>NC_072395.2:39452740-39760240 GCF_028885625.2 Pongo pygmaeus
GTGAGCTGAGATCGTGCCAATGCACTCCAGCCTGGGTGACAGAGCAAGACTCTGTCAAAAAAAAAAAAAAAAAAAAAAAAAAAGAGCCTGGATGCAGTATCGATAAACACTTCTACCCAAGTTATTCAACCATTTCATTGGCCTGTGACTTGTGCAGTCTCACATAGCCCTGCTCTTACAAGGGCTCCGTACTTGAGGTTTAATGCTTTGGGTTAAATGCTTTGGGTTTAATACTATGCTGTTGCCATCTTAAAATTCTGAATAATTTTTTTTTTTTTTTTTTTGAGACGGAGTTTCGCTCTGTTGCCCAGGCTGGAGTGCAGTGGCACGGTGTCGGCTCACTGCAAGCTCCGCCTCCTGGGTTCACGCCATTCTCCTGCCTCAGCCTCCCGAGTAGCTGGGACTACAGGCACCCACCACCATGCCTGGCTAATTTTTTGTATTTTTAGTAGAGACGGGGTTTCACCGTGTTAGCCAGGATGGTCTCGGTCTCCTGACCTCGTGATCCGCCCGCCTTGGCCTCCCAAAGTGCTGGAATTATAGGTGTGAGCCACCGCGCCTGGCCCTGAATAATTTTTTTAATGAATGGTCCCACTATTTTATTTTTTTCTGGGCCCCACAAATTCTGTAGTCAGACCTGTCAATCCTACCAGCAAAACCTAGCCCATCAACAATGAGGACAAATATTAGGATTATCAGTGCTGAAATATTCAGCTTGTTCTCTTTAGAGATTTTCCAGCCAGCTTTGCAGCTGCTATTTAACTCCACTCTAAAATATTTCTCATTTTAAGAAACAAATCATCAGCTCATTTCTATCGAGATGTTCAATGCTTATATTCCCAGTGACTTCTATACCCCTTTAAATCACTGCTTGTTTATAAGAATACAACTTCTGCAACAAAACAGTTTAAATTCATTAGCTGGGGTTGTCATGGTCAATTGCATAGTGTTTTATTTCCTTTTAGCTAGCTACAGGGCAGTTTATAATGAACACATCTGACTGTGCCTAAATAAATATTGCATATGATAGTTCAAGTAAAAAATTCATGACTGAGGGGAAAAGCCAACCAGATCTCTGGAAAGAACCAAGATGTTCAATGTTGAGGTATATTTTCATTGCCTCGCTTTGGTAACTTAGACTCTTGTCTTGAGGTACTCTTTCAAGAACTAATAACTACCTTTTTTTACCTGGTGACTGCCTGAGTTACATTTGGCCAGGGGATGATTTCCAGGGTCTTAAGTGCTATTGCACGACCACTGTCACATCAGACGATTCAACAATTTCTTCTCTAACAAAAGGAGCAAAAAGGACTAACCCAAATCCAATTGCAATTTTCTCTAGACAAACTCTTGATTGGCAAAATTATGGGGATGCTAATGACCTGGATATTGTACATTCATATTCTTCACAGTGATTGTCTCTACCCTTGGCCAAAAGAGAGTGTTGAGAGAGACAAAAGTACTCTTGATGGCTATCAGCTGAGCTGGCCTGGCTCTAACAACTAGGCCATGGTGTTCCGCTGAACATAAAGAATATCACATAACACTGCATCAGACAAGGCCACTCTGCCTATGATAGCACAAGACAACAACAAACCACTCCATATTTATATCTGACTGAGCACAGCCAAAATCAAGAACACAGTGCAAACGAAGAAATAATCAGACATCCCTCTCCCTTAGCTAATACGAGTAACTAGTACTTCCTTACCAATTCTAGTGTGGCTCTACTTTATTTCTCCTGCCTTTATATAAAAATAATTAATACACTTCAAACATAGAACAGCCCTTACTTTGACAGCACTTAATTCAGAGCAAAGCCACGTGTTCTCAAATCTTCTACAAAATCATCGAACATAAGCTCCAGTTCTCCAACCTCCCGCTACCACCGTCAACACAGAGATGCCCCATGGCTCACTGTGTGTTCTTCCTCACAGCAAGAAGCAATTAAACTCACCTTTGTTTGACTACCAGTTTGTTTCTAGTAGACTCTGACTAGAGGACATTGATAGTTCTTATCTCAATTCTTAATTGTATCTTTCTTTTTTTAAGTTATTTGTTAACATTGGGTTACTTACAGATGATAACAGCAAGAATTGTGTTGATTTCATTCACTTTGCATGTGCAAAGCCTGGTATATTGAAATCTGTTAATAAATACTTGTAGAATGAATGGGGTTTAAAGGAAATCTGAGAATAGGAAAAACACAATATATTTGACTTGAAAATTTTTAAAAATGATCTTCTTTTCTATGTAATACTGTATAAACCAGTTATGCCAAAGTTTGACAAGCCTAGAATCAACATCCTTACTTTATAAAGACTTACCTTAAAAAGATAACCACTACAATGGAATATTATTTGACCATAAAAAGGAATGAAGTATGTACTGATACCTGATACAACAGAGATGAATCTTGAAAACATTATACTAAGTGAAAAAAGCTAGTCACAAGAGACCATTTGATATATGATTCTATTTATGTGAAATGTCCAGAAAAGGCAAATCTGTACAGAAAGTTGTTTAGTGGCTGCCTAGGGCTGGGGGATAGAAGGATTGGATGTGATAGCTAAAGGGCATGAATTTTTTGTGGGGTAATGAAAATATTCTAGAATTTTTTGTGGTGATGGTTGTACAACTCTATGAACGTGCTAAAACCCATAAATCATACAATTTAAATGGGTGAATTATATGTATATAATTCATATAATTATTTGTATGAATTTATATGTATAATTTATATCCTTATGTACATATAATTATATGTATAATTTGTATCCTTATATATATGTAATTCAATAAGACTATTACCCCCAAAATAACCATCAATACAGCATTTTATGTCTACTAGAGATGTACTTTTGATATTTTTAGGGACATGAAAACACATTATTAATATAAAGTTGTGCAAAATATGAAGACACAGAAATGACTACACAATGTGATGTGAAGTATATTTATAGACAGACAGAGAGGTTTAAAATAAAATGCCTTAAAATGTTAATGCTATTTTAGCTGCATTTCAAGTGATTTTTATTTTTAATTACACAGTTTTCATATTTTCCAAGTATTCCATGATGAGAAGATATTACTTATAGTCAGAAATATTTTACAAAAATATTCTAAGTATTATAATTTTTTGTGACATAGCTTTATTGTTAAATAGAAAAAAACTTTTGGGTTCTTTCAAAGCAATCATACTTTACAGAGGACACAGGAAATACATATTATACATATACACATTAATGATTATGAAAAGGGTATCTTTTTTGACACATAATGATCACCTTCACAAGAGAATAGTATGTCAGAGATTGACACTTTCTTTTTTTTTTATTCGTATACTTTAAGTTCTAGGGTACATGTGCACAATGTGCAGGTTTGTTACATTTGTATACATGTGCCATGTTGGTGTGCTGCACCTGTTAACTCGTCATTTACACTAGGTTATCTCCTAATGCTATCCCTCCCCCATCCCTCACCCCATGACAGGTCCCAGTGTGTGATGTTCCGCATCCTGTGTCCAAGTGTTCTCATTGTCCAATTGCCACCTATGAATGAGAACATGCGGTGTTTGGTTTTCTGTCCTTGCGATAATTTGCTCAGAATGATGGTTTCCAGCTTCATCCATGTCCCTACAAAGGACATGAACTCATCCTTTTTTATGGTTGCATAGTGTTCCGTGGTGTATATGTGCCACATTTTATTAATCCAGTCCATCACTGATGGGCATTTGTGTTGGTTCCAAGTCTTTGCTATTGTGAATAGTGCCATAATAAACACACATGTGCATGTGTCTTTATAGCAGCATGATTTATAATGCTTTGTGTATATACCCAGTAATAGGATGGCTGGATCAAATGGTATTCCTAGTTCTAGATAAGACTGACACTTTCTGATGGCATTTGGTTATAGCACTGGAGTAAAATTACCAGCAGAATTAAAGACAAAATCTTAATTTTTCATAACTCAACCCTGATATATCTTTAAAGAAGACGGGATAAAATGCTTGCCACTGCATTTATGGCTTCCCAGAATTTAAAAAAAAAAAAAAAAACCTTGAGGTTAAAAAGTCTAAAAATCTTCTTTAAAACATAATTTAAGAATATCTCAAGTGCTTTGTAAAAACTCTAAATGCAAAATACTTATAACTTTTGCAAAGAAAATGTTGAAAGCTAACAAGAACTTGTAGAGAAGGAAAGAAAGATTAATTTTTAGAGGATGAAGCTGGAAAAATGTGGTTGCCTATGAGAAAGAATACGAGAGAAGAGCAACAATTTTGGTAAATAATTGAAAAACTGTGTGTTATAGGATGCAGTAGGCTGCTAATGCAGTCCTTAACATGTGTACATAAAAAATAAGCAACACAGCTCCTGTCCTCAAGAGGCTTCATGCTAGCTGGGGACACTAAACAAAGACAGGTTCAAAAATACTTAAGGACGTTTCTGGAACAATGTGTGACTAATAGCAAATTCACATTACAAATATGAACAAGCACTGAGAATATGCAGCAGAAGATAGAACCAGCCCTGCAATTCACGTCCTGCAAAGCAGGTAGGTAGAGTAGGAGGACATCCTGGGGCACAGGCATAAAGGCTTTTTGGGACCCAGAAGTACATTTTATTCTCCTCTGAGAATGGTCTTAACAGACCCAGCTGCCCCAATTCATTGATCCTCCTGTTAAGTTTTTTTTTTTTTTCAAGACGGGATCTGGAGTGGCACCCATCACAGCTCACTGCAACCTGGAACTCCCAGATTCCAGTGATCCTCCCACCACAGCCTCCAGAGTAGCTGGGTCTACAAGCACATGCCACCATGCCCAGCTAATTTTTTATTTTTTGTAGAGATAGGGTCTTGTTGTGTTTCCCAGGCTGGTCTTGAACTCCTGGACTCAAGGGACCCTCCCACCTTGGCCTCCCAAAGTGCTGGGATTACAGACATGAGCTACTGCACCCGGCCAGAAGCATTCTTAAATACTCCTCCCTATCTAGTCACCTGTGCTTCCATTTCTCTGCTTGCCATTACTTGGTTTTTACTTTGGTGTTACTTCTTTCCAGAATCTCAGTTTGGTATGCACTAAATGTTTGTGTCCTCCAGAATTTATCTTAGGAGCCCTAATCCCTGTTGTTATGGTATTTGGAGATGGGGCTTTGGGAAGGTCAGAAGAGTTTGATGAGGTCAGGAGAACAGAGCCCTCGTGATGGGATTAGTGCCCTCATAAAAAAAGATACCAGAGAGTTCCCCACAACTCTTGTCAGGACCCACCAAGAATGTGGCCATAGCAAGCAAAACCCTTATTAGAAACCACCATTCTCGACCTTGATTTCAGACTTCCAGCTTCCTGAACCCTGAGAAATAAATTTCTGTTGTTCAAGCCACCCAGTCTATTGGTATTGTGTTATGGCAGCCTGCGTTAATACAGCACACTTTCTTCTGACTCCTTAAAGACTACTTTTTAAGACATTTTAAGTATTGGAGCTCTGGTAAAAAAAAAAAAAAAAAAAAAAAAGAGAGAGAGAAACTAAAGAGGTAAAAAGTGTAATTAGTGTGTCTGTAAATTTTGTAAAATTCTGCAGTCGAAAGCAAGGATGGACTTTGTCTCTCCTTTTTTATTTTACCTTATATATCTTAATTTCTTGACATGAGTTGTAGATTAATTTGATGTTTGATTCTCTTAAAATAGAAATAAGGAAAAGAATTTTCCTGTTTGCTGTGTTCATTATAAAAAAGGAACGGCTGGAAGAAACAATGATTTTGCTATCTTTTCGTTTCTAAATATTTTTGAAAATTTGTCTTGGAGAGACCTTTTATATGCATACTGAATGGTACTCATTTAAGTAGCCGATATCAAATCACTCTTTCTAGCAGATTTACTTGGTCAGTTTCATAAAAATTTCTTTCACAGTAAATCCTCCTGGAAGGCACAGGAGGAGGTTCACGTTCTTAGAACTCGGCTCTTGTTTGTTGCATGACAGGCGTTTCCACTGTCCTGGTGTGCATCTGGCAACAGCTGCAATGAACCTTTTTCAGAATAAAGACGTGTTTATCACAGGCCATGATGAGGAACTTTGAGTCTTCATACAAGTGTTAAGTACAAGAGCTGGAAGAGACATAATTTACTTTCTCAGCGGCTGGTTGTGCCCCCGGGCACTCCTGCAGTTCACCTGTTTTGGCATTTCAGACAGTGCATGCTTGGTCTCCAAAGTTAAGGAATTTGTGCTGCTATCTCTAATTAGCAGTAGAATATACTTATTTTTCCAGCCTTGGATAAAATCATCCTGCTGCTTAGTCTGGCATAAAGCTTCTATCAAAGTTCTGGTTGAAAAGAAAAGACATTTCCAGAGGGTAATTTAGGAGACACGCTCTATGGCCACTCTTCTAAG
Organism: Pongo pygmaeus; assembly: GCF_028885625.2. Taxonomy (NCBI): domain Eukaryota; kingdom Metazoa; phylum Chordata; class Mammalia; order Primates; family Hominidae; genus Pongo; species Pongo pygmaeus. Next base: position 39,459,124 of record NC_072395.2, read on the forward strand.
TAATTTAAATGTAATCTTTGGATTAAAATATCATATGATGGCTGCAAAAGTCAATCGCAGCACCTCAGTATGCAATAAATTTACCTTCACTGGACCGTATTCTAATGTGCAGCTTGGGGTTTTTATCAAAGCCAAACAAATTGAGGAACTGGATTTGTTATTAACACCACTTTTATGAACATTGTGCATTGCATCACTCTATAACTCCAACCTCATGTCCCAGAAGAAAATGTATCTAAACATTTGGAACACCAGAGCCTTTGTATGGATTGAGGAACTGATGTATTTCTTCTCTCAAGTAAAGCAAGAATGAGGTGTCACATTTTCCCCTTCACTTTGGATTCTAGGATGTATAGTTATGGTTTGTATCGATGCTAACTTAAGGTGTAGTATATTTGCTTTCCTTCTTTTTATTTTGTTTCCTTCCTTTTCTATGTTGTTGTTTTTGTTGTGCTTCCTTTTTCCAATAACTCCCTTTATATCCTTTTGCTTTACAGTGGAAAAGAACAAATTTATAATATATATACATATATTTTTTTTTCGAGACAGAGCCTCACTCTTGTCACCCAGGCTGGAATGTGTTGGCTCGAGTTTGGCTCACTGCAACCTCCACCTCCCCGGTTCAAGCAATTCTCTTGTCTCAACCTCCCAAGTAGCTGGGATTACAGGCACCCGCCACCACGCCCAGCTAATTTTTTGTATTTTTAGTAGAAACGGGGTTTCGCCATGTTGGCCAGGCTAGTCTTGAACTCGAGACCTCAAGTGATCAACCCGCCTCGGCCTCCCAAAGTGTTGGGATTACAGGCGTGAGCCACCGCTCCCAGCCAATTTGTTTTCTTTTAAATGAACATTAAAAATGAGAACTGTATAAACCTAAAAAATTTTTCTGTCTTCTAAAAGTTCAACTCCATAGGTCCCTCTCATGAAAGAGAGAAATCAGCGCCCATCTAACCTGGGCAATAGAGAGCAGGCCACTCCAATCCTCCTCACAGACATTTCCAGATGCTAAAAAGTCTTGTTTGTAAGAGATATAAAAACCTGATGATGGTCTCCTTCCTCCTTTCAATAATATGTGACATTTCATGAAATCTAAAGTCAGTTACAACTGTCAAAAGGCTTGTGATGTTAAGCTCAACTCTACACAAAACTTTGACATACACCTTGATATTGTTTCTGTGGACTTATGAGTAGGGCATAGAAAATTTCAGTTTGGTATTTTAACTGAACTTTAACCTATCTTTAAGATAGATTAAACATAGCTAGCTTTAGATGTTCTTCTCCATATTTTTAATATTTCAATATATTTATATACTTCATTTCTGACAAAAAAATTTAGCTTCATACAAAACAAAAAAGAATTGGGCTAGGATGAATTTATAAATATAGTCAGTTTTTTTTTTCCTTTTAACCACTTCACAGTGATTTGCTTCATTTGTTAGGGTTGGTCTAATACAGGCATTCTTTTATAATTTGTCATCTATATCAATTCATTTGACATTTTCCTGAAGTATCCAAAATGTGAAAGGAAGAATACATGGATAATCGATCAGAACTGTCTTTGTAGGTTTCAGGGCATTTCAACGTGGAGTTTCCCTGCGTTGACATTGTCATTAGGATTAACACTTGTAGAAAACCCAATATAAAGCACAAGACCTGAGATGATGGAGAAGATCTCAGGTGGATGCAACCAAAAATTGAGGCCGTTGCTGTTCTCAGCTTGACATCTGTATTCTGCCTTCTCTTTATATCATCTTTGAAGGCTTATTCGCTGTGACAATTCCTGACTCACAGATGTGTTTTGAGCCCTTCTGAACAGAGTAGCTAACTGCCAGGTGGTGAGATTTTTTAAAATAGGAAGCTAGACAGAGAGTTTATTTTCAGAATCAATCAATCAAGCCCTACTATACATGACAATAAAATAGGCATAAGAGAATATTGTCCTGATAATTGTCACAGGCTTTGATGCTAGATGCTTAGATCTCTTATAAATTGTAGTCAGTGGGGCTTTGGGTCATATTTAATTTTATTTAGAAGAATTAATGTGCCATTTTAGCCCCAAATTATTAAATTTAAATATGTGCCACTAAATCTCGAGCCACATCTGAACTTAATTCATTTAATGTTTTTTGGTGGCAATTTGGGTGCATTCCCAATGATACTGCAAATATATGAAAGGAGCGAATGAACTGAAATATGGTGGAGGAACTGAGCGTTCTCCTTGCTCTTGAGCTTGTTATCATTGAACAAGCCTGAAGGGCTTGCACAAAGATTCTTGCTTAGAAATAGAGCTTCTTTAATCTAATTACTGGGTATATACCCAAAGGAATATAAATCATTCTACCATAAAGACACACTCATGTGTATGTTCATTTTAACACTATTCGCAATAGCAGGGACATGGAATCCACCTAAATGCCCATCAACGGCAGATTGCAGAAAGAAAATGTGGTACATGTACACCATGGAACGCTATGCAGCCATAAAAAAAATCATGTATTTTGCGGGAACATGGATGGAGCTGGAGGCCATTGTTTGTAGCAAAGCGACACAAGAGCAGAAAATCAAATGCCACATGTTCTCACTTATAAGTGGGAGCTAATTAATGAGAGAACACATAGGCACAGAGAAGGAAATAACAGACACTGGAGTCTACTTGAGGGTAGAAGGTGGGAGGAGGGAGGGAATCAGAAAAAAATTACTATTGGGTATTAGGCTTAATACTTGGGTGATGAAATAATCTGTACAATAAACCCCATGACACAAGTTTACCGAGACAACAAACCTGCACATGTACCCCGTACCTAAAATAAAAAAATTAAAAAAAAGACCGTCTTGTGACCTTCCTGAGAGAAAAATTATACCACACTGTCTAGAAAGCTTATCTTCTACTAAGCAGTCAATTTCAGGAGCATGCAGAATATTAAGAGTAAGTGGACAAACGCTTAGCCACTCAGAAGTGGAAACTATAATGAGAAGCCATTAAACAATACGAAGACTGTGAATACTATTTCTGTTTTGTCCAAATAATTCTGCTTCTAGGAATGTATATAAAATTATATGCAAAATGTATGATAGTAGGATTCTTTTTTTAAGTTTTATTTATTTTAGTGACGAAGGCTCACTATGTTGCCCAGGCTGGTCTCAAATTTCTGGACTCAAGCAATCCTCCCACCTTTGCCTCCCAAAGTGCTGGGATTATAGGCGTGAACCACGGTCCCCAGCCTAGAATTCTTAGTATTTGACAAACATTGGGAATAACTTTGATGTCCAGTGATATGGAATAAGTACATGTATCATTCGGGAAATTCCCTTCCCTACTTTTCTACGTAGGATTATTTATTTCCTGGACCCTGCGTTGCTCTCTTTTTTTGGTTTTACTTATTTGTTTTGCTGGATCAGATCTTCTGGGGGCTCTTCGACAAAGATTACAGAGAAAGGATGCAAACACAGTAATGTTTTAGAAACACAGTAATGTTTTAGAATATTTTTTGTCTAAAAATGGCTTTAATTTGTACTTATACTTAATGGTTTGATTGGATATCAAATTTAGTTTGAAATATTTTTTCTCTGAGTTGTGAAGATATCATGCTCTTGACTTCTTGATTTCAGTGTTGCTATTGAAAGTTCTATGTCATAATTTTTCATCCTTTTTATATGACCTTATTCCAGGGTTCTGATATTTCACAATATGCCTTAGTGAGATTACTCTTTTCTATATTGTACTTTGCTTTTTGATGGACTCTTTAAGTCTGAAGTTTCATGTTTTTTTAGTTCCAAAGCTTTTACTTATATTGTTTTCTAATGTATTTTTTTTCTCTCTTCTCCCTATCTTGAACTGGACATTTGACTCCCTGGACCGGTCATCTAATTTTGCTAACTTTTCTTTACAATTTTGCATCTCTTTTTATTTATGTTTTATCTTAAGGAAAATTTATCTCACTTTATTATTCATTCCTTTCATTGACTTTTTTTATTCTTGCCATCATATTTTTTGAATTTCCAGGAATCTTTTCTTTTTTTAAGTATTGCTTTTTTGTTCACTATTCCATATATTAAAATTATGCTCGTTCAATTTTCCTTATCCATAAATTTCTATTTTATATTATCATTTGTCTTTTACAGCTGCTTTTTGTGCAAACTTCTTAATATATGTAGGATAGTAAAAAGAACATACTTTTGTCATTGTTGATTTTTTCTGTTGTATAGTTGGTGACTATTCTTCTGCTTCTTTCTTTTATCTTTCTTTCAGCTTACATGCCTTTTTTTCTAAAATTTAACAGTTACCCACTCTATTACTTATATCTAAATAAATTGCAAATTGAACAAATACTTAAATATTTAAACAAAAATAAAAATTCTGAAAATTCATGAGGCAATTCGTTTATAACCTCAGAGTGAACAAGGCTTTTTAAACTGTTTTAAAATCCAAGGCAGCAAATAAATTAACTTTAACTACGTTAATATAAAAATCTTCAATGCAAAAAAATCATTAATTATGATTGACTCATCATTTCTGCTTCTGGAAATCTATCCTATAGATATCTATACTCTCCATATAACATTATGAAATTGTTTATAACATGAAATACTGGAAGTATGTGTTAGTAATGAAATTATTATTACTGTTGAATAATATGTAGCTAAAGAAAAACATGGCAATGCTTCCTGATAACATCAAATCCAGGGTATATTGTTAAGTGAATAAACCGAAATGCAGAATAGTGAATATAGCAAGCCATTTTTTTGTGCAAAAGGGAAAAATTAAAAATAAATATATTGTATTTTCTTGTAATTTCATAAAGAAACATTGAAAAAAATAAGAAAATAAGAAAAGTAGTTTCTAAAGGTGGAAAAAAAGAGAAGAGCTTAGAAGTAGACAGGATAGGTGAGAGACTTCTCAATGCATGTTTTCGTATATTATTTTGATTTTTGTACCACATGAGTTTATATTCTATTCATTTATTAATATCAAATATATACAAAATAAAAATAGTCAATAAAATTCTAACAAATATGTGTGAAACCTTTATGGAGAAAGTTATACAACTTTTAAAAGAAATAAATGAGATATATTGTATTCATGAACTGTAAAAGTCAGTTCTCCTCAAAATGATTTATGGAGTCAATTCATGCTTAATCCAAATTTTAAGATTTTTAGTGGAACTTGTCCAGCTGATTTAAAAATTTTAATGTCAGTTCCAAGATCTACCAATAGGTATGATAATCCTGAAGAATAACAAATTGGAAAGACGTGTGTTCTGCCAAATACGTAGACTTATTTTAAAGCTATAGTAATAAATACAGTACAGTCATAGAACAAGGATGGACATATAGATCAACAGAACAAATAATGAACTCAGAAACACTCTATGCATAGATCTAGACATAGCAATCTTGCTTGTGTGGTAGGGATGTTAATATGCACCACGTATCCATGTGCTGCCACACAACAGATCCCTTCACTTAGGCTGGAACCATGCGACTAGCTCTGACCAATGGGCCATGAAGAGAAGTGATGTATGTCACTTCCAGGCCCAGCCAGTTAAAACCTATTGGAGGGACAAATAGAGAGTCACTAAGCTATGGCAATATTCAGTTTCTTGGTCTGAGTAGAAGATACAAAGATTTTGTATTATTAGTTTTCTTTAAAATTTAACTATATTATTTTCTATATGTTTTTTCCCATTTGTTGTGAATGATACGAATTAGAATAGGTGAAGAATGGCTTCCCACAAATATTCTAGGCACACAAAGAATTTTTTGTCTATTACTGCTGTTTGCATGGCGTATTGTCAAATTTCACTACTTGGTATGTAAAAGATGTTTTACAGTAATGGTTTTATTATGGATTTAACCTTTTATATGGATTTAACAATATAAAAATGACTCACCTTACTCCCTTTAATGATTTCTAACTTAAAATGTTATTTCTATTATTAATTTTAGCATTGCTTTCCTTTGTTAGTGGTTTCCTTGTAGAGATTTTGCTTCTTACTTTATTTCTGAATTATGTGTGTATAATTTTTAATGCATATGATTTTAAGAAACATTTAATTAGATTTAAAAAATCTCATTCTAAAGTTTTACTCCTTTAAATGGCAACATGTTCTGCAACCCAAATGTGCTATCAAAACAGTATGGTTGATTTTACTTCTGCCATTTTGCTTTATACTTCCTGGTTTTTAATGTTTGTGACTTTTCTGCTTTTACTATGTAAATGCTTTTGCTCATTGTTATCTTTAGCTGTTTAGAAGGTAGACACCATGCTTTGAATTGAAGAAGTTGTTTATTATCATTTTTCAAAGCTGTGTGTGTCTATATGTATGCATATATGTATGTGTGTGTAAAGATGGAATTATGAAATGGCTATTTCTGTAGAAGCTGAGAGTTATGCAAAGATTAGGACTCAGCAAAGAGACAAGTGGTCTGGCAAACAAACATGGGCTTGCAACATGCTTCAGGGCACTTCACCTATGAGGGTCTGGAAAAAAGAAAGTGCGCTATTAGAAAGTACGATTTGCTTCAAAATGCAGCTGCTGGCTACTTAACTCATTCCACAGGCACAGCTGTGGCATGCATTTGTAGATTAGAAAGGCTCTACAATTTTTTAGATATGATTAGAAAGAATAATATTTGGCACTTCTGAGTTGCAATTGCAAGTTACATGATTTTAATGTGCTATAGTGTTACAGCAATATACTGGCTTTATATGGTCAGGCCCTGGCCCAAGGTGGAGCAGTGGTATGTTCATTGCCTGCCACAAATTCTGGATTTGTGTTAAGGTCCAAGGTGGACACTGGAAGGGCTGGCCTCAGAGTTATATGGCTTGCCCACGAGCTCTAGCAATATACCATATGGACTTGAGGTTGAACAAATGTATGCACAGGAGGAAAAAATCTTCCTTAGAAATCAAGTTTCTTAGACCTAAGCAATTTCTTATAAAAAGATGGTAAAATCAGACACAAGGCCCAGAACTGAAAACATATGCTGAAGGGAAAGTGTGGAACTGGTAACACAGGTGGTCACCATAGCAAATTTCTCATCTTGGACCAAAAGAAGCAATGAATCAAATATGGCTTAGAGAAGTGTTGCATGCACAAGAAGCTTTTCTCCCTCCAGACATGGCCAATATACAAAAAAATCAAACCAAATTTGTAAATGTTCTATGAATTAATCTCAAGCTGGAAAAATTATTTTCTTCTTGAATGTAAATTCTCAGCTTCTAGATTCTTGACCACTGGCATTGACCAACTGGCATCTCATTGAGCCTGAAGCCAATATGTTTTTCTCTTTTCCACTGACATTATGTGCATTTGTTATTGTTGGCAACATTAAGTACTCAATAACAGGAAGATAAGTTTGGCTACGATAGTAACTGAGGAACTAGGGATAGCTTGTTTTCTAAATATTGCTTGTGTGGGGTTAATGCTGGGATAATCTTGTGTCTCTTATTAAATCTTTAAATCCTTAATAAATGAGGCTCACGGGATATGTCTGGCATTGAACTAACCCAGACTGTGAAGCTCTTAAAAAGTCTGCACACATTCCACCGAGAAAGGTATTTCACCACCCCACATGATATAAAACAAACAAACAAACAAACAAAAAAACTACTGTGCCTGAAACTGAGAAAGATAAGAAATTTGAGAGGCTAATTATTGATATTTAAATTGAAATTTTGAACTCTGAAATTTAACTTGTGTGACTAACATTTTTTGATTTTGGATTTTAGCTTCTTTAGATCTTAACATCTTTGTCCTTTAATTTGCAAGGGAATTTAAACTTTGAATTTTCTATTTTGGAGCTTGATGATGGGAGAACATTTGTCCAGCATCTCTATAGCACTTTTTAATTATTTTTGTTATTATAGTAACTTTATGCATGCTAGTATTGAATACTGCAATGTCATTCAATCTCATTTCAGACAGTTGCTTCTGGGTACATAAATTCCATAGACATAAGTTCATTGACTGGGTCCTTTTTGCTGTAAAAAGAATGTTGACCAGAAGCATTGTGAGGTGAGCTCAGCTATGTGATAATGAATGAGGCATTGACTAAGTTCACAGATGGTCTTGATGAAAGTAGCACAGAGGGTGGGGAGGAAAATCCACATCCAGAATGAGTCTGTTAATATGGGAACAAACTGAAGCCTCCTCCATGATGGAAGAGATCCAATGTCATCAAGCTTCCACTAGTTAACTGGTTGCTGTCTTTTCCTTATGGTGCCAGTTTTAAAAATTAACTTTGGTCTCTCTTACTGATCACTTGGACAATGAGAACTGGTGGTAGTCATATCTGCTTTTTAAAGAGGAAATACGTATTGTTGTGCCCATGTGTAACCTCTGGCTCGGCATCATTGACACTTTGTTCATAAGCTATTAAACAGGCACTGGCCAGCTTGGGAAAGGGATTAATTTATATCCACTGAACAGGTCATCTTGTGCAACACTGCACTGAGTTCTTATGTAGTCAGTGTGCTGTGGGGAGCATTTATATGAGACACCGTTACTCTCCCTTGGGCAGATTCTTAAAAGTCCATACCCCCTTACGTCTCAGACATTTTTGTAACAAATATAATCTTGATTTTCTTCCAAGTTTCTAACTATTTGGTCAAACCATTACTTACTGTCCCTGAATCAGTATAGATGTATAATTTCGACCATCTTTCCTTCAATGTATACAGCCAGAGGAATACAGCCTTGGGAATCCTATTCTGTCTGCCCTCTCCCCTCAACGATAGCTATGATTCCACAGAAGTCCCTATCTTTCTCAGTGTTGGACTATTTACAAACTAGATTCCATTTTTTTTTCTTCCTGAAAAAGTTAACTGGTCATGGAGAACAGTTAACTGGTCATGGAGAACTCACCATGCAGCTATAAGTTACGAATTAGGGAGAGATGTTCTAGTAGTGGATGTGGGAGTTGTAGAGGTATGAACAATCTGCTCATAAAAATTGCTCGTGCATTTGGAGCTGGCTTTGTCCTGACCTTGTTTATAACTTTGCTCCTTCATGATGGAATGCTGCTATATCACACTCATTTTGTGACTTAGAGGACCAGATAAGAGCCAGGTCATGATGGGGAGAACAGGTCACATGGTCACGTAAATCCTACGGTCAGGCATTCAGGCTCTTCAAGGACTCAGCAGTAAGCCAGGAGCTGTGTGTGAGTATTTGCAGAAAAGAGCATGGATTCTTCAAAATCCCTAGGGTCTTACACTGTGACTCTCATCCTGGCTTGCCCCAAGATCCACACAGAATCTTAAGCTGCCATAGACACCTTGAACACTGTTTTATCTGCTAGGTTATGAAGCCCAAATGGCAGAACAGTTTGCACTTTAGCCTGAACCAGCTGGAAGTCTTTTCTTGATATGACCCACAGTGAAAGCTGCCATTCTTACAGGATGCTTGGTAAATGGGTCAAAAGGGCTTACCCAAAATTATTTGCCTGCAAAATACAAAAAAGAACATTATTCCTCTTTCTTAGTGGAAAGGAGTGCAAAATAGAATAAATTTGATTTCCCATTGTATTGGGATATTTTTCTATTCCCCAGACCCTCGGACTTTTCAACACTTTTCTAAAGTAGCACACATCTAATTTTTTTTATGTGTGAGATTATTCTCCGTGTATATTTGTCTTACCAGAACCATGAAACTCATTACTTCTTGCTCATCAGGCACTTTTGGCCCCCTTTCATCCAATAGAGTGAAACAGCTTATTGGCCTATGTCCTGTGGATATGAGACAATAAGATTCTTGTGAAATACATAGTACCAGAGTCAAAGACTGATGTGACCTTGTCCAGAATAGTGAAGATGCATTGCCATTGTAGACAAATGAAAAGAAATCACTCTGGTGACTTAGATGTTATATGTGACAGATATGGAGAAACAATAATTGCATAGGAAGAATTATATACTGTTGATTTATTACAGTAAAAGGACAAAATCTGGATATCGCAGCTGAAGTCACTATTTAATTTCATTTAAAGTAAATCTGCTTTCATCTTGCAAGTCACAACTCTCAACTGTGTATGCCTTCCAAGCAAGTTAAGTGAGAATGTAGAGGAATTAGTATAGCTTCATCTCTCAAGACTTTCAAGAATGTAGTATTGCTTCTACGTTATTTATCTTGTGGAGTGGAATAGAATTCTGTGAGCCCTCCCACCATAATGACTGCCACTCCATGTTTCAGGGAGCCAGTGGAGACTAGGGATTTTATTTTCAACTATGCATTCAGGAGGTAAGTACTTCTTCCTATGGAATGAAATGAGCAAATTCACTGAACTCCTGGCCCCACTGTAAGATGGACTTGGTCAGAATGCTCATAAACTGCAACTCTAGTGGACTATGGCAGGTGTGGATTTATGGAGATTGGCCTTAGTTCAGAATCACATACTAGAAATCACCAAAGTTATGGGTATTTATCTTTACTGCTGTATATTCACCCTGATACATAGTTCTAGGTATCTTTGGGAAAGACCAGAAGAGAGATCAATAGTGCCTACTTGTGGCTGTGTCACAGAGTCCTTGAGGGTATCAAGCTTCTCTTTATTCATGAAGTATGGAGACTGTAATCCATAACTAGTCTCCAGATGAGTTCTGAAGTATAAATCTGGAAATTAGGTATGGGGTTAGGCCTCTCTGTCATTATGATTCAAATATTACCTTCATTAAGTAGATTTAGAGGTTTTATAGTCACAGTTACTGAGATAAATTGAGACCTAAGGCTACTTATTATCTAATTCAGTTTTAAGAATTTATAATTCGTGTAATCATTGCTACAAATTCTGAAGGTTAAAATGTGGTGATCACTTTGGTCTTGGTGTCAAACACAGAAACTACATCTACCTTCTCTTCATTGGAAACATGGAGTCTAATTCAATGACAATATCCCCTAAAGCAGATGCTGCTAGTGCTCCAGGCACATCCTTGCTGATTCCTAACCTTGAAGGACAAAGGTATACAATGTTAGGATAAAGTGAGATGGTTACCCAGTGATGGCTTTCAAAGAGTTGAAAATCCCATAGTCCATTTTTATTTGTTACTTGGTGCATGAATTAACCAGCATGGTTAAAAGCATAGACAGTATGAGATAAATCTACTCCTATCACCTGAATTTGTGCATAATGTAAGGAAAAAAGGCAGACGCACAGACAAGTTCTATTTCAAAATCAACAGAGCCAACCCGTGGGTAGAAAGGATAAGCAAGCTCCTAGATTGCATATTTGTCTAAGATTATGAAAGACTGTAAATTATATGCCCAGAGCTTTAGAATCATTAACAACTAAAGAAGATTCACAATACTTATCAGTGGGATAATCTGATGTTATCAGTTGGAAAGTTTGGCTTAGAGTACAATGACATAAGGCTTCAAAATATCTCAAGGAATTCTGTTGAGCCGTGGCTCATAGAAGAGTATTTCCCAAGAGTGGTGGTGTGCTTTTGTAAAATAGTGTTACAAGTTTCTCGGTCTAACCCCACCCTTTTGATATGGAGAGACTATCTAGTATTGTATTATTGTACTTGCCTGGGATTGATTTTCAAAATTAATTTATTTGTTGGGGTGCAGGATGATGTAGAAATGAAATGCTTATCCCAGGAATCAAAATCAAAGAGAATGAACACGCAGCCCTCTGATGATAGACACAAGGATGAGAAGGCATTTCACAATCACTGGGTTGAATTCTGTGCCATCTTGTGTGTCTTTTCCTCATTGTTGTCTCATGATATAGATGAGAAAAGTAGGAAAACACACAATCAAACACTGGTGTATGGGTTTTATTAATGTTACATTGAGAACTGTAACACTATGATTATACTTTAGGATCAGCAAAATTGACAAAAGAAATGCACTGGTTATACTAGTAGTTATGACATACCGTAGGTTATTTGAGACCAATGGGCATACAATTTTGATAAGCAGAATATCAAGATTATTTCTAGAATGGAGGTGGGAGATTCTTTAAAGACAATTAGTTTCTAATTAATAAATTATATGCTGTATTATTTTCTGTGCTGTATAAAAATTGACCACAAATTTAGCTGCTTTAAACAACACCCACTTATCTCATCATTTCTGTGGACAGGGAGTCCAGGCATGGTTTAGCCACATCCTTCTCGTTGCTGCAATCAAGGTGTTGGCCAGGGGTTAGGTTCTGATCCAAAGGCCCAGCTAGGGAAGGACCCACCCAAAACTCACTTGGTTATTGGCAGACTTAATTTCCTTGTGGCTGTAGGACTCAGCAGCTTGCTTCTTCAAAGTGACATAGGAAAGTGTAATGGTTGATTTTACGTGTCAATTTGGGATGAGACTGACATTTAAATTGGTGGAGTTTGAGTAAAGTACATTGCCTTCCTTAATGTGGGTGTGCCTCATCCCATCAGATGAGAACAAAAACCCCACCTTCCCGAGTAAGAAAGGATTCTCCAACAGATGGCTTTCAGACCTCAACCACAGTGCCAGCTCTCCTGTGTCTCCAGCCTCCTAGTTCACACTGTAGATTTTGACTCACCAACCTCCATAACCACATGAGCCAATTTCTTACAATAAATTTATTTCTGTATGTATACAAATCCTACTGGTTCTGTTTCTCTGGAAGACCCTGACTAAACAGAGGGACTCTAGAGCCAGACAGCGACCAAGACAGAGTCACCTTACATACAGAATTGTATAAGAGAGTGACATCAGATCTCCTTGGCCATATTCTATTAACTAGATGCAGGTCCCAGACCTCACCCACATTCTTTGGTTAAAGATTATACAAGGGTGTGAACATCAGGGCACTGGGAATCTTGACAGTCACCTTCAAGTCTGTCTGCTACATCATCTAGCCCATTAAGTGAGAAACTGTGTAGAGTGATGGACAAGGCCTGGGCCTTCAACACAACCATGAATTTATATTCTGGGCCTTCAGCTTGTATCTATATAACCATAGGCATTTTTCAGTATGGCAAGGGGATCTCCAAAGGAGAGGAGCCAAATCTGGAGCCCCGATGGGGGTGATCTGGTGATTATCTGTGTGAATGCAGGAATTTATAGATGAAGATAAGGGTGATATAGTGGGAAGATGGAGTGAATCATTCCCCTGGGAAGCTGTAGAGATCAGAGCGACAAGGCAGGAAGAGGGACGCACCCTTTCTACTGAAAATGAAAGTGCCATTGGTACCCTCAGGCCTCAGAATACAGAGATGGATGCTAAGAAGCTAAAGGAGTTTGAGTTGCAGGAAAGGGAAGACGGTAAATTATAACACGTTCTCAGCTTTTAAGGATCATGGAAATTGGTTCCCTTGCTTCTTACCCAGCCTAGGGTAAAAAAGGAATCTATACTTGCACTGTAGTTCCAGAGCAGACTCAGGCTAGGAATGTGAAGTTGCCCATCTCAGGACAACTCAGCTGGGAGGTGGAGGTTGTAATCACCCAAGGTGTTCTTCTTGTCCTCTGCACAGACAAGGCTGGCCAAGGCAGGAGAACTGGAGTTATCACTCAAATCAGTCTCCCTGAAGAAGGCTTGGAAGTTAATGTTTTTATGGACAATTTGGTGGGCAGGGGGCTAGGAAATGGATGCTGCTGACTGATTGGGGATGTGGAAAATGATCCTTGTGCACAAAGTGGGCCTCTGGGTGGGGCCATATGACAGGTGAGTCATGAGTTATGGGTCAGAGTGAAGTCAGCCTGAAAAACATCCCAAAGGAAAAAACAACTGGTTGGTCACGGTGGCTCATGCCTGTAATCCCAGCACTTTGGGAGGCTGAGGCGGGTGGATCACGAGGTCAAGAGATCGAGGCCATCCTTGCCAACATGGTGAAATGCTGTCTCTACTAAAAATACAAAAATTAGCTGGGCGTGGTGGCATGAACCTGTTGTCCCAGCTACTTAGGAGGCTGAGGTGATAGGATCGCTTGAGCCTGGGAAGCGGAACTGTCAGTGAGCCGAGATCATGCCATTGCACTCCAGCCTGGCAATAGAGTGAGAGTCCATCTCAAAAAAAAAAAAACAATCTTAGGTTTGACAGTAGAGATATTTTCTATATAAGTAATTGGGGAAGTCGCAGATCTTGTGACCTCTGGCTACGTGACTCCTGAGTAGTAAGAGATTATAAAAACCAGACCTTCATTTTAACAGATTTCAGCACCCCCCCATAATCCTAACCTTGTTGCCTTTCATTAGTTTTATAATGGCAGTATAGCCTGTTTTACCTGGATCATCCTTGCTTTAAGGTGTGAAAGGAGAGTAAATCTTCAGACCCCCAAATCACTACGCTAAAAGGAAAGGTCAAGCTGGGAACTGCCAAGGGCAAACCTGCTCCCCATTCTATCCAGAGTCATCCCTCTGCTCACTGAGATAAATGCATATCTGATTGCCATCTTTGGAAAGGCTAATCAGAAAGTCAAAAGAAAGCAACCATTTGTCTCTCATCTACCTATGACCTGGAAGCCCAATCCTCGCTTCCAGTTGTCCCGCCTTTCTGGACTGAATCAATGTTCATCTTACATATATTGATTGATGCCTCATGCCTCCCTAAAATGTATAAAACCAAGCTATGCCCCGACCACCTTGGGCACATGTTGTCAGGACCTCCTGAGGCTGTGTCACGGGCATGTGTCCTTAACTTCAGCAAAATAAACTTCCTAAATTGACTGAGACCTGTCTCTGATATTTGGGGTTCACAAAGGTTAAACTATAAATTCCTCCCACAGTTAGTTTGGCCCATGCCCAGGAATGACCAAAAGCAGCTTGGAGGTCAGAAGCCAGAAGGAGTCAACTATGTCAGATTTCTCTTACTGTCATAATTTTTCAAAGGCAGTTTCAAGGTCAAGAGAGCAGGAACAGAAGGTGTTGACAACGATGTAAGCAGTACCAAATGTAGCAGCAATGAGGGCGGTAGTGGCCACATTCCCATGGCCTGGAAGAGAGAGGCTTATGAGGAAAGTCCAGTCATTCATCTGACACTTTCCAGTAGGGGCTCCCTAAAAAACTTGGTTTTGTTGCCAACAGTGGAACTGTCCGCAAGCTCTGTATTATACTTTTCCAGGCTGATGGAAAATTTGAAATCTTAACTCACAGTATTGTTATGAGAAGACAAGATATGATGTAAAAATTTCCAGTATATATTTAGAGCTCATTAAATACCATTTTTATTTCTAATTGGTGAAAAGAAACTTCCAGACTGGTATCTACTTGATAACCCCAAAATATTTTTGAAGTTGAGATCATTGAATTGACGAAAATCTTTTCACTTAAAATAAGATTCAGACAAATTCAGACAGCCAAAGCAATCTGTACAGTTTTTTTTTTTTTTTTTTTTTAACTCTAAGTTCTCGGCTTCCTTCATGATTTGCATGTGACTGGAAATTGATTGAGAGATATGACAAAGCACATATAAGAGAAAATTTTGGGGGGTCTTTTTTCTATTGAGTGAGGAAGAGAGAGATGTGTTGGTGGGTTGGTGGTCCATTAGAATTAAATTTGGATCTTGGGAGGCCAAACAGATTTGCTGTAGACATTGATCTAGAGCTACCCATTAGCAAGTATAATTCAAAGACTGAATTGAATCTTATTAAAAGAGATAAGGCAGAATAGTACTCAAGGCATACTAACAAAAATGAGGTATGGGTTGTGACCAATCGCCAAAAAGAGTTGAGAGCTAAATGGAACATAATCCAATGGAAAAACAGTAAAACCATCCAGGTAAAACAGGCTTCATGGGTGTACACCCTTTGTGGGGCAAGACTCTGTGTTGTACAGGGCCTCACACACACACACACACACACACACACACATACACACACAGCCTTATGCTTGGTTTAATTTTCTGCTGTCATCTTGGAATTTTTAATATTTTTAAAATAAGGGACTTCTCATTTTCATTTTGCACCGGGTCCCACAAATTTTGTAGCCAGTTCTGCTTTAGGGGCCCAGGTATTTTATAAAGGTGAGGGATTAGAAAAGGAGTCTTCTAGCAGGATGGCTTCAGGGACTCTAGGGTAAAGGACAGAGCCCTGTGGGGCATTGGTTACAGGTAAATGTGCCAGTTAACCTTGAATAACCTGCTACTAAGTCTTCAGGGTCCATGTTTACCAACTGGAAAATTTTCAGTCTAATAATTATACTCGTACTTTTTTTTTTTAACTGCTGGTACCATTAAGTTGAATAGTTCCTTGAAAAGTTTTTACCATTATTCTTTTTCCAGCCTCCCAGAAATCATTTGTCATTCTGTTTATTATTAGTCTTCTTATCAGGTTGCCAGATTAATTAAGTTAAAGGGAAGAGCGGTGGGCATTTTAAAGGCGAAATCTGTTTAAATACACACACACAAACACACCCACAGTTTGTGTTAATATCCTAGAAACAAATTCTATTGCTTTTGGTGTGATATACACAGTGAAGGCTCATTAATATGTGACACATCACTTTGTGTAGATGTGTCCAATGTCTTGTAAAACTAAAACTTGCTTTTTTTGTTTGTGTGAGACAGAGTCTCACCCTGTCACCCAGGCTAGAGTGCTATGGCTTGATCTCGGCTCACGGCAACCTCTGCCTCCCAGGTTCAAGCGATTCTCCTGCATCAGCCTCCTGTATAGCTGGGATTACAGGCTTGCGCCACCATGCCTGGCTAATTTTTTGTATCGTTAGTAGAGACAGGGTTTCACCATGTTGGCCAGGCTGGTCTCAAATTCCTGACCTCGTGATCTACCCACTTCAGCCTCCCAAAGTGCTGGAATTACAGGCATGAGCCACCACGCCCGGCCTAAAACTTGCTTCTTAGGTAAATTTTTAAACATGGTTTCCAGAGGTTGTTGACATTAGCTGCCAAAGAGTGAAAAACAATATCCAGTATCAAGAATAAAGACAAATGAAATACACAGGCGTACCTGTTTATTCCTTTACTATATAGACAGTTTCAGATGGCACTTCAGTCGTACAGGTTGAGTATCCCTTTTCCAGAATGCATAGGACAAGAAGTGTTTTAGATTTTGGATTTTTTCAGATTTTTGAATATTTGTGTATACATAATGAGGTATCTTGGGGATGGGACTCAAGTCTAAACACAAAATTCATTTATGTTTCATAGACACCCTCAACACATAGCCTGAAGGCAATTTTATACCATATTTTAAATAATTGTATGTGTGAAACAAAGTTCGTGTAATTGAACCATCAGAAAGCAAATGTGTCACTATCTTATATCGGTGCCCAAAAGGTTTGGATTTTGGAACATTTCAAATTTTTGGATTAAGGATACTGTACACAGTTTATTTTGAAAAGTTGTAAATAGTGGTGGCCGGGTGTGGTGGCTCATGCCTGTAATCCCAGCACTTCGGGAGGCCGAGGCGGGTGGATCACTTGAGGTCAGGATTTCAAAACCAGGCTGGCTAACATGGTGAAACCCAGTATCTACTAAAAATCTCAGCTACGCAGGAGGCTGAGGCAGGAGAATTGCTTGAACCAAGGAGGCGGAGGTTGCAGTGAGCCAAGATTGCGCCACTGCACTCCAGCCTAGGTGGCAGAGCGAGACTCTGTCTCAGCAAAAAAAAAAAAAAAAAAAAAAGTTTTAAATAATGTTTACATTACTGTTTTGTCAAAGGTCTTTTTCTCGTCACTATCTCTCTCTCTTTCTCTGACACACACACACACACATACACATACACATTCTCATAGCCTCACATGCGTACATTTATAGTTCACCTTCTGTTCTCTCTACCATGTTCTCTTTACCAGGCTAAGCCAGCAATGGAAAAATAATAGGAACGAGTGGCCCTTCAGCAAGAACCCATGAAGCCCAGCCTATGTTTTCCATTTTGGGCCAGGAAGTAGCAGGAGACTTACATCCTGTGCTGTTAATATCAGATCCTCTCGGTGATGCTTGCTCACCATCCTGGAGTCGTGGAAGTGGGTAGTTTGCAATGCACCACACCATTGTATACACCCTTTCCTTCTAATCACCCCACCCAGTGAGGTGACCTGAATTGGCCTCCTGGGACCAAGCAAGGGTGGATTATCTATGTGGTCAGATTTCATGCCTTGATAACTACAAACTTACTGGGACTCCTTACCTCACCTAATTATTTAAAAAAAAGTCAACAAATAAATATTTTGCCTATTATGCTATTTAGCAGAAGAGAGACAAAAGATTCATTTGGATTAGATTTTTTTAAAGCCTATCACAACCACCAACACAAAACAAAGGCAACATGCCCCAACCAGATTCACAATGAAACACACAGTAGTTATTTTAGTCAGTAAGATTCAAAAGTGGTGCCTGAATTCTTTAGGGAATCTATGGATGATCTTCACGGCTCCCCACCCTTAGGGGAATGAGCTCTCTGTAGCCAGTAAGGAGGTTGGGAGCAATCCTCATAGTGCAGGTGTTTCTGAGTCATCACAGCAACAGACAACCCACAAAGCTAAAGATGTCTGAGATAAGATTGTTAATATTTTTCTTGCCCTAAAGAGTCTGTTGAGGTGAAATTAGTGCTCAGTCATCACAAAGAGCATATCTCTCCAAATGACTGTGAAGTAACATTTCATGAGGTAGCCAATGTTATCTCGTCAAAACCATCAGCGTCTTCATTCTTCCCTCTCCATTTATGTACTCTTTTACCCACTTTCTTCTCATCTCCAACCAGTCTGGTTTTATACTCAGAGACTGAATGATCAGCTGACTAGACCCATAACAGGAAGTCCATCATTGTAATAATGTAATAACAAATTATCAAGAATCACAAAAGACATCAGATTAATAAAATGGAAAGGGCATTCATTTTGGCACTCAGGATAATTTTGGAAACATTCTGGGAATTATAAACTTTATTTTATTCTTAGAATGCAACCAGATTGAAGGTTTTAGTAATGTAGCAAGCAGCCATACGTCTTCATGGCTATCCAAATTTTGAATAAATCTTCCTGGCACCTATTATGATATTAAGATATCCAAAGTTATTGATATTTAGATTTTAGATGTTTCCAATATTTGGTCATATTAAACATTAAACATTAAAAAATTTTCTCCTTACCATATCAGAACTACCATTCTAAAAACCTGACCGTGAATAGATGGTAGGTAAGAAGGATAAAATACACACACACACACACACTCATGCACACATGTATATATATTTTTAATTTTTTGAGACAGAGTCTCTGTCACCCAGGCTGGAGTACAGTGGCGTGATCTCTGCTCACTGCAACCTCCAGCTCCCAGATTCAAGAGATTCTCCTGCCTCGGCCTTCCGAGTAGCTGGGACTGTAGGCACGTGCCACCACACCCGTCTAATTTTTTGTATTTTTAGTAGAAATGGGGTTTCACCATGTTAGCCAGAATGGCCTCGATCTCCTGACCTCTTGATCCGCCTGCCTCGGCCTCCCAAAGTGCTGAGATTACAGACGAGAGCCACCACACCTGGCTATTTTAAATTTTTTATTGATACATAATAGTTGTACATATTCTGGAAGCAGATGTGATATTTTGATACATGTATACAATGTGTAATGATCAAATCAGGGTATTTGGGATATTCACCTCAAACATTTATCTTTTCTTTGTGTTGGAAACATTGCAGTTCTTCTCTTGCAATTATTTTGAAATATACAATAAATTATTGTTAAGTATAATTTCCCTACTGTACTATTGAATACTAGAACATATTCCTTCTAACTACAGTTTTGGTTAAAGGGTACAAAAACACACACGTATATTATAGTATGCATATGACATATATGCAATATATGATATATATAAAATGTGTTTTTTGTGACCCATGATCTGACATGTGATGTCTGTCTGTAGAACAGAATACTAGAAATTGGAACCAACCTAGAAAATTATAAACATATATTTTATATATATGTGCAATGTATTTTATATATAAATAAATTATATAAATATATAATTATATATGCATTATATATGCAAATATAATTATATAATATATAGTACATATATGTATGTATTATGCAAACCATAGATATTACATTATATATATTATATATGTTGCATTTTACATATAAAATGTATGTTTTATATATATATATATAATGCAACATCTTTAGTTTTCTAGGTTGGTTCCGTTTTTTAGTATTCTGTTCTACAGACAAAGATCATGTGTCAGATCATGGGTCACAAAAATTTATTCAGAAAACATATTCTTTCAAGCCTCCCAGGTCAAGCTCAGCCTTTAGGGTGTGAAGGTCTGGGATCAGGCCCTGGTCTAACTTCTCTAATGGACTTGCTGTATAGTTCCTAGCAGTTAGTTAAGTTCAGGACTTCAGTTTTATTTTAACATTTCAAAGATAAGGACGAGCTAGGTGTGGTGGCTCACACCTGTAATCCCAAGGCTTTGGGAAGCCAAAACAGGAATATTGCTTGAGGCTGGGAGTTCAAGACCAGCCTGGGCAACATAGCTAGACCCCATTTCTATTTAAAAATAAAAACTATTAAAAATTTCCCGGGTGTGGTGCATGCTCCTCTAGTCTTAGCTACGTAGGAGGCTGAGGCAACAACATCACTTGAGCCCAGAAGTTCGAGGTTACAGTGAGCCATGACCCAGCCACTACATTTCAGCCTAGGTAACAGAACAAGACCCTGTTTCTCTCTAAAAAAAATAAAAATAAAAAAAATAAAGATGTACACTTAGCTTATGCACTTCACAGGATTATTCTGAGAAACAATGGGAAAACTCTAAGTGAAAGCACTTTGGAATTTGTGAATCATTTCACAAGTGTTTGTTTCTTTGTCCACATTTTTATCTATCATTTAGAGGGGGAGAGTGGTTGAATTCAAATAATTGTTCAGTGGAGTATTTGTTTTTCATATGTTTTTCATTTGTTTTTCATAATGTGATGCAGAGCAAAAAGTAAAGAAAGGTCATTCTAATCACAGGTTCAAAATAATTTCTGAAAAGAAAAAGATTGTTTAAACATTTAATAATGCATTGCAGATGCCTAGTAAATGTTAGCCAATTTTTAAGTTTTTATAGAATAATCGCATATCTAAACTTTAAGTTAATAAAGACAGTTTTAAAAAATGTGTTTCACCGTGACAGATCAAACACAAGGGGGCGTCTTCTACATTTGTTTTAAAAGATTTCCTGATGCAGTCTACCTACAAAATGGTTTTCATTCGAATTGCTCTATATATGCATGTGACAGAGCATACTTACTAAAATGTATTAGTTCCAAATATCACATTCTCTACACATGACATTTTTCACATTCGATGCATAAAATACTCTCCAGAGTGATTTTATAACTCCGTTTTGGCTTAAAAATAATTCAATCATATTTTATGACTTAAACTTAGAAAATTCTAACAAAAAGAATAACATTTACTAGACAGTACATAAATACGCTGAATTTTAAGGCTTTAAAAAAATAAATCTACCCAAAACTTTAAAATGTCTCTCTCTCATCTATCCCTTTTCCCTATTTTGCCCAGCTATTGTGCAAACCCTAGTTGTCTTGACAGGTTCAGAGGACACACAGTTTGACTTAAGAAATGGCCGAGGCCTTGGAAGAGGAAATATACAATCACAATCCTCTTAGGTATGGGGTATGTAAGGAGCAAGTTTTTAGAAAACACACATAGATTGAGTTGTATTAAAAAAAAAATAGGCTTATCTTCTGCCTTTCATCTGGAACTTTGGGATGGATAGGAGTAAACATTTAAGCAGAGAAATAGAGACTGTGTGTGTCTGTGTATGTGTGTGTGTGTGTATGTGTGCGTGAACCTGCATGCGAGAGTAGTGTCAGTGATGGTAAGTGCTATGAAATGAAGAAGGTCAATGAGACAGGGCTTGTGAATTAAGGCCTTTGTTAAGGAAGTTAAGAAAGGCCTTTCTGGCCGGGCGCGGTCACTCACACCTGTAATCCCAGCACTTTGGGAGGCTGAGGAGGGTGGATCACGAGGTCAAGAGATCGAGACCATTCTGGCTAACACGGTGAAACCCCGTCTCTACTAAAAATACGAAAAATTAGCCGAGCATGGTGGTGGGCGCCTGTAGTCCCAGCTACTCGCGAGGCTGAGGCAGGAGAATGGCGTGAACCTGGGAGGCGGAGCTTGCAATGAGCCGAGATCGCGCCACTGCACTCCAGCCTGTACGACAGAGCGAGACTCCATCTCACAAAAATAAAAGGAAAAAAAAAAAAAAAAGTCCTTTCTGATAAAGTGATATTGCAAAAAACTCTTTAACCCCAGATAGCAGCAATATAAAACTGGAGCATGTTTGATATCTTTAAAGAACCCGAAGGTGCCAATGTAGGTACAGCAGAGTGAGTGAGCAGGACCATAGTTGCATATCAAATCAGAGAATGATCAGGGAGCTGATTAGGTAGGGGCTTGTGGTTTTTTTTGTAAGGACTTGGCCTTCACTCTGCATAAAAGAAAAAGGAAAAACAGAACCTAATGAATGGTTTTGAGGAGATTATTGACTTCATCTGACATTTGCTTTTCAAGGTACTGTTGGTCCTTTGCATCTACCAGGTTCATATCCATGGATTTAGCTAACTGCAGATAAAAATATTTGAAAAAAACCAATAAAAACAACAACACACTAACACAAAATTATAGAAATAAAAACCAATAAAATTTAATAACTATTTACATAGCATTTACATTGTATTAGATATTATAAATAATCTAAAGATGATTTAAAGTATGAGGGGATGTCTCATAAAAATACTACGATTTTATATAAGGGACTTCAGCATCTTTGGATTTTGGTATGGGAGGGGGTTCTGAATGCTGAGGGAAGACAGTATTATTTCAGATCAAGTGCAGTGAATTGATTCCACGAAGGCGAAACCCATTAAAACACTATTCCAAAGTTGCAGGTAAGGAATGATGGTGACTTAGACCAGATTAGCAGCAGTGGAGGTGATGAGAAGGAGTTTGAATTCTGGATAGAGTCAAAAGGGTTTGTTGATAGATTAGATGTAGAAAGTGAGAAAAGCAGAGGAGTCAAGAATGACTCCAATGTATTAGTCCCAAGCAACTGGAAAATGTAACTGCCATTCACACAAATGTGGAAGACTGTGGGAGAAACAGATGTGAAAGGGAAGATAAGAACCTTGGTTTTTATGAAATGGCTAGTAGGCATTCAAGTGGAGATATTAAATAGACAAATAAACATAAGAGTTGGGAGTTTGAGGATGAGGCCAAGCCTAGAGATTTAAAAAAGGACTCAATTATGTAAAGAATGAATTTACAGTCATTAGGCTGGATAAAGTGCTCCAGGATATCAAGACAGGAACAACAACAACAAAAAGGTCTTAGTGCTTGAAAAATTAAGAGTCCTGCAAAGAACACTAAAAATAATGGATCATTGAGATAAGAGAAGAATATTTTTAAAAGTATCCCAGAGACAAAGTGATAAATGCAGTTCAGGGAGAACATAATAATAAGTGAAAGAAAATGTGTCGGATTAGTCAAGTAGGATGAAGACTTAAAACTTGGGGATCAGTGATGAACTTTTCCGGAACAGTTCTGGAGTTGTAATGTGAGAAAAGTCAATTATAGTGGGTTCACAGGAGTGCAAGAGTTCTTCTAACAGAAACATAGTAGACCAAATATCCTGAAAAACTCTTCAAATGAGCTAAAACACTGATAAAATGTGAGATATGACAAACATTTTTAAAATTTTATGGTGGACTGACAAAGTAAGAGTTTTCTTGAGAGCCAACAATTTTTTAAAAAATGGAATCAGAGGTAAGTGCTGAAGACAACAGTTGTCTTGGAAGCATTTACTTGGTGGTTTTTTGTTTTTTGTTTTTTTTGAGATGGATTCTTGCTCTGTCGCCCAGGCTGGAGTGCAGTGGCGTAATCTCGGCTCACTGCAACCTCCGCCTCCCGGGTTCAAGTGATTCTTCTGCCTCCGCATGTAACTAATAATATAACACTGCAAAAATAATTTGACAAATCCACTCTTATTTTGAGATTTTTTTTCAACAAAAAAGTCAATAGGGATGTGGAAGATTTGAACAGTTAAGAACCTTGAGCTAGTCAACATATACATTGAACACCGTACCCAATGTTTAAATCATATATATTTATTTTCCAAAATACATTTGTAAAAATTGACTTTATATGAGAACATGAAGACATTTTCAACCAATTTTAAGGATTTGATTTTTTACACACCCACATTCTTTAACTATAATGCTGTTAAGTTAGATACTGATAAGAAAAATATTAATAATTAGCCTGTATGGTTAAAGTTTAAAAACCAACTCTTGTGTCAAGAAAGAAATTATAGGATAAAATAGAAAATGCTTAAAACTCAATAATAATAATAATGTTACACATATGCTAAATAGTGAAACAAATGAAATACAGTGAGAACTGTTCATACAAGGTCATGTGTAGCCTTAAATGCTTAGAAAAATAAATGAGTAAACCAAACATTCAGTTACAAAATTACTCAGAGTTTCTCAACAGGTGTGTTATTGGTCTTTGGGGAAAAACAATTCTTTGTTGAGCAGGAATGTCCTATGCATTACAGGATAAATACCACGCTAGGCTTCACCCACCTAATGCCTATTGCACTCCAGGGTTATTGTGAAAAGAGAAAATACCTGCACACATTTTTAAATCCTACCAAGTAGGTGACGCTACCTCCGGTTGAGAACCACTGAATTAGACAAAGAACAAAAGACTAAACCCAGAGACAGACATGTGAGATAAGAGCAAAAATAAAAAAGAGTGAAAATTAATGCACAAAAATGATAAGTTACAGGGGTCCAAAAACCAAAAGTTGTTTCTGGAAAAGTACTACTAGTAAAATTAGTATGAAAAGTTTGATCAAAAGAGAAAATTTTTGAAAAAGAAATCAATATAAAAAGCAAAGCAGTCTACATAACTGTAGACTCAGTAGAGGCTCAAAAAATAATAAAATGATACTATGAATAGCTTTATGCCACTAAATTTGAAAAGATAAAATAAAAAATATATATAAATATACATATGTACATACACATGTATCTCATATATATAAAATATGTGTGTATGTGTCTTTATAGTCAGGAGGAAATAGAAGATACAAATGTTCCTAAACCAATTTGAAAAGTTGAATTTGTATTTTTAATCTTTCTTACAAATAAATAATTTGCCCAGACTATTTTTAGGCTAATTCTACAAAACATATATACATTTTTTGTTGTTGTTTTTGGAGATGGAATCTCGGTCTGTCGCCCAGGCTGGAGTGCAGTGGCGCAATCTCAGCTCACTGCAACCTCCGCCTCCCGGGTTTAAGTGATTCTCCTGTCTCAGCCTCTCGAGTAGCTGGGACTACAGGCACGTAACACCACGCCTGGCTAATTTTTTGTATTTTTAGTAGAGGCAGAGTTTCACCGTGTTAGCCAGGAAGGTCTCGATCTCCTGACCTCATGATCTGCCCACCTTGGCCTCCCAAAGTGCTAGGCTTACAGGCGTGAGCCACCATGCCCAGTCACATATATACTTTTATAAGCAATTTCCAAGAGGTCTGAACAATAAGAACATCTCTCCAACTCATTTTATGGAGCTGGCATGATCTCAGTAACAAAACCAGAAAAGCATAAGTGTGAGAAATTAAATTATAGGCCAATTTACCCATGACTGTTACGGCAAAAATCCTAAATAGAATATTGGCAAACTAGGCTGACAAAGTAAATAAGCAAATATATCACAATGTTGAGTTTAACCTAGCCGTGCAAGATTGGTTTACGATTAGAAAATGAAAGCATATATATAAAACCACATTAACAGGTAGGGAAAGGTATGTTATTGTCTCCATAGACATAGAAAATAGTATTTAATAAATTTAACATCCATTTATGATAAAATTACATAAGTACATCATAAGCTGGGAGTAGAAGAAAATCTCTTTCACCATTTAAAGATTATCTATAAAATGTTGCAAACATTAATCGTGAAACATTAAAAGTGTTCCCTTTAAATTTGGACCAACACAAGGAAATTCACTACCATTTTATCTACCTAGTACTGTAATAAATGACTTAGCCAGTGAATATACCTGGAAAACTTATAAGTCATAAGAATTGGTAAGGAAAGCATAAAGTTGCCAGTATCTGTGCTTTTTATGATTGTTGATAGCTATATGCACAAACAGATCACCAAAAGGAGAACTTAACGAATATGCTGGAGATGACACCGATACAAAATTAATGTTGCTTACCAACAGGTAGGAAATGAAAATACAAAAAATAAAAGCTACTATTTCCCTTATATCTATATCTGTAAATATAGTATCTATCTATCTATATCTATCTATCTGTCTATCTATCATCTATCTCTATCTACATTTAGATCTATTAGTGTTTGTTTCCTTATTCAGCTCCTTAGAGACCAATGTTTTTACATTTTAATCTCCTTTGTCTGTGTTCATATTTGTCACTTTCTTTCAAATCCTTTTAACTATTTCTCCATTTATTTTTGACTGCTAATTTTTTTTTTTACCTTATCTCTCTCTTAAGTCATTAAGTTACTTTTTCGGCTTTTGTGTCTCTTCAAACTTTGTCCTCAATTCTGAAATAACTTTTTTATTTCTGGTATTTGCCTGAGCTTTGTCAGCTAATTTCTGAAGTTTTGTGACTAATTTATGTTGCCCATTTTCTTACAGTTTCCTAGCCCATTTTGAATAAGTAGGTTATGGTTTTGATCCATTTTTGGGTGCGTCTGTCAAGTATGCTTTTATTGTACATAAAGATGTTACTGTGCTTTCTTTTTCCTCAAAATATCTTCATATGGGATTTGATTTTGAGAGCTTTCTGTTTGTCATTGTGAGATTGATTTTTCTGAACTTTTAAAAAGAGGTAGTGTTTAAGATAATTTTTCTCTCATTTGGTGTTTTCTCATAATGCTCAAAAATAAAACAGCAGCTTGTTTTTTTGTGAACTTTGTTTCTATCCCCTTTTCAATTTTATCTGGACCTTTTAACGCCTTCCATGTTATCAGTATGCTGCTCAATTTTTTTTTTTTTTTTTTTTTTGAGACGGAGTCTGGCTCTTTCGCCCAGGCCGGACTGCAGTGGCGCAATCTCGGCTCACTGCAAGCTCTGCTTCCTGGGTTCACGCCATTCTCCTGCCTCAGCCTCCCGAGTAGCTGGGACTACAGGTGCCCGCCACCACGCCCGGCTAATTTTTTGTATTTTTAGTAGAGACGGGGTTTCACCGTGTTAGCCAGGATGGTCTCGATCACCTGACCTCGTGATCCGCCCGCCTCCGCCTCCCAAAGTGCTGGTATTACAGGCGTGAGCCACCGCGCCCGTCCGCTGCTCAATTTTTATTCCACTTCCAATAGTTTCTCTTCAAAGAGGGCTCTGTCTGGAAGGGAGCCCTGGGTTGGTGCATTTCTGCAATTCTTAGAGGCCAGATGGCTTCAGCTCCTTCATCTTTTTATGATGTGTCCCTTGCACTCATGGCTATTACACTTGACAAAAACCCTTCCCAGTTTCAGCCACTGTTAGAAAATTGGCCCTCCCTCCCTGCCTATAAATACCTGCAGGCTGTTTTCAAATGTTTCTCTTCCCAGGTAAGGAAGATATCGTTTTCCCCCACCCTCTACTTCTTCCTACACAAGTGCTGAAGCCATGAAGTCTTGTTCCCATTAAAGGTTTGTTTTTACTTGCTTGTGTTTTAGGGTTGTCTTGAAATTTTTATTGAAAAATTTGTGCATAGGATTTTAAATTTGGAATCCAGTTATTCTATCTGATTTTAGATGGAAATGCATGGAGATCCAGGAACTATGGATCAATAGTTCCTCTATCAATGCTGTCATCTGCCCAGAATCATGTCTTTAAGTTTTTCAAGAGAAAAGAAGACTTCATTAATACTTTTTTTTTCATGAATGTAATAGTGGAAAATGGTTCAACTTCAAATTGTGAGCATTTTAATATTGCTGAACTTTTACTATGTGGACCATTTGACCTATTCTTCATAAGCAAGAATGCACAGAAGAGCTAGGCTAATTTAAGATGAGAAACAAAGTAGAGATCATATATCCTTGGCTTGGATTGTTTTCCAAACCCATTTCAGAAGCATTTGAGAATAACAGCTGAACTGTCATGCCATGCCCTCTCCATCTTGTTAGTTTGCAATAAAGATGGTAGATGGCCTCGTGCTTCTCTAGGAAGAAAGCCAGCCCTTGTTGACTGAAGGCTGGTAACTCAACCCAACTCTCCAAGACTTCTAATATGAAGTTTACTGTTACACAGAGCAGTATCAGCTTAACTATTCCTAGTAATGTTTTTGCCTTAAACTTGGGACTCTGCAACATACATGGAACTCATTACAGAACTTTCATATTTAGAGGACCATCTTTTGGACAAGGTTGTGCAAAGCTCTGACCAAAGCTTTCAAAATTCCATTTATATATACTGTATTAGTCAGCATTCTAACACATTCTTGAGATTTTCTTCCTCTAGAACCACTCTCAGTACCAAATTCTGTATTAGTCAGGGTTCTCCAGGAAAGACAGAGCCAATAGAATATGTGTGTTTATGCTGTGTATGTGTGTGTGTATATATATATATACACACACACAGACACAGTAGTCCTTCCTTATCTGCAGGGAAAATGTTCCAAGACCCCCAGTAGATGCCTGAAAAAGCAAATAGTACCAAACCCTATATCTCATGTGGACGAATTTCTTTGTCTTTCTTTACAACCCCACAGATAGAAGGTTGATTCTTACTGTAGATCTCAGCAACCCCAGCATGTGATTTTTTTCCTTTACTTATAAAGTTGACAACTTTTACATTTTCACTTAAATTTACACTTTTTATGGCTTTTCTTTGGCTTATTCGAATTGCCAACATCACAACTCTTGCACCTTGGGAGCATTATGAAGTAAAATAACAGTTTCTTAAACACAAGCGTTGGGATACCATGGCATTTGATCTGATAATGGAGATGGCTACTGTGTGACTCACCAGTGGGTAGAATATACAGCGTGGATCTGCTGGGCGTAGAGATAATTCACACATTCCAAGTGGGACGGAGTGAGACAACACAAGATTTCATTATGGTACTTGGAATGAGGTGCAATTGAGAACTTATAGATTATTCGTGAAATTTTCTATGTAATATTTTCAGACTACAGTTGATTTCAGGTACCTGAAACCATGGAAAGTAAAACCGAAAATCAGTGGGGTCTACTGTAGATCTATATCTATCTATCTGTACACATACACACAGACCTTAAAATGCATACACACATCCTATGGGTTCTATTTCTACATAGAAGAAAATTAATTATAAGGAACTGGCTCATGTGATTGTGGAGGTTGGCAAATCCAAATCTGTGGTGTGGGCAAGCAGTCTGGAGACCCAAGAGAGCCAGTGGTGCATTTCCAATTGAAAGATTGTCCGACGGAGACCCAGGTGAGCCAATAGTGCACTCTAGTCCAAAAACTCAGCAGGCAAAGACCTGGGTGAGACCATGATGCAGATGAAATCTGAATGCAGTCTACTGGAGAATTTCCCTCTTGCTCAGGGAAGCCAATCTTTTTGTTCAACTGATTGGACAAGACCCATCAGCATTATGGAGAGGAATCTACTTCCTCAAAATTCCACATTCACCAATTTTAATGTTAGTCTCATCCAAACCACCCTCCAAGTTGACACATAAAATTAACCATACATTTGTCATGGGTTGGTTTAAACTTTTAGACTGGACATCCTTCTTAGTACCTAACTTGAGACTTAATTAATGAAACAGAAACTTCATAATTCTCAGGGAAACAGTGATTTGTCTTCCATTTATAATTGAGTCACTTCTGTGGGGATTCAGGAAAGAATAAGCCAAGAGTGGTTCTCAAATTGCTACCATTCCTGTATTTTCTCTTTAACCCATTATAATTATGTATTTATTTCGGGCTAACACTCAGACATGTATGTGATAAAACATATTGTGGTTACAGGTTCACTTGATGGTAGTTACAGATTTTTGTTTTCTGGAGAATGAACTCAAATTAATATGCAATGGTGTTATTATATCTTAAATACATTCCAGATCTAATTTTCCATGTTTTATAAAAGAGCTCCACTTCTTTCCCTAAATTTGCATAATTTTCTTACTTTGTATATGCACATTATTTCTGTAAAAAATTAAATCTCTTCTTTTTAAGATTCTCCAAAACAACATAAGTTATGTTTTTTTTTTCCTGTAATCCTTATATATTATTGGCCTGTAATGGAAAGAAGTATCAGTCTGAGATCAAGAAGGAAGGACTGATTTAAAAAACAAGCAGTGCTGTGTACCAATGTAAACATTTATTAAATTCTAATCATTCTTATCCCAGTAATTTACATTCATTTCTTGCATATATGGGTGCTTAATCTGCATGAATTGATGGAACAGGGAACTTGTGGTAACAGTAGCTTGAAGTTCAGTTTTTTGTTGTTTGTTTGTTTTTTAATTGAGACAGGGTCTCTCTATTGCCCAGCTGGAGTGCAGTGGTGCATTCATGGCTCATTGCAGCCTTGACCTCCTGGACTCAAGCAGTCCTCTCACCTCAGCCTCCTGAGTAGCTGGACTACAGGCACACATCATCACACATCATCACACTCAGCTGATTTTTGTATTTTTTGTAGAGATGGGGTTTCACCATGTTGGCCAGGCTGGTCTTGAACTCCTGGGCTCAAGAAATCCACCCTCCCTGGCCTCCCAAAGTCCTGGAATTACAGGTGTGAGCCACTGCACCTGGCCTCAGTTTGAAGTCTCTCTTCGTTTTACCCAATACTACCCATCATCACCAATGTAATGGTACCTAACTGATTGTGACTTGACAAAAAGAGGACAGACTACGCATGTCTCTACTTTTGCTGTGATGGTTCCTCAGCTGCCTCTGCAAAGAGAGTCTTTATGGTTACTTGATGTTGAAGGAAGAAATTCTAATCATTGCCACTGATAATAGCATGTATTACTAACTAGCTGAGCTAACCAGCCACATATTTGATGCCAAAGTAAGTATCCAGTTTGATTGCTAGGTGTGCATATGGGAGTTGTCTGATAAAACAATTTATTAGAAAACAAGAAAGCAGACTATCCAAAAAGCCATATTTCATGTGATATAGATCCAGGAAAAAAATCATTTACTAAAATATAGAAAATTGCTTATATTTGGAGGCCACCATAATTTAAATTCCTGCTCTATTAATTTGAAATATTCTCCCTAACAAACTGATTTGTTTTTCAAAATGTTTTCCAATTCCTCTCTTATATATCTGTTGGGAGAAATACATATATGTTTAATGTGCTTGGTCAAAATCAACATGAGATTAATGAAGTCATGTATAATGAATCTACATGAAATAATTCAATTATGAGAAAGTGCATTTGGATGAATCCAGGAAGTTTACTATTTATTTTCCTTAATTAATTTAATGTCAAGAGGGCTTCGTACAAAATTTATGAGACTCTGTGAACTTAATTGCTTTTCCGAGATTTTAATAGCATATGGCGAATGTATCTTCCATAAAAAATTGAAATTGTTTTCCTCATTTTGATTTGCAACAGTGGTATTTATCAGGCTCTGTTTTATAGTTCTATAGCACATTTTATTTCATGAGTGCTCATTATTGATAGTTATTAGCAATTTCTTTCAATTTTAAAGTAATTATAAATGATATATAATACACATTTTTACTTTAATTCAAAATAATGAATGAGAGGGTACTACTATTCTTTTTAGTTAGTCTAAATGTATACAGGTTGACTTTATAAGGACACAAACATTCCATCTTCACAGTGATGTTAGAAATTACCGAAGGGTTAACAGTTGGTTGTCGCTATTGTTTGGGATTTTAAAATCTGAGAATGCCTCAACAAAACAGCGCCAAAGATAATGTTTAAATATTAGTGTTTATTAAAGTCATCCAAGAAACACTGCCCAGCCTTTAGAGTTAACTTCTCTTAGATTCAGATTTCTTGATTAAAGCCGGAAGCAATTCAAAATTTTAAAGTTGGGCCAGAGGAAGGTCTTATTCATACCTTTGCCCTAACAGAAAGCGAATTCATATATGCCACACCAAATTATGGGCATATATTTATAATATTGAAAACTAATTCTATTTCTTTGTCTTTAAACATCTTGTTCAGTAAACCCTCTGAATACTGTGCAAAGGATTTGGATTTTTGTAAAATCAAGAACTCTTCAATTATTTCCTCTGCCAATCAAGTTTTCATTTCTGTTCTGAAGACTCAGTTATCTTTTACTTCTTACATCAGTTAGCTGTTGCTGAGTAACAAATTACTCTAAAAGGTACTGTCTTAAAACAACAATCATGTATTATTTCTCATGAGTTTACAGGCTGGCTGATCTCACAAGTTTACAGGGTGTGCTGATTTTTTTTTTTTTTTTTTAAGATGGAGTCTCTCTCTATTGCCCAGGCTGGAGTGCAATGGTGCAATCTCAGCTCACTGCAACTTCCACTTCCTGGGTTCAAGTGATTCTCCTGCCAAAGCCTCCTGAGTAGCTGGGATTACAGTTGCCACCACCACACCCAGCTAATTTTTGTATTTTTAGTAGAGACGGGGTTACACCATATTGGCCAGGGTGGCCTCAAACTCCTGACCTCAGGCAATCCACCAGCCTCAGCCTCCCAAAGTGCTGGGGTTACAGGTGTGAGCCACCACACTTGGCTGGGTCTGCTGATCTTGGCTGGGCTTGGCTGGCCAACACTACACTCATTACCACTAAGTAACAAACAAATCCAGATTTGTTCTCATCTCTAGAAGTTCATCTGAGACCCATTCACATGCATATCTGGCAGTCAGGTGGCTGTTAGCTGATCCAGGATGGTCTCAGGCAAGAAAATTTTCTGTTTCATGTGTCTCTCATTCCTCAATAGATCGTCTGTGTCAGGAGTCCCCAAGACTCTTCTTCAGAGTCATTGATTCTAGAAGGAATCACACGACTTCTCATATAGTCATACCCATGGCTATGATTTATTATAGGAAAAGGATACAAAACAAAATTGGCAAAATCAAAAGGCATGTGGGGCAAAGTCCTGAGAAAACCAGGAATAAGCTCCCAAGAGATCTCTCTCAGTGGAGTTA
This sequence comes from Pongo pygmaeus, assembly GCF_028885625.2. Classification (NCBI taxonomy): domain Eukaryota; kingdom Metazoa; phylum Chordata; class Mammalia; order Primates; family Hominidae; genus Pongo; species Pongo pygmaeus. The sequence continues at coordinate 39,492,178 of NC_072395.2, forward strand.
CACAGAATGTGTTTAATTCTCCTGGCAATGAATTGTAACTACACATTTGAAATGTTGTCTACCAGGGAAGCTCATTGGAGATTCTGTGTCCAGAGTTTGTATTAGGGGCTAGTTACATAAGCACTCTCTGCCTGGCTCATACCAAAACTCCAGAATCTCAGAATGGAAGCAAGTATTCAGCATAAACCATGCAGTTTGCACAGTTTAGGTCTAGTGAGACAATCTTACCAATTAGAGTGGTGGGAACATTCCCAAAATCCAAATTTCCAGATGCCAGCTGAGGGCCCATCTTGCACGTAGGTGTTTCCAAGGATAGCAGTCTCAGGCTTGCTATGTTAATGCTTTTCTGGATATTATCCCAGGCTTGTATTCTGGTTAAGGCAAAATTCCAACAGGCAAGTGGAAGCTCAAAAAGTCTCTTGAAACCTAGGCTAGGAATTGGCATACATTGACTTCTGACATAACCTATTGACCAAAATGACTTTCAAGGTTCAAGAGGAGAGTAAACAGACTCAGTCTCTTTATTGGAGTGGTTTGCAAGACCACATCATGAAGGGTATGGATACTCATCATTTGGGACCATAAATGCAATTAATCTATCATGCTTCCCAAGCTTTAATCCTTCGCCTTACAGTTTTGAGAAACTTACGACTTGCCCTGTCCTATCCATGCAGTTCCATTTCATAATGAGCTTTGATCACAATTTCTTTCCAACTACCTCTGGATAAGATTCTTAGCATTTTCCAAAAGCTAATTCTCAACCTCAGTTCACTATGGTGTCTGTTGCAAATCTGAATGCCTTGGGTCAACTGTTTGGATTCTATAATTTCTTTCTTCACTTGTAATGTGTGGGTTTGCAATAAAACAGCCGCAACCTCTCAGGGATTTGGGAAATCACTCTTTAGGCAATCCAGAATGAATCTCCATCAACTTCAGCTCCAGAGACTCAAATGTCTACATCCTACTGATGAACTGCAGTCACTGTCACACCCAAGAGATTTGAAACTCAACTGGACTGAGTTCTCTAAATAGCAGCCAAATCCAGGACCAATCCCATCTCTAGGAGTCTAAGTCTGTAACTTTCCAAGAGCTTATCCAGAGCTTCTTGGGCGGCTGGTAGAGAATATTTTAGGAAAAATTCCAGGACAGTCCAGTACAGATCCCAAATTCTGGTTTGGGGAGAGACTAATTGCATGGAAATTAGAAATAATTGAGGCCGAACACTCATTTCCCTTGACATTTTTAGTCTAGTTATGTTTAAACCGGAGCATGTCACTAGTAGGAGAACTTGATGGCTTTTATTGGTAAAATGGCACATTTGTAACTGTTTCTTTTTAGTGGAGTACAGTCTTAATACCCAAAATAGCAGATATTAGCATGGACTTTAGAGGAACATTCCTCTTAGGACTCTTTCCCGGACAATATAATTCCTCCCCACGACATTTCCTTGGCAGGACAATCTGACTAACTTTGTCTCAGCCCAGACATGACAACACTAACTGCTCTTTCTCCTGAGCTAATGATCTTCTCTCTCTCATTACCTTCTTCCCACATTCATTTGGCTTTACTTTTAAAGCGAATTCAACAATGTCATTCCTGATACAATGACTCTTGAATAAAGCACCATTCCTTTCAATGAAGAACTGTGTATAATATTTTAAAGGTTGAAATTTTGAAGTGAATTTTTTATAAAAAAAACTTTTTGGTTCTCAACAAACACTGTGAAGTGTATAATTTAATATTCAAAGTAAAGATACACAATTGAAAAGATGCTTATATTTTATAAAAACTAGTCTATTCTCAGTTAAGACCTCAATAAGTTTAAAGGGCAAAATAGTTTTTTTTCTCATCTGAATGACATTCTTCACTAAAATTGCCCAGAAGACAGTATTTGTCTGATTGTGCTTCAAGTAAATTATTTTAAAATAAATATCTAGCTTACATTTGAGTACTTATTATGGGGGAGAGGCATTACATAGAGGACTTTATATATCTTATCATATATATCAGCCATATATTAAGTAACCTGTTCAAGGGTACTATTTTGCAGATGAAAGCCTCAGACTTACAGAGGTTTAGTAGCTTAATCAAGAACATACTGAAGTTGAGGACAGCCAGGTTAGCACTGGAATTCAGGTCTGTCTGACTCAAGAGACCAAGCCTGACTTAAAATAATCAATATACTTGGATGTATTCCAAATACCAACACACGCATGCATGTGCACACACACACAGATTTAGATAGTATTTGAACACTTTAAAAATGTTATCCCCAAAATGACTTTGTGATTCTCAAAACAAGATTATTTAATATGTTAATCATGTGCCATAACTATAAAGAAGCCACTTAAATATGTTATACTGACTATATCCTGGAATGTTCCCTCAGATTCTAAGACTTAGAAGATTGTTGCTAAGATGTTATTTCTTTTTCCAAAATGATGATTCTTGGCAGGCAGAGTATGGTTTTATTCACAGGAACATTGTCTTAGGGAAATTTCTTGGTAGGAAAATTTTGAAGAGAATTTATAGAAAATGCTGCATAGAAAACTTCCTTTCCAAGGCAGGCTATAAGAAGACTGGCCCTGTCAGAAAAAAAATGCCTAAGAAAGGATTCCAAAATGAATCACAGAGACTTTCTTAAAAAGACTATAATAAATATTACAAACATACACCCTCATGGGGTGATGAATTTAACTTTACTCAATGGAATTTTATCAAAAGCATAATAGAGATATGCTATTATGGTTCCTTTCTTTGTTTACTTAACTATTTCTGGTAGGTCTTATCCATGAACTTGGGTAGTGGGAAGCCCCGAATAGGGGGAAATATATTGTTATTTAGATAAAATAATTATGGGTGTATTAACTTGATGACTGCGTGAACATCAAACATTGACTTTAAAAAGATATTTGGGAAAGTAAAAATGTTTCCCTGTTGAGATCTCTGGAAGAAATAGAAGTGGTAACCCCCAAGAAGGCACTTAGATTTTGAGATGCATCAATTTCCCACACTCCAGAACATCTAGAACTCAGAGTGCTGTTAAAGGAAGACCCTCTAGTGTCCAGGGGGCATGATGGAACATTAGTGAAAGTCATGGAACCAGGTGTACGCAATAGTTCCAGAGAGAGAAAGTAAGACTTTCATTCTACCTTGGCACAATAAAAATACTAGCTAGCACCCATTTGAAGCTTCTTAAAATCCAAGAACTGTATTAGGTATATTGAATGTATTAACTTAATACATTTCTAAAGTACTTTTTTCTCTCCCTTTTATAGATTCAGAGCCTGAGGCAATAGAGATTAGGTAACCTGTCTCAGCTAACACAGAGTCAATGTAATATAGCCACTTGAACACTGGCATTCTTCTTTCAAATCTTTTCCTCCTATTTACTCACTATGCTGCATCTGAAATAACATCAGAGCTGATGGGTTTGAGCACTTAGCTTTGAAATCACCTTTCACTATTAGAGGCCCAATGCACTCTCCATCACACTAGAGCCACCTATGATCCTAGACACATCCTACAATTAGGAAGAGAGGAAGAAACTAAGAAGAACTGAATGTTCCCACCAAGCCCAAATTTGTGTCACTGCAGTGATATTCCAGGCAATATAAACCTAAGTAGTGCAGAAAGAGTAGCCCCTTGAGAAATGACCTACTGCACCCAAAACCTTTTCCAAATCTTGGCCAAACTACTCCACGTCATCAAAAAGAAGCCAGAAAAGAACACCAAGGTCAGGACTCTGTGCACCACAACCATCTTCTTACTACACATATCTCTTAACATTCTTTTCTATTTTTCTCCTTTTTTTTCTTTTTCCTTTTCCTGGGATGGCTTATGTCCTGCCAATTCTCTTTCCAAAGTCTTTCTCTCCTTGAACTTACTGCCAAAAGGCATTATTAAATGTGCTTTTCAACACTGGAACGGTGAGGGATACAACCAGAAGAAAGAGTCCTTATCCTGTCTCTTTTCCTTCTGATATTTTCCTTTGCATTTATGACGACTGTTTTCAACCTTATACTCCCAATGACTGCTTTCTGCGCCAGTTCTCTCATTTCTACCCATATCCCACTTTCAGAACTTAAGATTTGGGATTTTTGCTTGAAAGATGGATTCTGCAAAACAACTTATTTGCCAACATTCAAGTAACAAATTCAATAACCAGAAAGCAAACATAAATAAATTCAAATTTCTAGATACAACCTTACATTAGGAAAATCCAATGTGGAGCACAGAGGTTTCAGTTATGTGTTGTGCTTGGTTCCCCTCATCAGTCCCAGCCATTTGGAGAAACATTTAAGATGACCTTTCCAAGAATAATTATCTCAGATGACAACCATCAGTAGGAGAAGTCTTTGGAAAGTCTCTTTGGAGAACCATGGGCTGTATTCTTTGTTAAGATACCTCTCTAAGCTTCAAGGTATTAATTTGGATTTCCTTGCCATGCATTGTGTCCTTGTTTACACAGAGACATTTTTTTCTCCAACTATAAGAATATTTGATTTGTAATTCTGAAGGGCCACATGTTTTAAAACTGTGTTTGGAAAATTTCCCCAGCCTTCATGATTTTCATTTTCTACCTTGCAAAGTGAGCAGCTTATACCAAGTCATTCCAGTTTAACACCATAGTCCATATGCAGAGCTTGTGCTGTGTTAGAATGATAACATTGAGCTATATTTTCAAAAAAAATATGTATAGGAAAAAAGAAGAATTCATCCGCTTAGATGAGTCAGGTGTGCAGATACAACCATTCAGGCAGCACAACACCTAACTGTCATTTTTTGACACTACGAAAAATTTTTTATGAAGACATAGTTAAAGGATTCTGCCTTATATGCAAACAAATATGTATATGCCAGTAGAAAGCTTAAATGTGGATGGAGTTCAATTTCTCTGAATTTATGTTTTAGGAACATAAAATTAAACGTCAACAGAAGTTAGGCTCCAACCATTTCACACTTCAATTTCTTCTTATTTACCAACATATTATGTAATTTTTACTTAATATCTAAAAATGTTTTCTATCTTTCATTTATTGAAATTGCTGAAGAATTTTTTATATTTTCAAATATAATTTTATGTAATTTCCCCTTTGTGCCAACAATTTATGCAGATTTTATAGATATCAAATTCAGAATCAAATAATGATAATCAAGATTTGAGTGGTGATTTACCTCTCTGAACACATTGACCTGTCTCTTGTTAAAAAGCACATCAATATTTGCTAAGTATGGGATATTTTAATATAAGGAATTCAGGGTTTTAAAAATCAAGGATTTCTAGTGTTTGAAAAAAAAAATTAGAAAATCAGGCCAGATGTGGTGGCTCACACCTGCAATCCCAGCACTGTGGGAGGCCAAGGTGGTTGGATCACTTGAGGTCAGGAGTTCAAGACCAGCCTGAACAACATGGTAAAACCCCATCTCCACTAAAAATACAAAAATTAGCTGGGTATGGTGGTGGGTGCCTGTAATCCCAGCTACTCGGGAGGCAGAGGCAGGAGAATTACTTGAACCCGGGAAGCGGAGGTTGCAGTGAGCCGAGATCATGCCACTGTACTGCAGTGGAGTGAGACTCTGTCTCAAAAAAAAAAAAAAAAAAAAAAAAAGAAATCCAAATATTCTGTAATTCTCTTCAACATTTTGACTAATTACCACATGACCTTGTCATAGTCCTAGAATGTCAGTACTTGAGGAAACTGTTCTGGTTGGAAAAGCTTTTTTTTTTGTACTCAGGACTAAATTTCTCTTTTTGGTCTGATTTTTTTTTCCTCTGAGCCAAATTTGAATAAGCCTGGTAATTTTTATCCAAGATAATTCCTCACATATTTGATAATAGCTATTCCATTCTCTATAAAATTTATCTTTACAGAATGTTTGTATAAGTCATAATAAATAAAACTAAAAAAACTAAAGACATGATTTCTTCAAGTTCATGTAATTATATTAGACCCACGTTGTTATATTTTACATATTGAAAAGAAAAATGAAAGTAAAGGTCAGGACTAGGAAGACATTAGTAGAAAACAAAATACGTATTTGTTTTTAAAGTTAAATTTCTCAATTAAATATTGTGAGCATATCACATATCTAAGTGCACTATTGTGTCATTCAAAAGTCTGCATTATACTAATATAATCTAAATGGTTTTAATAGTTTCTATTTTCAAAAGATCCAGTAATAGGCTTAATTCAGTATAAAACATCTACCATATCATTTTTATCTTTATTGATGTAACACGAGGCACGGACAACTGACCCACTGTTTTACAAAAGTGATTTCTTTTTGTGATATGAGTGCTTGTTTAGTCTAAAAATAACAAAGCTAATGTTAAAGAATATAATAGACTATTCTGTTGGCTTTGCTACAACAAATGGAACAGTATATCACTTCGGATGTACTTGTTATTATTGAACAAAACATAAAGTTAATGAGATGGTGTCCTTAAGACATAAGTATGGTTCTCCAGATGGTAATGAATTTAGACTTTAGTCTCTCTTCTCAGCAGACTCTCATATCTAATTTGTTGAGATTTTGCACTGCTTTCTTATGAATTATTCTATTTGACAGGTAATATGACATAAAAGGGTTCCTTGACAGGTAGTATTTTAGAAATGTAATATTCGTACCTTTTATTTTTAAAGGGTGGGCCTCTTAGATCATTTCCATAGATGAAGTAACATCATGAAAAAAAAAATGTTCTTTCCTGGCCTTCGATGTTACTGGTCTCTTATTGATGCGAATGTAAGTTATTAATGCATTATTTACATTGTTAGCAACCTTGATACTATACAGGGCGTCTGAATTTATCTACAGCTTTGAACCATCATCTCCAAAGCCTCTCCCATGCTTTCTATTTTCCTTGAAAATCCTTTTCTGTCTTAATACATATTCACATTTGTGTCTTATTAGCTTTCTTTTCTTTTTTTTTTTTTTTGAGACGGAGTCTCGCTCTGTCGCCCAGGCTGGAGTGCAGTGGCGCTATCTCGGCTCACTGCAAGCTCCACCTCCCAGGTTCACGCCATTCTCCTGCCTCAGCCTCCCAGGTGGCTGGGACTACAGGCACCCGCCACCACGCCTGGCTAATTTTTTGTATTTTTAGTAGAGACAGGGTTTCACCGTGTTAGCCAGGATGGACTCGCTATCCTGACTTTGTGATCCGCCCGCCTCGGCCTCTCAAAGTCCTGGGATTACAGGATTAGCTTTATTTTCATGTGTTTCATAACGCTGACTGCTAACCCTTGAGATCTGAACAGTTAAGTTTATTTATATTTTGTTTTCACATTTGTATTTGTCCCATGATTAACGTAATTGTTCTTGACTTGAGTTGTCTTGATGTTAGCAGTCAAGTTGGTGAAGGATATTACCAACAAATTACTCTGCTTAAAGTAGCTGTACTCAGTTTGGGCCAAATATTAGCCGTCAGTTACTGTTACACGCAATTTTGGGGTCACTTCCTGACCTCTTATTCTTACGCACAACTGCCGTGGATATCAGCATCAGTGAAGCTGGAACCGAGCGTGAGTGTCCAGCTAGGACTTGGCATCGAAGTCACTGACAGCAGAACTTGGCTCAGGATTTGTTTAAATGGAGTATCTCATGTTGGACTACAGGAAAGAGGAAAAAGAAAATAAAGGAAACTTCTGCCTATTTTGGAGTTGTCTAGCAGGACAAAATGCTTGAAGCTTGGAATATGAAACAAATGAATTATAGGAGATTTTGTGATGTGACATTAAAAATCAGAAAGCCTATACGATAAATTTAATTCCTTACAATGAAAAACCACCAATAGAAAATAAGTAAGTCAACAAATCAATCATGTTATTCATTTCTTATCTTTTTCCAGCATATCCTGAAATCTGCTCAAGGGCTTCCCAGTTTTCCCTTTCAAGTCGACTGTCAGCAAAGGACTCTGATTTTATCCAATGTAAATTCTTTCTACCCTTGTCTCTTGCTCTCAAATGCCTGGCTTCATACTTTCTGTCACAGATGTGAAGGTGTCTTTCTTCTTAAACTCTCCACTCACTGACTCTTGATCTTAATTTTTGTATTTTTAGTAGAGATGGGTTTCACCATGTTGGCCAGGCTGGTCTTGAACTTCTGACCCGAGGTGATCCACTTACCTCGGCTTCTTAAAATGCTGGATTTACAGGTGTGAGCCACCACACCTGGCCCTTGTGCATTCTTTTTTTTTTTTTTTTTTTTTTGGAGACAGAGTCTTGCTCTGTCACCAGGCTGGAGTGCAGTGGCACGATCTTGGCTCACTGCAACCTCCACCTCCTGGGTTCAAGCAATTCTCCTGCCTCGGCCTTCCGAGTAGCTGGGACTACAGGCACGCACCACCATGCCTGGCTAATTTTTGTATTTTTAATAGAGACAGGGTTTCACCATGTTGGCCAGGATGGTCTCGATCTGCTGACCTCGTGATCCGCCCACCTCGGCCTCCCAAAGTGCTGGGATTACAAGTGTGAGCCACCGTGCCCGGCCCACTGTGCATTCTTAATTCAGATATTGGAGAGTGAGATCTCTCTGATGAAATTCACTGGAGAGAAGATTTTGCCCTGGATTACCTGATAGACTGGAGTTACCCTGTTAAATGTTTGTCTTTGATGACCAGTCTTGGTCCAATCACTTCTGGGCTGAATGAACAGGATTGTATGATAATAAACATTGATATCTACAGCCATCAAGATGATAAAATAGCTTCATTTAGTCAGGTCCGTGGGTGTTTCCAGCCAGGTTTTGAGTGTAAGTTTGTCATTTTCTCCTCTGCCATCAAATTTGCACATTCCCAGCCAGTGCTCCACCCACCTTGACATCAAAATTTAAGAAGCATCAAAACATTCACTAATCAAGGTAAATAACATTTTAAATGCAACATTTAAAAAAATCAAAATTTATACAAAAAAATACATAGTGAACAAAATATCAAAATGTATTACTGGTTTTTGCTGTTCCTCAGGCTTCACTATGGCCTGGTTTGGCACTGATCCCAACTGCTCCAACTAAAATAAAATAAAAATGTGCCCTTTTTAGTTACAGTTTTGCTTGTTCCTTCCTGCAAGCCTGCTAAGTCTGTTTCTTTGAGGTCTATTTCTCCTGAATCTGTTTTGAAATATAAATATTTGGACATTTAATTCTATATGGTTAAGAGACTTCCTAATTCAGAGCAGATTTTGTGATTATACACAGTTAGGAAAACTCTCACTAGATAGATTCATGGTTCTTGCTAAAATTGAAGGTATGGATAAAAGGAGAAAGAAGCAAAGCATAAAAAATTGGAAACAATGGTGTAAAAATATGTTGGGGAATCATAATAGGGCTCAGGGCTACTGAGAAAACATAAATTTTCTCCCTTCCCCTCCAAGATCCTGATTACCCTTGACCTCGCCGTATTATTCTATGATTTAGACTGCCTCCTCTTGGTTGAAACGTTTTTAGGAAACCAGGTTCTCATGGTTGCCTCACGCCCCTGCCTCGTGCCTCTTATTTTTTTTATTGCCATTTTCTCTTTCTCCCACTTCCTCAAGGAACGTGTAATTCAAGGCTCAATCCTCAGAATTCTTCCTTTTCTTTTTCATTATCATAACAATCTCATTCACCCTCACAGTCCAATTTTCATTCCTACAGAGATCCCTCCAGAACAACACATCTCCAGCCCTGGACTTCTCTATTTCTAACAGTTCTTGTGTTTGTCCTTTGTCTCTACTGTTCCACCTTACCCTCCTACATGTCCGTATCACCTCACACCTAGACCTGTATGTAGGGTATGAAAAATGTGCATGTAGTTGGCCAGGCACCGTGGCTCATGCCTGTAATCCCAGTACTTTGGAAGGCCGAGGCGGGTGGATCACCTGAGGTCAGGAGTTCGAAACCAGCCTGCCCAACATGGCAAAACTCCATCTCTACTAAAAATACAAAAAATTAGCCAGGTGTGATGGCGGGCACCTGTAATCCCAGCTACAGGGGAAGCTGAGGCAGGAGAATTGCTTGAACATGGAAGGCGGAGGTTGAAGTGAGCCGAGATCGATTGCGCCACTGCGCTCCAGCCTGGTGACAGAGCGAAACTCCATCTCAAAGAAAATAAAAAGAGGGGGGCATGTAGTTAGCTCCAAAACCAGTCTTACTTTTTTGCTTTATTGAAGGATATCAATGTTTTATTTGCTTGAGAGAAGTTAGTTAATATACAATTTCATTTATAGTTTTTTAATTTTTTTATTTTTTGATATGGAGTCTCACTCTGTCACCCAGGCTGGAGTACATTGGTGCAATCTTGGCTCACAGAAAGCTCCGCCTCCCAGGTTCACGCCATTCTCCTGCCTCAGCCTCCCGAGTAGCTGGGACTACAGGCACCTGCCAACATGCCCTAATTTTTTGTATTTTTAGTAGAGATGGAGTTTCACCATGTTAGCCAGGATGGTCTCGATCTCCTGACCTCGTGATCCGCCCGTCTCGGCCTCCCAAAGTGCTGGGATTACAGGCGTGAGCCACCGTGCCCAGCCTATATAGTTCTTACAAAGAAGGAATATGTTAAATGAATTGTTTAAGATCCTGAAACATTATGAATAAAAAGCCCGTAATGGAAACCTCTGCTTTTCAAGCCTCCACCATCTGCTGGAGGAATGAGAATTACTAGCATAGTACCTTGGAGAAACTAACAGCCACTTGAGGGAATTGGCTTGGCAAACCTCAGTCTTTCCTTTTGAACTGTCTATTTTGGAGAATTTTGAACTATGCAATGTATAAAAAATAACTTAATGAATTCAGTGTATCTACCACCCAGCTTTAGTAATTATGGATTCATGGCTAATGTTGTTTCATTTCCCCTCCTCCTTACTTCCCTTTTACCCTAAACCAGTCTCTTGATCTGTTTATACCTCTCTCTTGTTTTCTGGGTCTATTTTGCCCTAGGTCCTTCAACTGTGATAAAATTATTGCTCATGATGTTAGCTCTTTCGCTTCAAGCCCCCAATGTCAGTCATTATTTTCTTCCATCTGTCCTGGTATCCCATGATTAGCAATTTAATAGCAGACCTACCCTCTTTGGGCACAGTCCTTGTATCAGTTAGCCTCGCTTCATAACAAACTATCCCATAACTTAGTAGACTTAAACCACAGCCATTTTATTTATATCTCAGTCTTCTTCTCCCCCAAATCTTCTCAGATATAGCTCTCTTAGTTATTTTCCCAGTCACTGCATAAAATGAAAATGTAATGTTACTTTCCAGACATGAGTTAATGAGATCAAGGACCTCACAGTTACATTTTTTTTTGTTAGAAATTTTGCCTGGGAATAAAAAGAATGACTTGACCATCGTGAATGATTTTGTCCAATATTATTGTTTCAAACTACAGCATAATAAAAATTACAAACAGAAACTCTGAAATTATCTATTAACTTCAAAACTGATTCCTTGACTTACTAAGCAATGCAATTTTTTTTATTATACTTTAAGTTCTAGGGTACATGTACACAACGTGCAGGTTTGTTACATAGGTATACACGTGCCATATTGGTGTGCTGCACCCATTAACTCATCGTTTACATTAGGTGTATCTCCTAATGCTATCCGTCCCTCCTCCCCACATCCCATGACAGGCCCCAGTGTGTGATGTTCCCCTTCCTGTGTCCAAGTGTTCTCATTGTTCAATTCCCACCTATGGGTGAGAACATGCGGTGTTTGGTTTTTTGTCCTTGTGATAGTTTGCTGAGAATGATGGTTTCCAGCTTCATCCATGTCCCTACAAAGGATGTGAACTCATCCTTTTCATGGCTGCATAGTATTCCATGGTGTATATGTGCCACATTTTCTTAATGCAGTCTATCATTGATGGACATTTGGGTTGATTCCAAGTCTTAAGCAATGCAACTTTAACCAAAAGCCACTTACACTGGCATACCCATTTTCTTTTCTGTCTCTTTTCTGTCAGTTTCATCATCCACTGCTTCCCTTGCTCCACTCAAGAACTCTATGCCTGAATTTTCTGTTCACAAAAACTTACACATCTTCCAATGTATAATGGGGAATATATTTTTGTAACATGAATCAAAACTTAAACGGAGATGTAAAGGAAATAATGCACAATGCAGAGACTGGAGTATTACAATGAAAGGACATGCAAGTTAGATACGTGTCCCCCTCAGGTTTGCTCAGTTGCTGGTGTGGCAAAGTGGAGTTGTGTTTGCCTTGGGTACAAGAGGACTCTTATCTTAAAATAACCCTTTAGGGAATGGTGAGATAGCTACAAGTGGTATCTGCTATTCAGGCCTGAATACCATCTCACCTTTAAAGAAGAATATCCTTATAATGAAGCATTGTTCTTTCTAACCTGTTCACTAGGTAGAGAAGCAAACATGACGGGGAGTAAATCATACATTTAACCAGAAATACATGCATTTGCTAACCTTGTTTCCTGATTCATTTATTTTTTTCAACATTCAATAAATATTTTTTTTGAGTTCCTACCATGCGCCAAATAATATACTAGGCAGTGGCACCAGAGTAGGTTTTATAGTACAGGCATGAATACAAGAGTCAAAAATGTATTTCTCAGTGAGGCTCACATTTTAAGACAACTCAACCATATTAGATGGCTATAGGTGCTCAAGAGAATAATAACATAAGAAGGGAGATATGGAGTGAGGAGTTTGCAATGTTAGTTAAGATACCTGAGAAGATGATATATGAGAAAAGAACTAAAGAAAGTGTAGAGTTAAACATGCAAATATCTGGGAGAAGCAGGTTCTAGACAGAATAAAGAGCAAGGGCAAAGACTGAGGAGGAAGTGTGCTTGGCAAGTTTAAGGAACAGCAACTATGGCTAAAGCTGAGTTAATAAAGAGAAGGATACAGGATAAGAGTAATAGTGGGAGGTGGTCAAATCAGGTAAAGCCTTGTTGGACATTGTAAGAACTTTGGCTTCTCTTTTGAGAAATTGGAAAGAACGAAAAGAATTTCCCTGTATTTTAATAGGATCACACTGGTGCAAAATTCATAATAGACTGGAGCCGAATGAGAATGTGGAAATGGAGGTAGGGATGCCTATTTAGAGGGTACTGCAATACTCCAGGTGACAGATGTTGGTGGCTTGGACAAAGATGGTGGCAATAGAAGTTGTAACAGTGGTTAGGATAGGGAATTCTTTGAAAGTAGATACCGTAAGATTTACTGATGATCTGAAGTATGAAGATATAAATGAAATGTGAGAAAAAGAGAGGAGTTCAAAATAACTTTATAAATTTTGGACTGAGGACTTGGAAAAAGAAACTGCCATTTCCTTAGATGGGGAAGCTTCAGAAGACACAGATTTTTGTTTTTTTGTTTTGTTTTGTTTTTAAGTAAGGGTAGTGGTGGCAGGGAAGGGAGATAAGGAGTTCAGTTTAAGACATGCTTATTTTGAAATGCTGTCAGACATTCAAGTAGAGATATCTAATTGGTAATTGAATAGAGGAGCCTAAATTTCAGGGAAGAGTTTTCAGCTAGAGATACAAACTTAAAAGTTCTTGATATAATAATGATATTTACAGTGAGAAGATGGAAGGAATCATAAAGACAGTTAGTGAAGATGCAGAAAAAGAAATACACTTTTTTTTTTTTTTTTTTTTTTAAGACTGAGTCTTGCTCTGTCACCCAGGCTGGAGTTCAGTGGCATGATCTTGGCTCACTACAACCTCCGTCTCCCAGGTCCAAGTGATTCTCCTGCCTCAGCCTCCCGAGTAGCAGAGATTACAGGCACATGCCACCATGCCCAACTAATTCTTGTATTTTTTGTAGACATAGGGTTTCACCATGTTGGCCAGGTCTCGAACTCCTGACCTCAAGTGATCTGCCCGCCTCGGCCTCCCAAAGTCCTGGGATTACAGGCGTGAGCCACGTGCCTGGCCAGAAAAACACAATTTTAATTTTATTTATTTTTTCTTTTTAAAAATTTATGTTTCAGATTCAGGGGATACACTGTGCGGGTTTGTTACAAGAGTACATTGCATGATGCTGAGGTTTGGGCTTCTATTGATCCCATCACCCAGATAGTGAATTTAGTACCCAATAGGGAGTTTTTTAGCCTTTGCTCCTTTCCCTCCCTCCCTCCTTTTGGAGTTTCCAGTGTCTATTTTTTCCATCTTTATGTCCATGTGTACCCAGGGTCTAGCTCCCATTTTTAGGTGAGAACATGTTGCATTTGGTTTTCCGTTTCTGCTTTAATTAGCTTAGGATAATGGCCTCCAGCTGCATCCATGGTGCTGCAAAATACATGACTTCATTTTTTTATGGCTGCATAGTATTCCATGTTGTATATGTACCACATTTTCCTTATTAAATCCACTGTTGACAGGCACCTAGGGTTGATTCCATGTCTTTGCTGTTGTGAATAGTGCTGCAGTGAACATAGGTGCTCACGTGTCTTTTTGGTAGAATAGTTTATTTTCCTTTGGGAATAGACCCAGTGATGGGATTGCTGGTCAAACGGCAGTTTTATTTTTGGTTCTTTGAGAAATCTCCAAATTGCTCTCCACAGTGGTTGAGCTAATTTACATTCCCACCAGCAGTGTATAGGCATTCTTTTTTCTCCACAGCCTGCCAATATCTGTTATTTTTTGACTTTTTAAAAAATAATAGCCATTCTGACTGGTGTGAGATGTTATCTCACTGTGGTTTTGATTTGCATTTCTCTCATGATTAGTGATATTGGGCATTTTTTCATATGTTAGTTTTGGCCACTAAGACATAATTTTTAGAGATTAGGGATAGGAGACTTCAAAAGGGTAGCCAGTAGGTAGGAGAAAATGAGAAATATGGTTTCCTGGAAGCCAAGAAAAGACATACTTTCAAGGAGAAAGGCATGATCCCATGTCAAATTCTACATGTAGGCAAGTAAAATGAGGGCAAATGGGTGACTGATTGTCAGTTTGTCTCTCGGGTCACATTCCTAAAACTGCTTAAGAAAGGGCCAGTAGAGAAACGGATTTAAGAAGTGTGAATAATTTGCCTGCACATCTATCTGTTGTGTCCCGGAGTGGCTTCGCCTCATAAGGGTGTGTGAAGCCATGCCGGGATTTTCTTCCTTCCTCACAGTTCCAGGAGGGACCCTCCCAAAGTTTAGTTCAGAAGGATGGCTTTCTCCTGAAAAGAACTTCCCTTTGTTCGAAGATACATGTTTCTCCATCAGTGTCTCCAAAGAAACCCTAAAGATTCATGACAGGGGAGCAGGATTTCTTCCAAGACCTCTATGTAACTTCTCAACCACCACAATGGGCCTCTGTCGGGTCTTTAGGGGAGATGAGAAACTTCCCCTCCTGAAAAAAAGGGTTATGCACTTGTGTTTTTTTCAAGCTGCCATTTTTTAAAAAAAATTTAAGCATTTAATAAGCAGCTACAAAGCAATTACAGACTGAAAGCCACCTCTTTATAAAGCAGCAGCCATAAAGACAATGGACACTGTGTAATGACCAAGCAACAGCTGCAAGATTCACGGGGAACAAGGAGGGCCATGCACATAAAGCATAAAGCAGCTGGAAAGTGTGGGTGCTGCTGTGCGTGGTTGGAGGGGGCCGTGGAGAGGTTTTATGAAAAAGGAGGGGGAAGGCAGGCTGCCAAAAGAGTTCTTTCTCTAGAGATAGCTAGAAAGAGAACATAAATAAACAGTGACTCATTCTGTGTGATGCTATAAACCTTGTCCAGCAGACCTTATTTACGTAGGAGAGAGGACTCTGATGACTCCAGTTGTTTGGGAGAATACGGAAGAACTATTGGATCGAGCCCTGATTTGACTCAGGTTACCAGTCCCTAAGACTGCCAGTTTTACTTTCTTTGGGAAATTTTAGGAAGAAAGCAAAATGCACGTAGGACAAATAGAGACTAATATGAGATGATGACAATATCCAGAAATTCATATTTAACTTTTCAAGGAACTGCTTATCAAACCTATTTCTAAATCTTTGAAACACATGGGATTTCTAGTTGAAGATTTCTGAACAAAGTCAACTGTCTCTTTTATTCAGTCAAATAAATCATATGCAAATTAGACACTAAAGGACACTGTGCTCTTAATACAATCATCCACAACATATTTCCTGTTTCTCTATCTGTCTATTTATCTCTCCATTCATTTATCATACATGTAAAAGATTGGAGAACATTTTGACATTTCCCTATACAAATAAATGCAGCCTATATTTCTGCTTGTTTCAGAGTTTCTCCATGAAACTACCTCAGAAATAGATTCTCCAGTTTGCACAAATAAGAAATCAAATCATAATTACATATGCTCTTTTCTGCTGATATTTATTTGGTGCTTTCATTTGCCAACAGTTAAAAATTACAGCTCTTTTTCTTCCAGACTTATCAAGAGATTTTCCTTCTTTGGCCTAAATTCTTTCTTACAATGGTACAAGATTTAAGAAGAAAAAATTCACAGATACATCCTGATGTCTACTCACTGGTTTACTGGTTTAGGGCTGATAGTGGCATTTCTTTTCTAGAAAGCTGAAATCACACAGCAATTCAAGAAAGGACCACAATGGTTAGAGGCAAAATTCCTTTTCCAGGAAAGAAGGAGGACAGTACTGGCAAAGTGTGTCAACCTGGCTTTGCCCAGATTTGGAGCATGAATCAAGTCACAAAGTATGACTTCTGTGTGCTCTACCCACTCCAACTATGAACTGATGTTTAAAATTTGACATAGAAATCATGTTAAAAATGTAAAGAGTCATGATGAGAACACATGGACACATAGAGGGGTAGAGGGGAACAACACACACTGGGGCCTTTTGGAGGGTGGAGGGTGGCAGTAGAAAGAAGATTGGGAAAAATAACTAATGGGTACTAGGCTTAATCCCTGGATGATGAAATTATCTGTACAGCAAACCCCCATGACACAATTTTACCTGTGTAACAACCCTGCACATGTACCCCTGCATTTAAAAGTTTTTTTAAAGCAAAAACTCAACAGAAGTCCTAAAAATTACACAGCATCAAGGGAGTAATAGTTTTAAACCATGAAAAGCTTAGTGATTTTCATTTTTCTTTCTCTAGAGACAGGGTCTTGTTCTGTTGCGCAGGCTAAAATGCAGTGGCATTAACAGCTCACAGCAGGTTCTAACTCCCAGACTGAAAGGATCCTCCCATCTAACACTCCCCAGTAGCTAGGACTAGAGGTGTGTGCTACCACCGCCCCCCACTTTTTTTTTCTCTTTAGAGAAAAAAGGGTTTTCCTATGTGTTCCAGGTGGTCTCAAACACCTGGCCTCAAGTGATCCTCTCACCCCAGCCTCCCAAAATTCTGGGATTAAAGGTGTGAGTCACTATGCCCAATCTGATGATTTTCTTGTTTCTTGATTTTGTTTTATTCTTGCAAGCCAGTTACTGCCAAGTTGTGCTATCTCTACTTCTTGACAAGGTAGTAGCAGGGATATACTATTCTATCTTAAGAAACAGTGGACTGGAAATCTATAAACTATTCCTTTGAGCTTTATTATTTGTCACTTTTTTGTGCCGAGCATGAGCCCTAACCTGACATAGACTCACCCACAGATGCCTACACAGAAATATACGTAAACACACACCCACTTGCACATACACACTGTCTACAGGAAAGTGTCACAAACTCCAATCAATCCACATTTCCCATGTCCACTGTTTCTCTGGCCCAAACCATCATCATCCTGCAGTACTGCCTGGTGAAGTGTGTGGTTCCCACAGTCAGACTGATGTGGTTTGAATGACCTTGGGCAGGTTGCTTCCCCTTGCTCTTCTGCTCAATGTTGTTAGTTTTAGTGCCTGCCTGAAAAGATTTGTGAAGATGAAGCTAATTCATGTAAAGTGTTTAACATAGGTGATGCTTAAGAAATATCACCTCTCATTATTGGAATGTGTATTGGTTTCCTATTGATGCTGAAACAAAGTGTCACAAATTTAATCACTTACAACAACACAAATTTATTATCTTACAGTTCTGTAGGTCAGAAGTCTGATGTGGGTCTCACTGGACTAAAATCAAGATGTTAGCAGGAGTACATTTACTTCTGGAAGCTCCAAGGGAGAATCCATTTCCTCGCCTTTTTCAGATTCTAGAGACCACCCACATTCCTTGACTCATGGCCCCCTTCCTCCATCTTCAAAGCAGCAACACTGCATCTCTCTGACCCATCATCCATCATCTTTCTAATCATAGTGAGTAGAGATTTTCTGCTCCCTAAGGACTTGTGTAACTACATTGAACCTTCTAGAATTATCTAGGTTAACCTCAAGGTCCATAACCTTAATCACATCTGCAAAGTCCCTTTTTTCTTGAAGATAACATATTCACAGCCTCCAGGTTTGGGACGTGGTGGATATCTTTGTCCGGAAGGGTATTATTCTGCTTACCACACAGGGAGTATTGCTGATTATAAATCTGAATGAAAAATGTGAATGCATCTTCATTGCATTGGCTGTCCCATATGTTTCTATACATTAACTCCTCCATTAACATCATGTTCTGATAGGGCAGGCCCTATGGTGATCAAGTCCATGCATGCATGAAACTGGAAACCTCATGGAGCTGTGCCACCATCATGGCACAAAAAGCACAGCAAATTATTTTAAACTAGCCTTTGATATGGAACAGATACATACAATGATAAGATCTAGATATTGCACATTCACTTATTTGCTTTTTCAATCACTCAACAAATATTTATCAAGTGCTTAACATGAAAAAGCCACTCCACAAAAGGAAATCTCAATTTCTGGCAAGCTTTCAAAGCTATAAACTATGACATCATCCTTTCTCAAGCAAACCAACCATTATAAACATCCCAGAATAGGCTTTATGAAGCCTTCTCTGGAGAAGGGCTCTTAACCTATGGCATGTGCAGAGGCTCCAGTAGTCTGGGATTTCCTGTTAACCACATGACAAATTGTGCATGTCTGTGTGTTTAGGGGGCAGGGGAGAAGGTCCATTGTTTTCATCTAGTTCAAAAAGGGGTCTATAATACACCGAAGGTTAAGCGTGGCAGCTCCAGGGTATCACTGTTTAGGATGCTAAAGACCTTACTGCCCAGTTTCTCCATTTGGCTCCAGAAACTTTTCGTGAACCTCAGCAAATGGTATTGTGTACTTGGGCTCACCCCTTGAGTTACCGACACACCATCACATCCCTTGCTTTTCTGCTTCTGTCTGCTCACTTACGCTACTAACGAGTGCAGATACCTCTGCTTAACTATGTTCTGTGTGACAAAGGAAGATTAAGAGTTAGACAATGGCAGAACTTGAAGATCAGTTCTTCAAGTTCTGAAGTCTCCTTTCCTTTTCCTACCCTGAACAATTCCTATTTTGATAGTCCCATTTCCTCTATTATCTACATCCAGTTATATACTATAAATCATGTGTGAAGAGAAGGTATGAAAACCTTCTGGGAAGAGGATTGTATTTAAACCTAGGACCTGTCCTTCCCACATCAAAAAAATAAATAAATCAACTGAAAAAGGAAGTAAACAAAGTGATATGCTTCTACATAGATTGAATAAAGAACCACGCCTTTCTGCTGCCCTCTTCCCAAAGCAGCGTGTTTGAAAAAGCATTACTTCTTTCAGAGTACAACACTTGATTCCTCTAGGTCAAGGCCAACCGTGGGTGGTTTGGGCTGTGCTCACATTTAGGAATGCCTCCAGTTCAGGCTCTGCAGACCTACCGCCTTAACTCTTTACTGCTCTCTCCTCCCCTCTGATTCCAAGAAAAGCACGAGGACACAACATTGAGTCCCGTTTCTGAATATTTCAGTTGTTCTGTGTGGAAGGTGCTGCCACCCTTTCCAGGCCATTCTTCCCCCATCAGATTGCAGAGCAGCCCTGACTGACTTTGAAGAGTCACTCCCAGGCCCTTGGATAACTCACCCTGTGGAAGTCTCAAAGTGGGTGGCAAGTGGGTGATATGCCTTACGGAGATGTGTATGTAAGTCTATGCACTCATACACATTGTACATGGTTGTGAGCTGAGCCCATTTATGGTTTTGGTATGTGTTCTTTGTTTCATCACTTAAAAGAGTGTCCTTGTCTCTCCTTCCCAGTCTCAATGGTCCCATTGCTCATTAAATCCCTTCCCATATACCTAACCCCATCTACCTGCATTTCCTGGGCATGACGTGAGCAGAAACTATGTCTTCATCTGTTGATTTTATGTCTTAAAATCCATTTAATTTTGCTGGGCTGGTGGTACCAGAAACAGATAGAATGAGGGAGACAGAATGAGTCAGAAGTTAGCTAGAGCTGGGTTTCTAAGTGACCCCATTGAAGAGGATGAACATAATAAATATGTAAAATATCTGTGATTTTATAGCATTTTGGGATTGTATAAATAAAAGAGTAAACTATACACTGCATTTTTAATTAGGAATTGAGTTTCCGCATTGAATGAATTCATTTTTATACAGGGCTTTGGATCCATTAGATGATCGCTGCTTACTGCCTCGTCTGTCTGCAGGATCACATGATCACACATGATGTTACTTTTATTTTAATCCATTCGGAAAGTTTCCAGGAGACTGGGAAAGAGAAAATGCTCATCGGGGAGTTTACTCAACATTGCCTAGTTTTGTTATCCATAGAAAATAGACTGGTGGAAGTGGCTCGCAAAGTACACAACCAGGTCAGGGTCCCACGCTCTGTTCAAATTCTGTTTTCTCGTTAGCAGCCTTCACATGACAGAGCCCTGGAGAAGGACAGCACTTGAGCAACTTTCAACTATCACAGCATCTGCTAAGAGCCAGAGGCTTGAGGAGAAAACGACTGTGAAACAAGGATGCAATGATCTCAAATTAAAAGCAGTTACATGATTAACGCAGTGGCCCGCTTACCACAGCCTCAGGACACATTGGAAAGCTTCAGCCATTCATTACCATTCACATGTTTTGTCCAAATGGCAAAACGTTTAGGAAGAAAATGTCATGGTTCCAAATTCTAAAATACTTTTTCCTACATTGTTCAATTCCTGATTTGAAATAGTAGAAGGGGGAAAAACATTTCAGCTGAAACTGAATGCATTGGCAAGCTAGAGATTATCAAAAGAGGGAGAATGAAGAGAATTTTTTACAGGCACTGGTGGAGAGAATTATGCAACTTCCCACTACGCAAACTTTTGTAATTGTAAATTCTGCTACCTTTTAAGGAGAAAATACCATCAGCCTGCAACTTGAGAGCTTTTATGAGAACCAGGAAAGGGATTTTCCTTCACTCACATCTGTCTTCATTTGCTGAGTGTATGCTGCAGATTTCATGCTGGTTAGCTCAGTCTAAGAAGTAGAAGACAACTAGCATTAAATCAAGCAAATGCATGTGTCCTTATTTTTAAAAATTACATGAAAAAAGGCTTGCCTTTGACTATATGGTCTATTGCTCCCAATAGCAAAAGGTAAGAACGTCAGTATAAGCAAATTCATAGGATTGAAGTAGAGACCTTTTCCCATTTATATGGGTGAAACAAAGGATTATCTTTCAAGGACGTTTCTAGACATCTTTACACGTTTACATTTTTATATAGATAAGGATATATACCATTAAAATGTGCATGGTTTTTTTATTTGGGCTTCTTCCATACTCAGGCATTTAGTATCGTGGAATCATAGAAACTTTGGTTTTATGATGATTTCAGCAGGATCTCAAACATGTTTTTAAAAATCACTTCTTTCAGATAATCCACATCACAAACTTTGCTCTTTCATTTTATCTGTGCATCAATATTTGCTAATCACTAAATTTTCTAAACTAAGGTATCAATATTTCCAACAGGAATTTATCTGTTAACATAGGATACATGGCAGATTGAGAGTTAGAACCATGTACATACAATTTATCTTTGGTGAATATTCCACAGACTTTATTTTCTCAGGTAATTTTTTTCCCCAATTAGACCATTCTTAACATGCTGACCACCAGAATGAAAAGTGAAAACTTGAATCAATGAACAAATACCAAATCTTGGGAACCATGATACCCCAGTCACAAATCCCTGTGGATTGAAGGCCTGTATGGGAAGGGGTGAGATGGTTGTGGGGATGCAGCTATTAACTATGAAGGTTCTTCTTCTTTTTGAGATGGAATCTCACTCTGTTGCCCAGGCTGGAGTGCAGTGATGCAATCTCAGCTCACTACAACCTCTGCCTCCTGGGTTCAAGCAATTCTCCTGTCTCAGCCTCCTGAGTAGCTGGGACTACTGGCGCATGTCAACACACCCGGCTAATTTTTGTATTTATATATATAAATAACACATATATATATAGTTTAATAGAGACGGAATTTCACTATGTTGGCTAGGCTGGTCTTGAACTCTGGACCTCAAGTGATACGCTCGCCTTGGCGTCCCAAAGTGTTGGAATTACAGGCATGAGCCACCGCACCCGGCCCCTGAAGATTCTTCTTAAGGGAATATAATTTCTTTGTAGAAATGAAATATCATGTAATAAAAAATTGGCAATATAATCTGAGTTCTAATATTACAGTTTTGGTTGTTATATTTAATATTTTTAACATGATTATACATCTTCGAATCTAACAAATATGCCTAATTGAAGAATGGCTTGTACAGTTCTCTATTTGATATGGCATCACTTTAATTCTGAAATTCAAGAAATATCTTATAACATTTGTAAAAATCAGCAGTTACGTTAAAAATAATACAAGTAAGAAATCGCTCCTTGGCCCTGCCCTGCCTCCCCTGATCCCCATCTCCCTTCATTCTTGCCTGATTTTCTTATCCTTCTTTTGCTCCTTCCTTCCCAACTTGAGCATAAACCTGCTCCTTAGTTGCTTTCTGTATTGGGGGAAACCTTTTGCTTTTTTCTGGAAGCAAAAATGCTTCTTAATTTGACAGGGTATTGTTGAGCCTGGAAGCAGCAGACAGTATTGTGTATCTGCCTTTATTAATCTGGGTACACATTTTAGAAGTTGCTTGGGTAATATCATGTGGGTTCCCTTTCATTTCCTTTCTTGGCTTGCCTTATCTCACAGTTCCACCCTTTGCCATGAATGTCTTCTCCTAACTTAGAAAAGAATATCTCATAAGACAGAAATAAACATGAAGGCAAAAGAGAAGAATAATTTTTGGAGTGACGTATTTTAGCCAATTTTTTTTTTCATCTCTAACTGTAGTTTCTGAGATTCCTCCTGCTCCCAATTTTTAGAATCCATTCTTTTCTTTTGTATCACATATAGCATTTATTGCACAATTTTTAAATAATTACAGACAATTATTTGGTATTTCAGTGTGTCAGGCACAGATCTAATAATAACATTTAATCCTCACAACAGCTTTACGGTTACTGCCTTCACTTTGCAGATGAGGAAACTGGGGCTTGCATATGTTAAGTCTTACTCAAGGTCAGTCAGTTAATAAGAGATGGAGCTCAGATTCATACCAAGTTGTTGAAACAGCTGAGTCTCTGCTATTAACTGCTCCTCCTTGACAATGACTTGCCCAAGATAATGCAGCAATCAATAGATTCAACATTGTATCAGGAGTCTATGGCTTCTCTTATTGGATTAGTTCCTGATATGGTTTGGCTCTGTGCCTCCACCAAAATCTCACGTTGAATTGTAATTCCCAATGTTGGGGGAGGGAGCTGGTAGGAGGTGATTGGATCATGGGGACAGATTTCCCCGTTGCTGTTCTCGTGGTAGTGAGTGAGTTCTCATGATATCTGTTTGTTTAAACGTGTGTAGCACCACCCACTTTGCTCGCTTCCTCCTGCTCCAGCCTTGTGGATGTGCCTCCTTAGTCTTCGCCTTCTGCCACGATTGTAAATTTCCTGAGGCCTCCCCAGCCATGCTTCCTATACAGCCTGGGGAACTGTGAGCCAATTAAACCTCTTTTCTTTATAAACTACCCAGTTCTTTATAGCAACGTGAGAACAGACTAATACAGTTACCTTTAAAGTTTGTGAATTTGAGGCTTTTAGCATTATCTATTACACAATTAATGGCTTGTTTTATTTTTCCTTCAAAACGACCAAATTAAGAGTAACTCTGTGGACCTTTGATGCTATCCAAAAATCTCTTTAGAGACTCTTGGTTAGGAAATTGTGCTTATAATCCTTTGGCTTCCCTTTTCTTGGTAGGAAGATACACTCCTGGGAAACACACTTACGTATGTATTTAATTAAATAAATTACTGCTAAATGTTATAAAATGTAATGCCTAAAAGAATTAATGTACTCAGTCATGACCCACCTAAGTTATTCACCTCTAGTCCCTGCTAGAATATTAGACATGTAGGAAAGGCTCAATTAATTATGAATGAACGAACCGACTCAGATTCACTCAAGGAAGCAACTTTGGTGTAGTTCTAGGTGTTAGAAAGCCAAAGTTCATGAATGGGATAAAATGAGGTATGACAGACTGAATACCTAATCACCTACTGTGGGGCTGTGCAGAGAACGAAGTCTCCTGAGCACCTGATGGACAAAACTCATGTCCCATTCCCCCTCCATCTAAGATGCCTTTGCTCTATTGACTTGGCCTATCATTTTTAGTCTGCCAAGGGAATTGAATCAATGCCAACAACTTCTGCCAAAAAGCAGCAGTGAACTTCAAAATATTTATCAATTAGTACAGGGTGTGCCTCAACCAGTCAGAATCGGCACTGGCTGTAAACCTGCACAGCTGTACTGGGGCTTACGTGCTGAAAATCAGCACTGCTTGTAAGCCCTGCAATCTCAAATCTTCCTAGAGGCCCATGGGTTTCTAAGAAGCTCCTCTCATTGCTATGAAAAGATCTAGCCCCTATACATATTTTTTTAACCATCCATTTTAGAAAAATTCCTGGGAAATTTGTCAGAATCTGTGTAATCATCATTAATTTAGCAATTCTCAAAGGTAACCCAGAGTTCATCCAGCTGCAGCTTATTCCATTGATCACAATAATCCGCCCCACCCAGAACTTTCCTCATGAAAGGAATCTTCTTGGAGTGGCCATCTGGATCGTGTTATCCTAATCAGAGTGTAGAGAGCATACAAGGTGCAGACACTCTTTCCACTGAAGAGTCAGGCTCACTCATTCTTGGATGTGCTTGCCCCTTTCCTTTCACTTCCCTCTTTCTTTCTTTTATCTCCACTGGAGAGGTATTGGATGATTTACTGACATTAAAAAATAAGACTGTAATAAATTTTATTTTCTCTGAGTAATGCACACTTCTGAAAACTGTCACCCCCATTTCTACACATTAGGCCTGGGGCGGGGGTGAGGGGTGGCCTAAACTAAAAACAACCTTCCCACTTGCAGATAATTGTTTAATGGGCAAAAGCTTCAGCTCATTCTTGGATTTTCCATATTGCAAACCGGTGGCCCCAAATTTAGTTTATAGCTTTTCTCTATGCTTGATTTCCAGGCATTTGTATGCACAGATCTATATACTTTCCCATGACCATATGAATGAAAAGCTTTCATTATCAATAGAGTACAGTGAAAATGAAAGCACAAAGTTATGGGCAAACATGGACTGACCACTGGGGTATTAAAACATTTCTAGCAAAATCTCTAAAGCCATTGAATTTTGATTTTTTTAATTTATAACCTAGACAAAGGATGAAAACTAGCATTTATCAATGGCCAAGTCAGTTAACATATTAAGATATTTTTATCCACATTTCTATTGTCCTTCCATAAAAATGAAATAATTAAAAGGCAATTAAATGTAAATATAGTGTTCTGTATTTCAAACTAGCATCCAAAGTAATTAATGAGTGTTTGATCTTTGCTCTGTACCAATAGGATGAATCAACAAATGAATCAAAAAATTGCAAAACAGGAAATCTATATTTCTGTCAGTTGAGGAACAGGGAGACAGCTTATTTAGAATAGTAGAATATTTTCCAAAATATCAATTTAGAATCGAATAGGCTACAAATTAAGAGAAAACCAAAGTAGTGGCTTAAAGAAGTAAAAGATTTTCTGATATGTCAAAAAATCTAGAAGCTGACAATCCAGGGTTCTTGCAGGTGTCAAGGGAGCCATCATGGAACCAGGCTCCCTCAATTATCTTCTACTGCTTTTGATCTCATGGCCACAAAATAGCTACAGCAACTCCAGCCATCACATTCTCATTCTAGGCAGAAAGAATAGTTTTGGCAAGTGTAAAATGCCAAAGTTTTCTTCTCACTATGTTTTACCGTTCTTATTTGAGAAGAATTCTGCATGTCTCATTGGCCAAAACCATTTTATATGGTCAACCCCTATCAGCAAGGGAGAATGAAAATTTTATTTTAAATTTTGGTAAAGAGGAGTAAATGAATTTGGAACAGTGGTTGAAAATAAACTAACTCACAATATTTGTCATGTATGCTTCTGACCAACAAATAGGCAGCTCTTTATGGATATAACATGTGTTTCCTCAGACCACACAGGTTTTGAAGCAAGAATATGAGTCATAATAAGTCACCCTGAGTGTTTGTTTCTTTGACTCTTCCCCTTCCTCATGGTCTTCCAGACCTACAGAAACCTTCATCGTCCCTCCTAAATATTTCTGGAAGTCCCCAGAGGATGTCTTTTGAGTACTCATAAACTCAGCTCTGATAGATACTATATGTGCCCATATTTTCTTTCTGCCTGAACTGACTTCATACAGTAATCAGAGTGGAGGCATCGATATATCTGAAAGCCGCTGTTAATACTACTATATTGTTTCCTGTTGCTGCTGTTGTAGACAAGATTATCCTGTAAGAAAAAAAGTCACTCTCTGCAGAAGCTGTCGCACTGCACTCAAACCCATAACCTATCTAATGGAAACTAGAGTTACTGAAGTCCATGTGGTGAAGCCATACTGTAGACGTGGTCAGTATCACCTCTCAGCTTTGAGTTCCATGGGTCATATCTTCCTCATTGGTGCTCTCCGTTCCTGGGAGAATTTGGTTGGAAAAGTCCTTTTCATTTCTATTTTGCTCTACTCCATAGAGCTCAAGCAAAATGGCTTAATGCTGGAAAAAGGACCCCACACGAGACGTGCCATATTCAAATTTACCCTCCCTTCAGTTATTGGGATATTTTCATCAGGCCAACCTCATAGGCTTTGCATTTTATTTGTGGATGACTTTTTAAAAATCTTATGGAGCTCTTACGCAAGCTTTGCATAGATACTTGACACCCACTGATTTATTTAAATCAATGGATAAATTCAGTTTAGGCTGCCAAGCTGGCATTACTAGACCAAAGGTAATATTACTAGACCAAAGGTAATTCACGCTAAGTTCAGTATCTGCCTTCATCTTAACCCTATCCACAGCCATCCCCACCTATTCATATTTCAGGTTGTCGGAATTCAAACTGGTCTTACTATCCATATGTTAGGTTGTCAAAATTCAAACTGGTTTTACTATTCAAATTCCAGGTTTTACGCACACTTGCATTTACATACCAGCTCTCCACTTCTTATGTTAAATCAATATACTTATCCTCTTGAAATTATGAGCCTGACATGCAGGATGTTCACTTACAGAGAAAATCATAGTTTACTTTTTTAGACCTGTTTATGCCACTCTACATGGAGAAGAAAATTGATGGGCTACTTAGATAGAAAACCCTCTTCAAGCCAGTCTAGCAAGGTCTCACTAAGGGATATTTCAATGGGAAAATATTTCTTTGTTACTCCTCCTATGCCCAAACCTGGATTTGAAGTCCCAGAAGGAAATTTGATTGGGATGGGAAAAAATCTGGTAGTGTGGAACCCAGACTAGGAGTTCACATGGAAGAAGAAAGAAAGTGGAAGCCAGAGCACCATCGTACCTCACGCCACCTACAGGACAGCAATAAAGCAACCTGTGACGATCAATGCTGGAAATGAATGCCTTGGAGTTAGTGTTAAATGGATGCATGAGAATCTCAATTGAAGTTAAAAATATATACGATGAGCAAACTGAATGGAAGTAGAAAAATGGCAGTTATGAACACAACATTCAAAAGTGCCCCATCTCTATGTGTGAATGGGATTTTCAGCTTTCCTGGAACAAGGGAAGCTACTTGAGAAGAATTTATGTCTAGAATAAGAACAAATGAGATAATACTTTTTCAAACTTACCCTACCAATAAATACTGCTGAACAAACTGTCTAATTTCTGTATGCAGTTACCTCCGTGCCAATATTGAGTTTTGTGAGCACATCGGTTTTGAGACAACCTCTTAAAGAGGCCTTTCAAAATCAACAAAGCCTTGAAATAGTAAAAGACACTGCTCTAGCCCTTACAATTTGACTTTAGTATTGGATTGTTGGGATCCATTCAATACTGAGGTTCCAAGCCTGGGTTAAAAACTTTGCTAGGTCGAGAGCTACACCTTTGCCCCGTTTCCACCTGAGGTAAATTATTTCCTCCAAGAAATTACTTTCCTTTTTGAGCAAGTAACTTTCTGAAATGCTGAGAGAAACTGGTACTTTAAAATAGATAATGCGCCTCAGATGGGTCATGCAATTTATTTCCAGAAGCCAGTTTAATTTTTTTTTCCTTCACTCTGATGATTGGGTCAAATCCTTATTAATAAAATGTGTGCTACTGGAAAGGAAAGACACCTTTGTTACTTAATCCGTGTGCGGTCATTTGTATTTGGCATGCATAAATGTCATGAAGAACAGGGAAAAAATATAATTCATGAGCAAAATGCATTTTATGCTACTGTCCCCTTGCCAAATTAAGTATTATAGTTGGAAATTTAGGGCGGAGGCTCACTTTGGAAAAAAGAATCAAATTGTCTGGGGATTTTGCTTTCATCACCAAAGGGATTTTATGTGTTTGGTTGGATCATCAATTCCTGACTTGGTGGTAGACAGTACTCTTACTTCACACAGATTCTGCAGAATTCTAATACGGCTTGGTTGAAATTTCTTCTTTTGACTAGAAACTTTTTTCACATTTTTTTTCAATACTCCCTTTGAGGCAGTCAAAATAGGATGGACAAATACATTGTCTACACTGAAACAAAGCTTGCTTGAATTTATCTATACGATGATGTCTTCACGAGCTTGCTTTGCCTTTCCAAATCTATTTTTAAAAGATTCATTAATCTCCAGATTTTAAAACATAGAGGAATGTTACAACAATGCATTTTTCAAGTGATGTGAAAAGTTCTTGGAATTAATTTGTCATCAGCCTTGCTCTAAGGACGGTGTTGTTTCAGCCATGGCCATTTAGGAGCTGATCATTGCTACCTACAACCCTGTTGAAAAGGCCCACTTAGTTCAAAAGTCAAAAGTAAAAAAAAAAACAAAACAAAAAAAACAAAACAAAAAAAAAAACTTTGTATACTTTTTTTTTCCATTGGATGTATTACATGGTTAAATTTATTTTTTTTAATTTGGAAAACAAACTTACTTTTAAGCACTTTCATTTCCTAACAAGTTTAAAACACACATAGAAGCGGAAGCATTCCTTCACCTGATGTTTCAGCATTCAAGGTACTGAAAGTCGCTTGCTCATACAATGATATAAAGTTGATGAGTAATAAAGACATCTGATTTTATTTTTGCTCATGTGTCCCATGATGACAAAATTTGAGGCAGGTCAGCAAGAAATATTTACTAGATCTAGTAGTTGTTATTACATTTAAATTGATAGTTTCTAATAATGATGTTTTGCATAGATCATAAGGAATTTTCTGTGAGAAATATTAGGAATAAAAGTATTTTCTTCGCTCTTCACATGTGTTCTACAGATGTTCACAGACTACTCTTCCTTTTATAGGCTCTGTATAAAGATAAAATACGGTGGAAATCAACCAATTCATCATTGCTATTTTATGCTATAGAAATTACCCTTCATTTTCACTTACCTTTGTGTTCAAGGTCAAAGCCACCCCCATGAAAACTCCCAAACTACACACCAAAAAAACAAATCAAACGAAATAAAGCATTGCAAGAATGTGAAATTTGTGTTGAAAACATCTGGCTGAGTATCTATTCTCCCAGGCTATGCTCGGCACTCATTATTCATATAAATTGTGAGAAAGATTTGGTGTCTGAATGTACCTCTAGCACCTATGATGTGCGTGTGTGATTTTTGCCCAAGTAGTCATCACCACAATCTTGTATAAGAAAAATAAATTTGAATTTGCTGTGAGTCAGCTTCATCTTTTAAATTAAATATGATGATAATACCTGCTTTAATTATCTTAGGCCTTCTTATGAGGATAAGATGAAATTTTTTACAAAGTAAAGGTATGAGGAAAATTTAAAAATACCAACACTTTAGCAAATTTTTATGCTTGGCATGCAAATCATATCTGATTTGCTTGGCAACTGAATGTGATCATGTTTTTACCATCAGAACTCTCATTGTCATGGGTAATGTAATCCAAATATTTTAGTTCCCAGTGAAAGAGTCAAGAATAAATAAGACAAACACTGCATGCTAATTCTGGCCATGGAGACTGAATATAACAGAGATTTGAATGAGAAAATCTGGTTTGGTGTCAAGCATAATAAAATAAAGAAGAATTTGTTGATGGGCAAAAGGAAGAGATGGGTTGAGAATGTGCCGTGCTCCCTGCTGAGAGAGTAGTTTGACTTTGGACAAAATAATAGTCAGCTTCAGTTTCTCTTTGGATTCATTATTGCTCCTGGACTCTCTCTAATTTGAACCTTGTAGGGGTCATCTGTGCCTCTGTCATCTCAAATACTCTCCACTTCAATGAATCATACTTCACACTGCCAGGATGACCACCCAGAAAGGCCTGTTTATGTAGGACTTGGCTGCTGCAGAGTTCATCTTAAGTCCCGAACAGCTGAGTTGGGAGCTCCACAATGGTCTCCTGTTTGTTTCTGGGCAGGGTTGGAGATAAGATCATCTATACAGCCTAACAACCATCTGTGAGTTAATCTGTTGGAATTCTCATCTTATCACTGCATATATTGGACTGTGCTGTAGTGGGCATACATTTTCTAAAATGCTGTCTTGGCCTGAAATAAAGAATATGTCAGGAAAGTCAATGTCAGCCTATATACAAACAAGGAAGATGAGATTAAGAGGATACAGAGATAAGCCATCAGCCAATTTACACCTTGTCGCCTTTCTTCTATTCCTTTAATATGATTTTATAATCTTACCATTTTAACCACTAAAATATTAGAAAACCAAGATGGGCACTTTTGACTAAATCAATAATAACTGTGCTTTGAGACTTCAGCAAGATTGTGGAAGATTTTGCAATTGATAAAAGAGATTATTAAATATCCTTTCAATGAAATGCAAGAGCCTTTGGAGATTATGTGGTGCTATGGGGATGTGTGCCTTCATTTTTGACTAGGCTTTTTTACAACTCTATAGAGGTAGAAGTGAACTCATAGAAATTTGATAGGAATGGAAATAGTTTCTGTTGCTAAAAATGCAAATTATGTCCCTTGGATTATAATCGATAGTTTACCTCCACTAAATCTCCCAAGCTTCACAACCAAAAAACCAAACCAAAACAAAAGATACCATCATAAGAACCTGAAATTTGTGTTGAAAGCAACTGACTGATATTGCATTAGATAGCCAACATGTCTTGTTATAACTGGTGGCTCTGAAAATTTGCATTTTGAATATATCTAATAAATTAAAACTCTAGCAAGGAAGTTTTAGAAAATGACTACAATATAGTAAATTTATTCATATGCTCTGAGAAAAGTAGACAAATGAGAAACCTATATAGCTCATGCCTTTTCTGGGTTCAGATAGAGATCAATAAATGTTTTTCAATTATAATCATATGGTCATTTCAAGAGCAAATCTAGAAGGATTGTTTGCAATCACCACTGTTATTCGTAAGTAAAGGTTTAGATGGAAAATTTTGTGTGTTTTGTGTGGGGGTGTATCCTCTGAAGAGTTTATGCTACTCACTACAATGTATACTTTGGCTCAACTGATTGTTCCTGGCACGGGAATATAGATGCTATCATTGTCTTGAGACTCTTAAGTTTACATTCAGCCAGATTTCTTTATCTCCTTCCTATATCAGCCTCAATCTAATTATCTTTCTCTTTATAAATTTTCCTTGGTGCCCTCTTTTCAGGCTGACTTGCCTGTCCAGAAAAGAGGGATTTTCTTTAATGTGGTAAAATATACATAATATAAAATTCACTATTTTAACTATTTTCACGTGACATTAACTACATTCACCTTGAAGTGGAACCATCACCATCATTCATCTCCAGGTCTTTGTCATCACACCAAATAGAGACTCTGTATCCATTAAATAATAACTCCATATTCCCTCCTTCTCCCTGACTTTGGTAACCCTAATTCCACTTTTTATCTCTATGAATTTGACTGTTCTTCATACCTCAAATGTAAAATCAGACAATATTTGACCTTTGTCTCTCTGCCTCATTTCACTTAGCCTAGTGTCTTGAGGATGTTGTAGCATATGTCAGAATTTTATTTCTTTTTGTGGCTGAATAATATCCTATATACAACTTTTTGTTTATTCATCCATTGATGAATATTTGGGTTGTTTCCACCTTTTGGCTGTTATGAATAATGCTGCTGTGAACATGGGTGTACAAATATCTCTTCGAGTCATTGCTTTCAATTCTTTCTGGAATATATCCAGAAGTGAATTTCTGGATCATATGATAAGTTGATGTTGAAATTTGAAAAGAAATTTTTAAGGAATTCTTTAAGGAGGCACCTCGATTGAAAACAACTTGAAGGAGGAGCAGCCTACTGGTGAATGTATTATTTAGTGACATTAAAAATTATGTAAATGTACTGTTTTCCTAATGGTTGCACTTCATCCATATTATGTCAGTGCTTAATATGCATCGTTTGACTCTAGGCCAATCCACCACTACCTTCATTAAAGCATTAGAGTCAAAAACCTTTGTCTCACTGGTTTTCACCTCTAATTAACTTCATTTCTGAAAGTGCTTTGAAATAAATTTTCCATTCTGAGGGAAAGAAGCCAAAACAAAAAAATCCAACAAAACACACGAAGTTTCCCACGTGTGAGGATTTGTTTGCTGCTTTTATCTATCACAGCATTCTCTCTAACAATCTCGTTCACAATTGTGGACTACTTAGGGTTCTCCAGAGAAACAGAATCAATAGGGTGTGTATGTGTGTGTGGAGAGAGAGAGAGAGAGAGCGTGAGATAAATTTATCTTAAGGATTAGTTCACATATTTGTGGGGCCTGGCAAGTCCCATATTTGCAGGATAGGACATCAGGTTGGAGACTCAAGGGAAAGTTGATGTTGCAGTTGAGTCCAGAGGCAGTCTACAGGCAGAAATCCCTCTTCCTCAGAGAGGTTAAGTCTTTTTCTTAAGACCCTCAACTAATCGGATGAGGCCCACCCATGTAATGGAGGATAATCTGCTTTACTTAAAGTCTGATTTAAATGTTAATCGCATCTAAAAAATACCTTCACAGCAACATCCACAAGTGTTTGACCAAGTATCTTGGTACTATGGTGTAGCCAAGTTTCACATAAAATTATCACAATAATGCACTTCTTTAAAAAAAAAAAAAGTGGAGGGGTGTTATACAAAGCTTAAATTTTGTAACCTCATTTGGTTTGGGTTATTATTGGCTAACTTCTTATTTATCTTAATCATTAAGCAGATTTCAGTTTACTCATAAATTATTTTTGTGTGTTTCCAAATATTTTTTAGCACAAATTTTGCCTTGACAGTTGGATTACATTTTCCTTAAAGCTTGGGTCAAGATTTATTTGGTAATATCCTACCTATTACCAGTACCATCTATTATAGCACTCGAGGCAAGTCTGTGTTCCCCAATCACCAAGTAAATACTTTGGCAGTATCTGAAACCTCAATTTAGAGTTAAATTCCTTTCTGGCATCACCAGCACTGTCCATTGTAGCCATTAGGTTTTTATGGAATCTTTATTACTTACAGTTATCTCCATTTTGTCTTAAGTCCAAAATGATTTAACGGGCCATTGCTTTACCATTTTTTTTTTCATAATTTCCCTGAACTAAAGCTCTGTCCTAAGCTTCTTTCTACCTCTAAGATTTTGCTCCAATTTCTGCCATACTTGGAGGAATGCCATTCTCAGCCTATCCCAATCCCACCCATTGTTTAGATCATAGTTTAAATTCCTTTTCGTGCACAGATTTCTCAAGCATTCTGGTCTACAGTACTCTACGTTTACTCTATTCCTGTTTTATCTGTAACTCTTCATGTTGTTAGGAAAGCATATAATACCACCTCTTTTTGTTCAGTAATTTAATATGGGAATTTGACTTTCCAAAGGTAAATGTAAATGTATACACATACACTCTTTTGTTTGTCTCACCCTTCCCTCAAAAGTAAATCAAAAGCTCTATATAGGCCGAGTACAGTGGCTCACAACTGTAATCCCAGCACTTTGGGAGGCTGAGGTTGGAGGATAGCATGAGTCCAGAGTTCAAGACCAACCTGGACAAAATGGTGAAACTTGGTCTCTCCAAAAAAAAAAAAGTCAGGTGTGTGTGCACCTGTAGTCCCAGCTACTTGGGAGGCTGAGGCAGGAGGATAGTTTGAGCCTGAAAGCTTGAGGATGCAGTGAGCCAAGATCATGCCAAAGCATGCCAGTCTTGGCAGCACCATGAGACCCTGTCAAAACAAACAAACAAAACAAAATAAAACAAAAAACTCTATATGGAGAGATAATGAGTAAATGTTTTTTAAAAAATGAATTAATAAAAACATACTGGGATCTTGTTCAGTGTAAGGTCAGTCTCGTGTTTCTGAACTTTATCTTGGGTTTGTAGTCAATGTATACATGTTAGGTAAGTGTTTTTGACTTTATGTTTATGTGTGACTTGGAAACAATATTACCTCATTTGAATTACTGGCATATTAATGATGTCAAAACCTTATCTTTTGAGCATTTTTTCTACTTAAATTCAGAGCTGTTTCATTTGAACACTGTGTTTACCAAGCTGAAAAGTCTCATGTTCTCTTGGATAATCTCCAGTCAGAGTTATCTATAAATGATACTTTAGGGAATTTCTTTACAAACTGAATTTGGTTTTCTTTGTACAGTGCAAATAAGTAAAACCAAAAATTAAAGTACATGAAAAAACATTTGAGCTAGTTATTTCTTCAGCTAGTTCTTGTGCAGCTGTTAAAATCTGTATAGACCATTTTCTGTTCACAGTCCCATTATTAATATTTTGTAGAGCCTTCCTTTAGCCATTTCTCATTTTCAAGCTGGTCTCCTGTTACTGGGAGTACATTGCAGCATTTGTCATTTTGTTTGGGATTGGGACAGTGATACAGTACTTCAACATTGCTTTCATTTCCCAGTATGTCAAACAACATAGAAATGTCAAGTATTTTTAGTCTCTGCATCATCATCGTTAACAGGATACCAGACTCCCAATGTGCATTCCATCTCCAGCGTACAAAATCACAGCAAGTCATTTCACCAGGGAATAAAAGAGATTTCTACCCAAATGCTGTTACAATTTTCACACTTCAAACCGTTTGAGTCTTAAAGCATTTGTAGTCATAGCAACTGGTTTTTAAATTTTGTATATAATCATTTTAATTATTAAGTATTTGACGTAAAATATAAGGAAAGGTTAATACACATATGAAAGGTAAATAAGCAGGCTTTTAAAATTACCGAAACCCCTACATTTTCTAGGAAAGAATTTATTATTGTTTGATGAAGTTAAAACATGCAAGCAGTTAGTGGGACAGTTCCCACTTAGCTCCACTAGAGGTCTCAATTGATATTTTGTGTGTGTGTGTGTGTGTGTGTGTGTGTATGTTTGTGTGTGTATATGTGTGTTTCTGTGTATATATACATACATATGTATATATGTACATCCATAAATGTGTATGTACATATATACATATGTGTATATGTGTGTGTATATACATACACACACACACACATATATATACACAAATATATTTTTTCAGACAAAGCTTAAATACTGCACTGCTATTGTGGATGATCTTATAGCAGTATCACCAAAAGGAACAACCACCATAGGAATAACAATACTTTTTAAAATTCATTATAAATAAAAACAAACTCTAGTACCTTTCTTTTTCCAAGGTTTAAAACTTTATTGTACATTTCCCTTTAAAACAAGGACTGTCATTTAAAAACGTCTTTTAAAAACTCCCAATGCTTTTTATACACACAAGCAAATATAAATAACAGTGTTTCTTTATATAAAAAAATAATAAATGGGAAATTTATTTGGGGTCATTTCTTGTGAACTTTTTTTAAACCACCTATAAGCTTGCTCTTTATTATGACCATAATTTTATATATGTGTAATAAAATAACAGAATAAAAATTATATGGTCATAATTGTTATTTTTAGAAGCTCTGACTTTCCATCATTAAATTTATTAATCAAAAGTGTATGCTACTTATTTTCTAATTTATTCTGAAATGTAAACCAAGGAAATGGAGAACATGAAATTTTTGCTTCAAGAACTTAGACAATGTAAGTAGTGTTTAGAACCACGGTCATCTAGGAGAGCCATCACCCCATCAAAAAACTCTCGTTAATTATAATAAAAATAAAATTCATCCAAAGGCATTTTCATGAAGTTAGGAATTAGTTACATTTAATAGAAATATATATATGAATATATATATTTTATATAATTTCTATTTTTAATATAAAATAGAAAATATATAATAAAATTATATTTTAATAATTTTATTATTTAATGTTATAATAAAAATATAATTATATACTAAATAATTATAAAATTTAATACAATTATATAATTAATAACATAATTATGTTATATAATAATATAGTAATACAAAATTATGTAATTTTGTTTTATATAATATATAATTATGCAATTATATATTCTATATTGTATAATTATGTTAAAATTAAATTATATAAAAATTTATTATTTTATTGTGTATTACTATATATACTCGCTATAATATATAAATAACGTAATATTTTTAATATATAGTAATATATAAATATATTCATATATACTATATTATAATAATAACATATATGTATATATGTTATATATTATAAATGATATATCACTATATACTTATATATAAGTGTATATAAGTATAATTATATATAAAATACTATATATTATTGTATATATTATGTAATAGATATTATATGTATTATATATAAAATAGAGAAAATGTACACATTGTAGTTATATATTTATATAAAATAGATATTTATGTTTATTTTATATACTATTTTACATGTAAAATATATTTATATTTATCTATTTTTTTCCTCTTAATTCAGTACTTCAGGAAAACAGGCTTTTTTACTTTACGATGGAATGCACCACTCACATTACTTGTTGCTTGTTACTTTTGGAATACTGTCTGGGCCATAATTAACCCTAGCTTGCCTAAGCTTTTGTTGGGGCTGATAAACTTGTCAGCTTCTAGAAGCTTCTGAAGGCCAGTTGAACTCAGATCCATTCTTTTTACCAAAATACCTTCTAAGGTAACTGAGTTGTGTGTCCCTAAATCAGGGCGGGGTTGAGAGCATTGAATCAGCTAGAAAACGACTATAGTCAGCCATGTGCTCCAGATATTAATATCTCAGTAACATGTTTATTTACCCCATGTGCCGGAAGTTTTATAAATAATATCTCACTCAGTTTAGAGTAATCTTTTAAGGTAGCTCCTCATTTTTATAAAAGATGAACCAGAAATGCAAAAAGGTAATTTGCCAGTTCCCAGAGAAATTTGTAAGTACAGACATGTCAACCTCAGTAGCAGCAAGGTCATAAATTCCCCTCTACAGCTACTTGAGCCATGGTAACCAGTAAATGTTTAAGCCATGGTTGTTCTTTGCAGAAAGCCCAGATGTTTGTCAATGAGTAAAACTTTTATTGAGTTTCTACTATGTCTAGACTACAATTCTAGGAACTCGATAGGAGGGAGAGCTATAAAAGAAAAAGATGTGGCTTTATTATTAAGAAACATAAAACCCACTTATAGAGACACAGCACAAGAGTATAAAATCCGGGTGAACACTTTTATAGGGAATGTGTGTCTCCTGGGGGCCTTAGCACAGGAAAATGATAGAGTTCAAAGTGAAAGCCTTCAAGTGATTCTGTGCTAAATAAAGGCAATTTAAACCAAATATATTTCTTTTTTTAGTAAACAATTAAAATGACAGTATAATGGGTTTAAATTGAAAAAAAAATATTTTAAAGGAAATTGCCTTGGCTATCATGGTGTGATATCTGCCTTTGTGCGCATCTCTGTGACTTAAAGTCCAATGCCAGGATACAATGAATTACACATGGCTTTTGGCTTTCCAAGGTATTATCCAGTTATTAACAAGAGATATTAGAAAAGGAAAAGGATTTTCGACCGTAAAATTAAAATAACTCAATTATCTTACCTTGTTGAAGAAATAACAGACCTAGAAATATTAAATGACTTGCTCAAGGTCATATACTTAGTTCCCAGACTTCAAACTTAAAGACTGTAAGCAGAAAGGATTGAAGAAATGTTTGCCCATTCATTTTTAATGTCCTAAAGTGTAGCATGAAAGCATAGCAAGGGCTTCATGCTGGGAAACTGAAATGGCAGACAAAGCAAACTAAACAAAGACCCATTGTCTCATTATGAACTAAGATTTTGAGGAGGTTGTGGGTTTACTATGAAGACCTTAAGGAGCACTAGTTGGGGAAGGGAGAAGTATGACTTTATGCATAGATTTAGGGGACTCTGGGCTCTTTGTGGTTTTAATCAGACATACAATTGTTATCATAAACTATAATTATTATAAGTTACACCCGTTTCCTCCTAGCACAGATATAGTGATATGCATGTATATTATGTATTTTCTCAGTACACTCTCTCTGCCTATACAGTTATATTCATTTGGTAGAACCAAAAATGCATCTTATGGCAAATTTTGATTTCAAATTGAAATACATCAGTCAGTATGGAGAGTGTTGTCCAGAAATGCAGATGGTTCTTTGAAGGAAAGGACAATCAAACATGGCAGAGACAGTCTTACATAACAAATAACAGGGCTGACGTCAAAGTTCTTTGCCAACAGAACACAGTATGTACACCATTAAGCACTTTGCTGTCTTCATATGAATTTGTCCTTAGAAAAACCGCCCCAATCTAAACTGTTACATTCATATCTACTACCATATTAGGATTAGGAGTGCTTACTATGTATCAGGCACTCGTTTAAACACTTAGCAGGTATTATGAGTGGGATAATTATACCAACTGAATGAAGTACATTACTATTTTCATCATTCCCATTTTATAGATAGAAAATCTAGGTAAGGCAAGTTAAGAGTAAGGCAAGTAAATGGAAGAGCCAGGATTCAAATCCAAGCAGCCTGATTCAAATTTTACATGTTCAGTTGCTATGTCAACAACATCTCAATATGACTGAATCTTTTTCAAGAGAGAAATCAAAACCCAAATGCAAAAGCACTCTGTCCCTTTTAAGGTTGTCATTTGGGAAGTACATACACCTTTCCTAAGAATGCTGTCATACCTTAAATATTTCTGAAATGGATACCTTGGAATTAACGTCAGAGCCTGCAGCTCATTCTTTGACTATCTCCTGTGGTGGCAAATCTCTCTTTGAAGGAGGATTTTGTTTTGGATGCAACCAAAGTCCCTTGAAGCCAAATACCATGACTAAGGTGGGTCTCTAATCTGGGTGATGCCATTTTTGGTCAAAAAAGTGAAACATGCCTGGGAGGAAATGGGACAGATTGTTTCTCTAAATTGGCTCTGAGGACGGTTCCAAGGAGGAGCTTCAGAGCCTCTGGAGCAATTGCCTGCTCTGGGTTCATGACTTGTAGTCCAAAGTGATTTGACTTGGGGTGAGGGGGTGGTCAATTTACATATTCAAATCTGGACATGTTTATCTTCAAAGGTCACATCACTTGCCTCTGTAACTTGGATTTAATTTTTAAAAATTCATAAATCCAAATAGTCAATAATTTCTGTAGACAACATTTTGGAAAATTAAGCTGACCCATCTAGTTGAGTGAACAGGGATGAAGCTGGCAAAACAGGAGGCATCCATCTGTGTCTTTATTTTTTGCTCCGTGCTGGAAGGGTTTCGTGTCCACCCAGCATACCTGGTGGTATTACCTACACATGCCACTCATCAGTATGAGTGGCTGAGCAAGAATGGATCACATGGATCAGACATTTTTGTCCCTATTATTTCTTCTCCAACATCTGGAACACATCTCCCGCCTATTTTCCTTCCTTTCGACTCAAAGTATCATGTTATGTCTCTACTCCTTCCTTGAGCCCTTGACCTGAAGTGATCCCTTGCTTCTGTATTCCTGAGCTCATGTTATTGATGCAATTCACTGGACTCACTTTCTGGTATTGTTATTTTTTCTTCTGTATACATTTTATTTCTCCAGCTATGCTATAAGACTAAAGGCAAGAATGATTTCTTTTTCTACCCATTTTATTTTCCTTTCTTTCCATCCTCTTTCCTTTCTCTCTTCCTTCCTTTCTGCATCCTTCCTTTCTCTCCTTTTTTTTTTTCTTTCTTGTGAGCTCTTATTCAGGCCCTAGGACAGTTCCCTATACAAACTAGTAGCCCAGTGATATTTACTGATTCTTACTCATTCTTGTTATATCAATGGAATGAATAATCTAATTGCCCACTCTGCAGATTTATCTTTCTTATTATAATTTTCTTAAGAAAATGTTAAGTTGTTTTCCTTCCTTTGTTTCTTCTTTTCTTTTTTTCTTGACATATGCTACTTAAAGGGTTATATTTCAAAAAAAGGCAGCCTTAGTTAAACATCTTTTTTTATTTGTTCAAAGTGATAAAGGGCAAGTATACTACTAAAATTGATTCTATTTTCTTTGCAAGGGATGTTTTTCTTAAAGATATGCTATTGAATTATAATTGACTCCTCTTGCTACATAAAACCTTTGGGGTCTACAATTTGATTCTTCAGAAGTCTTTGTCTAAATATTGCTTAAAAGTAAGCATTTGTTTTATCAGTATTCATTTCTTATATTTTGGGGGTTCAAAATGTAAATAAGTATAATATCCAGCAATCTAAAACAACTTTACTTTTATTGATGCTCTATAATCAACAAACATTCACATTGATTCACATTTTAGATTGTACCTTTTTGTGTGTGGTTATTGATAAAGTCAGGTCTGATAAAAATAACTAATGATATGGTCCCACAGTTTGTGGATAGGAAAATTGCTCAGAAAAGTGTTCAGTTCTCTAATTTTGGACTGTTACTAATGCCTTCTTTTTCACTTGTAAAATGATGCTCTTTCCTTTCTCCCAGTCATGCTAAGAACTGAATTTTACTGCTTCAACCATGCCTGCAATATCTAGGAGAGTCCCAGGTGAGGTTTCTTAGAAATGTTTACAAATGTAGAGGATCAAAAGCTTTTCTAAGTATTTAGCTTTGTTTACATTTTAATTCTTTTAAATGGCTCACATGCATATGGATGTTAAAGAAAAAAAAATACAACCCTATGATGACCTTAGGTAGATAACCCATGTCCTTTGTTTTAAGAAAAGAAAAAAGGAGACTAGAGAGCAAAGATAAACAGGATATTCTGCATTTTTTTTAGCAATCTTGTACAGTTGTATATTACATTTGAAGGCCAAATTTAGAAGATATACTGAAGGTCTATATGAGAATATTCTGTTATCACTACTGTCAAAGGAAGTCATTGGGACATTCTAATTAGAAAACCACAAGGTTTAACTAATATCTAACTTCTAAAAGAAATTGACCTTGTATTATAGAGCATATTCCAGAGTATCCTGTACTTTGATAACTATATATCATCATCTCTGTGGGTCTTTAAGAGCAAAGGATCCTGTCCATAGGCTTGGGCTAGCCTTTGAGAATATGTATCCTTATTGTTTCAAATGAAGGTCTCCAGCCAACTTCCATTTATTCGGAATTAGTTTATCAAACCAAAAGATGATGTACACCCCTGCTTTTCTTTTCTTTCCCCTGAAGTATCCTTTGGAATGAGGTTAGTTTTTATTATTACCTCTGGCATACTCTGGGAAGAGAAGAGATATAGCCAAACCTGTTGATTCTACTCCTGTTAATAACTTTGGTGAAAACACTGAAGGTGAAAGGTTCTGGAATATTCAGAACTGAATAAACCAACTTGAAATTAATGAAAAGCCAGAGCAATATTGTAATGCCAGCACTGCCAGAAGTCAGTCAGCATTTGTGTTCTTTATTTGGTGCATTTCTCTGTTTTTATGCAAGATACAGCAGGAGTCTGATAAATTCCTAGCCCACTTTAAAGAAAAAAATGAAGAAACTGTGCACATAACTAATCTAATACATATGGTGAAGAGCTTCAGATAGAAACCAAATATCTTTGAGATTTAACTATTTACTTAATCTTTCAGCTGAGCTCCCTCATCTGCAAATTCAAGGTTGCCAAATGATATGGTCTGGCTGTGTCCCCACCCAAATCTCATCTTGAATTGTAGTTCCCATAATCGCCATGTGTTGTGGGAGGGCCCTAGTGGGAAGTGATTGGATCATAGAGGCAGTTTCCTCCATGCTGTTCTCATGATAGTGAGTGAGTTCTCATGAGATCTGATGGTTTTATAAATGTCTGGCATTTCCCTGCTGGCACTCATTCTTTCTCCTGCCACTCTGTGAAGAGGTGCCTTCCACCATGATTATAAGTTTCTTGAGGCCTCCCCAGCCATGCAGAACTGTGAGTCAATTAAACCTCTCTTATTTATAAATTACCCAGTCTTGGGTATTTTTTTCATAGCAGCATGATAATGAACTAATATACCAAATACGACCTCTTCCTGCTTTACCAATGGACTATGGACTCTACTTCCTTCAACTTTGAGAGCCAAGAATCTCTCTGATGGTCTTCATATTAATTCCCTTCTCTTCAGTCAGCATTTCTCTCCTCAAAAAAAATTCCCTTGATATGTGCTTCAGGTAGTCATCATAAATTTATCTTTTGTCCTTAAGATTAAATCCTGAGTACCTGCA
This sequence comes from Pongo pygmaeus, assembly GCF_028885625.2. Classification (NCBI taxonomy): domain Eukaryota; kingdom Metazoa; phylum Chordata; class Mammalia; order Primates; family Hominidae; genus Pongo; species Pongo pygmaeus. The sequence goes on from NC_072395.2 coordinate 39,535,115, forward strand.
AGCAAAAAGTGGTTTTTCTTTTTCATTCTCTATGTAATTTTCTTCCTGTTGGTGGAAAATTGGAGTTCTAGGAGACTTTAATATAAAATATTGAATTTTTTTGTATCTTATGATAATATTTAAATCATGCCTCTGTAGGAAAAGTGATAAATTCACAACCTATTACAATAGAGAATCCATTTAATTGCCCTATATTTTACATTGCTGCAGAGCATAAATATTCCTTCCTTCCTTCCTGATTTTTACTTTAATTACCACATAATGATTTCCTCCTGCACTCTGTACTGAACCCTGTTTTAGAGAGTGTTTCTGTATTTTTAAGTGTGAGTACTTTAAATACATTTATACTCCTCAAAAAAGCAAGAGTAGAAAAGAACACTAATATATGTCATATTTTAAATTGCTTCAAATACTGATATTGATTTGTAAATTAGATGAAAGAAACATAACTTCTCCTCAGTTTATTTTTAACCTTTTATTGTAGAAAAAAGTCTAATTATACAAAAGTAGAGAACGAAGTATGCGTCTCTATCACTCAGCTTTAACAATTATTATCATTTTGCTCATCTAGTTTCATCTATCTTCACATTTTCTATTTTTGCTTGAAAATTTTAAAGAAAATTCCAGACTTTGTATTATGTTACTTCAGTATCTAGCTTTAGTTTTTGAAACAAGATACAATTTAGAAATATCTAGCCTAGTTGTGAGAAGATGGGATCTTTCCATTGAAGTGTTTTTGTTCAAGGTAATAAACACCACTGCGTCCAAATAGGCCAGTGTGCCATTTTAATATGTTATATGATGTCAGTACTTATTGGATATTCTTTTCTTCTACTGCTAAGGGAAAAACTTTCTCTGCCCCACTGACAGTTTCTGTATTAGTCCATCTTCACATTGCTATCAAGAACTACCTAAGCTTGGGCAATTTATGAAGAAAAGCGGTTTAATTGACTCACAATTCCACAGGCTGTATAGGAAGCACCGTTCGGGAAGTCTCAAGAATCCTGGTGGAAGGTGGAGGGAAAGCTGGCCTGTCCTATATGGCTGGAGCAGGCAGAAGAGAGAGCCAAAGGAGAGGTGCTAAACACTTTTAAACAACCGGATATCGCAGAACTCTTATCATGAGACAGCACTAGAGCAATGGTGTTAAACCATTAGAAACCACTCCCATCGGCTGGGCGTGGTGGCTCACGCCTGTAATCCCAGCACTTTGGAAGGCCCAGGCGGGAGGATCACGAGGTCAGGAGATCGAGACCATCCTGGCTAACACAGTGAAACCCCGTCTCTACTAAAAATACAAAAAAAAAAAAAATTAGCAGGGCGTGGTGGCGAGCGCCTGTAGTCCCAGCTACTCGGGAGGCTGAGGCAGGAGAATGGCGTGAACCCAGGAGGTGGAGCTGGCAGTGAGCCCAGATCGCGCCTCTGCACTCCAGCCTGGGAGACAGAGTGAGACTCCGTCTGAAAAAAAAAAAAAAAGAAAAGAAAAAGAAACGACCCCCATTATCCAATCACCTCCCACCAGGTCCCACCTCCAACACTGGAGGATTACAATTCAACAAGATAGCTGGGTGGGAACACAGAGCCAAACCATACCAGTTTCCATAAGAAAAATGAAGAGAGTTGAAAATGATAATTGAAAAGATTTTGAAAGTTATTTCTACAGAACTTCTGTCATAAAGAGGACTATCATCATCTCATCTTGGCTTTACTCTTTATATGTATGCCTACAATTAAAATCGTAGTTTATTCTTTCACCCTTAGCTTTTGGTGGATTCTTTTGTTCCACAGATAATCTTGAATACATAGGACTATTGTTGTGGGGCTTGAGCCCAGCCTTTTCCTCAATTCTCATGTTTGGCTACTGTTGCACCCTACATTGCTTCAGAACGAAAGGACTTAATGTGAGAGGACTTAATATCACAATGTGACACACAAAGGAATACTCAATTTATGTGGATTTGATGCCTACTAGGGATCTATGAGTTTGATTCTCCCAGATCTCCCCTAGTTGTAGGGTATACTTTAAAAAAAATTAAACTGTTACTAACACTAAATTCTTAGAGTTTTCCCATTCATTCATCTTCTTCACTAGTGAACAGGGGCAGAGAGATGGAAAATGTAAAATTGTGGGAAACTCAAACAGGTCTGAATTTGAAATTAAATTTTTGTACTTTTAGTTATATATAGTATACATCTCTTTGTAAAATAATTTATATACTGAAGTCAAGATATGAAATCTCTTAGTAATCAACTGACCAATTCATCTATCTTGAAATCTACCTTCATGCTTGGAAAAGCCATCCTCATCTAAATACCAATATAACTAACTTTCTTTTATTATATCGTGCTACAAAAATGCTTCAGCTTTTTGAAAGCTACCTGTTTTGGAAACAATTTAAATAACAACAGAAACTATTTACAGTGTCTTGAAACCACTGGTGAGAAAATCTTCACACTTAAGGAAAACCACATTAATTAGGGTTTTCCTACCTTTTAAAAAACCATATTTTTTGATGATTATAAAAATGATATAGTGTGGTTTTATTGAAGAAAACATGGAAAATTCATAAAGGTACAAACAAGAAAACAAAAATAGCCAGTTAGGTTACTTTTGTATATATGTATTGTTGTGCGTGTGTGAGCACACAACTTGGCAGCACAACATGGCTTAATACTTAAGAGTATAGAAAGCATATGCTCTTGAGGTTGGGTTCTTGTCTTGGTCCATTTACTGTTGCTATAACAGAATATGTGAACCTGGGCAGCTTATAAAGAAAAGTTTATTTGGCTTGCGGTTCTGCAGGCTGTACAAGAAGCAGGGCACTGGCATTTGCTTGGCTTCTGGTGAGGGCTTTCATGCTGTGTCAAAATATGGAAGAGAATGTCTAAGCGGAAGTGGGCAAGTGTGAAGGGAAACCAAAGCCAGGGGATGAGGGATGTCTGTCCAAGCTTTACAGCAACCCACCCTGGAGGGAACTAATCCATTCCCAAGAGAACAAATGCCATCCCTACAGAGTGAGAATTCATTCAGTATGGTTAGATGGCATCCAGACATTCGAGAGGGTTCTGGCTCCCTGATCCAAACACCCCCCACTAGGCCCTACCTCCCACCACAGCCATACTGGGAGATTAAATTTTAACGTGAGATTTGGTGTGGACAAACAAACCATATCCAAACCACAGTGGCAAATGACCCATGCTCTACCTCTTGCTAACTGCCCTACCTAGACCAAGCAGTTCAACCTCCCTTTGCCTCTTTCCTTATCTATAAGATAGAAATTATAATAATGAAGCTTTTTTTAGGATTAAGTGAGTTGATTTATATAAAACACATTGTAAATTTCAAAGAATGTTGATTACCAGCTGGGCATGGTGACTCACACGTGTAATCCCAGCACTCTGGGAGGCTGAGGCTGGTAGATCACTTGAGGTCAGGATTCAAGACCAGACTGGCCAACATGGTGAAACCCCATCTCTACTAAAAATAGAAAAATGAGCTGGGTGTGGTGGTGCATGCTTGTAAGCCCAGCTACTCCCAGGAGAATCACTGGAACCCTGGAGGCAGAGGTTGCAGTGAGCCGAGACCATATCACTGCACTCCAGCCTGGGTGACACAGTGAGACTCCATCTCAATTAAAAAAAAAAAAAGGAATGTTGATTACCATCATTACTATCTGAGATGCAACTTTTCTTATGTCAATAAATACAGTATACCTCTTTGCTGGCTACATTCAGAGTTATGTAACATTCATATATAAATCTTTGTGAAACCTTCAGATTATTTAGCATAGATTCTTAGGAGTAGAAATATCTATATCCAATAATTTGAGTTTTTTGCTTATTAAATAAAAATCATATCTCACAGGCATAGTTTTAGGAGTTTGGGGAATGGTGAGCAAAACAGACCCAGAGCTAGAAGAGGATGTGGTTTCTATGAAAAGTGACAATGGAGAATGTACAGAGTACTTTGAGAGTACAATCTAGCCTGGGGGGGGATTTAAGATAAAGTGACATTGACTTTAAGATCTAAAGAATGATTAGGGATTAATTAAATGGCCATTTGGAATCAGGAGGTGAAATCAGTGGCCAGCAAGAAAGTCTTGAAGCAAGTTTGGGAGAAACCTCAAAGGAAGCCAGAAGGGAGGAAGAGAGCTTCTGGATGAAGAGGAACAGTTGGGCCAGATCCTACAAGTCTGGTATTCTGTCTGCAGATTTTGGCTTTATCCTCTACATAGTCAGAGAAGTGTTTGAACAAAAGAATGACATCCATTCTTAGGGTGATGGTTACACTAAAAGGCCAGACTTCACCACAATGCAATATATCCATGTAGCAAAACTGCACTAGTACCCCTTATATTTATATATTTTTTAAAATGACATTTGTTTATATTACCAAAAATGAAACAAAGAACACTCTGGTTGTATGTATTGGAGAGAGCACTGTAAAGGAATGTGGCCTTCCCCTTAAGAGGCAGATGCAAGCCTAGTGGTGGAAGAGATGGCAGCTGGGACTAGGGTGGTGGTGATGAGGAGGCAGAGGCATGGAGATGGTGAAAAGACTTTGATGCAGTAGCAGAACCTGCCTATGGGCCACGTGTAGAATAGGAGTGGGGAGAAGTAACTTCTAGCTCTCTGCTTCTGCAGCATACTGAGAAGAGAAGTGTGGAGGAAGCAGATCTGTTAAGCTGGAACTACAAGTTGAATTTAACTTTAAATATATGAACTTTGAGGTTGAAAATTATGATTACAACTTCAAGAAAGAGTGTTGTGATTTACATCTGCACCAGCAGGATTTGAGGGGGCTTTCACACAATCATACCAATTTTTAATATTATTGTAATTTTTACTAATATTATTTTTAAACTTTGCCTATTTGGAACCTGAATTTTAATCTTGTTTAAAAACATGCACTCTGATTTCTAGTAGTCTGAGCATTTTTTTCTGAACTTTATGTACATGTAGATTTTTTTTCAGTTGTCTGTTCAGGTCCTTTGACAATGTCTTGAGTACTTATTTTTATCTATTTGTATGAAATTTTTCTACATAACAGATCATAACCCCATACCTTTTGTATTTAATGAAATACCTTTTTCAAATTTTTTAAAGAATTCTCTTGAAACATGGAGGTATAGAGCTTTTAAGCCAATCAAATCATTCCATTTATCTGTGTGTGTGTATTGTGTATATATGTGTGTGTTTGTGTCTTGGCTGTGTAATCACATTCATTGTTTCTATGTTCACATATACTCTCCCATCCAGGGAACAGACAAATATATCCTTATATTTACTAATACTTCTTAAGGTTTTTGTGATGGTGGACTGTCTGTGTCAACTTGACTGGGCCCTGGAGTACCTAGATATTTGGTTAAACATTTTTCTGGCTGTTTCTGTCAGGTTGCATTTGCATGAGAATAACTTTTGAATTGGTAGACTGAGTAAAGCAGGTTGGCTTCCCCAGTATGGATGGGTCTCATCTGATTTGTTGAGGATCTGAACAGAACACAAAAACTGAGTAAGGGAGAATTTTCTCTCTCTGCCCAATTGCCTTTGAGCTGGGACATGGATCTTCTTCCGGTATCAGGCTTAGACAGAACTATACCATCAGCTCTTCTTCTTTTTATATTTTAAGAGATTGCTTCTTGTGAATACCATTCACAGATGCCACCCATCAAATATGGATGTTTGATTAGCCTAGTCTTCTGGGACTCCAGCTCACCGACTACAGTTCTTGTAATTTCTCAGCCTCCTTAATCGTGTGATTAAGGATAGATAGAGAGATATAGATAGATCTAGATAGATAGATAGATAGATAGAGATTTACTACAAAATTTATTTATTATAAGACAGATATATTCCTACCCAAATAAAAACAAACAAACAAATAAAAAACCCAGAATAACTATACAAATCTTTGGAGTCATCTAGGACAGTATTTTCCTTTTCCTTTCATATCACATTCATCTGCAAATCTCATTGTCTTGAGCTGTAGAATTTGACCTCTTTTGTAACTTCTATAGCTGTATAGCTAGATAGAGAGACATAGATAAACCTATATAGTTAGGTAGAGAGATAGATAGATATCTATATAAATTGATAATTATAGATATAGATATCGTATTGGTTCTGTTTCTTTGGAGAACCTTGACTATTACAGTTTTCATTTAAATGCTTTAACTATTTATGTATCTAGAATTTAAGCTGATGAATAGTCCAGAAGAAGCCTCTGAATTTACTTATTTTTTCCAAATATTTTTCAGGGCTATGTTTTGAATGGTCCTTTTCTGCTCACAGATTTATGTTTCTAACTATCATCTAGTAATAATTTGTGGTTAAAGTTACTAAGATTTGTTTCTGGGCTATTTTTTTCATCCAATGTTATGTTTATCAATAATTCTACAACTACCATTTTGTTTTCTAATCGCAAGTTTAGCGTGAATTTACAAATCAAGTCAAACAAGTCTCTTGTATTATACCGTGTTTTTTTCAGTTATGTTTCTCTCTGTTTTTCATTATCAAATTTACTTCTTCAGATGAACTTCAGAATCATGTTATCAAGTTCCAAAAATTTATGAGTCATTAGCCAACACTTGAAATTTCATTAAATCTACTCATTATTTTAGGACAAAATAAACAGGTTATGATTTGGAGTCAATCTCAAAGAAATCTGTATGTCTTTCGCTTTATTTAAGCCTTCTTTTTATGTTTTTGAAAAGGTTGGCTTTTTTTTCTTACGTATTTGATCTGTCCTTAGCTAGAGACAGATGTTAAAAATAAACAGAATAGTGCTTTCCTATTGATTATCCTTTGCAATTTTTTAAAAAGTTTTAAATTTATAGATGTTTTATTATCCGGGACACATATTTTATTGTGATTTGTACTTTTAATTCACAAAAATATTATTCTTTATTTTATTTTTTGTGTTTCCATCTTAAAAATAATTTGGCTGAAATCAATTCTTTTCCTATTTTCTCTGTGTTTGCCTAATAAATCTTTGCACTTCTTTGAAAAAAACATCATTTTGATTTAGATAGTTTCCTTTTACTTATCATGTCCTTGGATTTTATTTTTAAGCACATCCTGAAGATATTTGTCTTCTAATAGAAAAGTTTAAACAATGTGTTTCCATAATAATGTAATCGGAATTCCATCATCTTATTTTGTGTTTTTACTTTGCTTTCCATTCTTTACTTTATGGGTTTCATGTGAGTTCTCTTTCCATGAAAAGACTTTTGTGTGTGTTTGTTTTCAAGAAATATCATTCATCTATAGTTATCTAATTACCAAACTCAAGAAGAAAATTATATTATTTGTTAACTCCAAATATAATTTGAGCAAATTCTTTTATAATTTTGTAAATATGACATATGGTTTTATACTTGAATTATTTTTATTAAAATATTTCACATTATAGATCTGCTTTTCTAACAACTATCTTTACATTTCCAGATCATTTTGAAACCATATTCTCTGCAATTATTTATACTTTGCCATAGGTGTAACTGGTTTCAATAATACTAGAAATCTTGTATTTTAATTTCTGTTGATCTCTAGGTAGAACACAGTACACATATATGTTGCACAAAATATCTCCCCATCCAAAACAAAAAAACAGAAGAACAATACAAATCTTTGGAGTCATCCATGATGGTTTTTTCTTTTCCCTTCACATCTACAAATCTGCACATCTCATTGTCTTGAGCTGTAGAAGTTGACCTCTTTTATTACCTCTATAGCTGTCACCCTAGCTCAGCCCACCATTGCCATTTATTGCAATTATGGCAATGGTCTTCTATTGGGTCCTGTTCTATAACGGCCTCCAATTAAAATGTTAGGTAAGCATGCCTTTCCTGTGCTCAGTTCCTTTTGCTAGCTCCCCATCTTACTCTGAGCAACATGCAAACATACTGCCTACTGTAGTGGAACATGCTCTCTGCCCTCCACCAACCTCCTATCCTCATTGCTCCAGCCATATTGGCCTCTTGCTGTCCTCTCCAAGAAGTGAAGCACACTCCCACCTGTAGTGGCCACCCCTCTATTGTAATATCCCTCTGAGAGCTAATCCCTTCCATCTCTCTGGTTTCCATTCAAATATCTCCTTATTTAAGAAAACTTTCTGTATTATTCTTCATAAAATTTCACTCCTCACCTCCTTCACACCCCAATAAGTAATTGTTTTGTATTTCTCTTAAGAGCAGCAGAACATAAAACAATAGTAATCCTAAATAAAAAGAAACTACCCTAGCTAACAAAACATGCTAAATTTCAAAAAAAATAACTGTACTTTTAGAAACCTACCCTTACATAAAGGCAATATGGCTGCTAGAAGGGGCTGTAAAGAAAAATTCAGGTTTCTGAATTATAGGGACAAGAACACATTGAACAAAGGCCATATAAGGAATTTCCAAGACTGTTTGTGACCAGATGGAGACAAATGGGGTGAGTGGGCATTGTGTATGGTTCTGAATTCCTCTGTGACTTGCCATGTTCACGAATTACTATATTTTATGTTCTGCTGTTCCAATGAGAAAGCATAATTTACTTTGTTGAGAAAACATATAGATGAACCAAAACATCTTCCATCTTTAATGACATCATTCCCTTTCTGCCAATATCATGAGTTCACCCATGTCACAGAAATATGTGCATGGCAGAACAGACTACATTTCTCTACTACGATATCTTTGCTTAATTTCCTTGATAGTCCCAGCACACACAATCTTAATATTAATACATTTTCTTTTCTTTTGGGAAATCAATGAGGTTAGAAAATTATGGCTGCTGTATATTGTTCCTCTTTCGTTAGTATCTGTAGTGGACTCTTCTAGAAGACAAATGAAACAAAGCTGGGAACTGTTTTTGCCAATCGTAGGTGAAATCTGATCTGAAAATTGTGCTTGGATTGGTTGTTGTTTTTTTTTCTAAGATGGTGAACCAGAGGCATTGTTAGCATGCCTCTCCCACTTGAAAAGACAAAATATTGTGTAGAAATTTGTGCTGTGAACGTTTTTCCAAGAAGCAGCATAGGAAATTAATCAAAAAACTGAAAGAAACCACAGACCTCTTTCAAAGAAGTGGTGAGCAGCAGCTTACGCCGTGAACCACACAAAAACCTGTGAGTGTCCAGAGCGTGAGAGGGAGAGACTGCATTTATGACACACACTCTCACTGAGGAGCCAGGCAATCCAGGCCACGCGGGGAGGCCTTCACCCTATCCAGTGCTGGAGCTGACTTACTGAGCTGTGGAGAGTATATGAGGAATGGCGTTCGGATCTGCTTTGTGTTTACTCCCAGAATCCAGTGGTGATGGAAGGAAATCATGCCTGATCCTACCTCACGGAGGACCTCGCAGAAGTCTGCCAGCTAATTGAGTTAATGGTCATGGGATGAGAGATGCTCCCAACAGATGTGCAGTATAATTTTGAGTGGAAATGAACCCCATTGGCCAGAACTGAAAGTCAAGTGAGAACTGTGCTATAGCCACAGGCACAGAAGCTGGGTGCCCACGCTTTGCTGGAGGACCAGAAGAGGTGTGGCCTGAAAGCTGGAGTTTCTGTCTCAGCCCAGAATGCTTCTAGCCTGGGGGAGTCTGGAATTCTGAGTGCAGGCTGTCTGGAACCCAGCTAGCTGCTGCTAGTAGAACACTGTGGATGCGAGACCTGCCTTGCCAAGTGTGTGGGGGCTGAGTGGGGCTTACTGCCACCTGCTACCCCCGACTCCCCATGTGGATTCATTTGTACAGCAGAGGCAGCTACACTCCTCCCTGTAACATTACCCCAGCAGGCAGGGAGTTGCCCTCTGATCACCACTGGGGCTGCTGCTTGTACTCACAAGTGGGGAGCCAAATAGCAAACTTGCCTGACCCAGTCCCCACCTGGCTTTGCCCCTTCATCTGCCCTGGTAGTGTAATACAATGGACAGAGACTCCTGGGAGCTCCATGGCCCTGCACATTGCCTGAAATACCAGAGTTCGCCCCTCCCTTCCCCCCGCCTCCCCTACCCATAGTAACATAAGGCAAGCACGAATCCCAAAACTACCAACACAGTTGGCGTTCTTTTGCAAGTGCCACCTCCTGGCTGGAGGCCAAGTGGCACAGCCCATTACAACATCTGCAGGCACAATAACACAGTGCCCAGGAAGGAGAAAACTTTTGCACAACCTCAACTATCACCATTGCCTACATCACCCTGGCTAGCCAGTAGATCTTGAGTCTGTCCATGTGCCCAGTACATGACCACCACAGCTGTATTTGAGAAGGCCAACACACTAAGGCTATTTATAACCACGGAAATCTCACAGGGTCTACGTCACTGCCTTCCCACCCACAACTGAGCTGGTACTGATACCCACTGCTAAGGGACCAGACAGATCACATCACTGGATCCCTTGCAGACATTCACCAGCGGCAGCATGGAGTATGGAAACCTCACTGGGGACGAGACCCAGAGGAGCAGCAGTATTCACAGTAGTCTAGCCCTCAGGGACCGCTACTCTTAGGGGTGTAGGAGTGCATCACATTAAAGGAGCATCCCATGGGACAAAGGAAACCAGACTGCAGGCCTTGAGTCCCTGATCTCTCCACTGTGGAAAGTTTCTTTCAGCAGAGGCACAGCTCATCATTTATACCTGTAACAGGAGAGAGCACGAAATCTCTCCTTGTTTCAAGCAAGCGGTTAATCAATCTTATAAAACCGGGATGTGTGTTTTGAACTAATCTCAATTTGCTGCCAGCAGAGTATCTTAAACTACTCAGCCTACTGATGAAAAAATATTTCACCAGCAGAGGGCTGAAAAACAATGTGGCAACACCAGAAAGTTGTCTGACATTGCCTTGATCTGAGAGGATGATAGAAAATTTTTTGGCTGATTTTATCCCTTAGCGTCCTGAAGTTTAGTGTCGTTACTTATGTCAAATCAATCTAAGCTATTAAAAAGAAAAGAATTCTGGTGAATGAGGCAAGATCTAGAAGTGACTTTTTAATCTGTTGAGCTATCATTTTAGATTTGTGTACCTCATTTTCTCAAATGGTATGTATAGTTAATGAGGATCAGGGTATTTCTCGTGTGTGTCCTCCATGTCACTTACTGTGGGGATGTGTACTGCACTAATGTAGACAAATAATTTATTGTGAGAGGTTGTTGTTGCAAGTGGCAAATTAGGTCACTGAATTGAATGATTAAATTCTGTGTTTAAATGAGTTCTGGAGGACCAAGACTAGTTCCCACAATGTGAGAAGATGACTTTAACTTTCAGTCCTTTAGTCTAGTAGGTAGGAAAAAAAATAACCAGAAATTAATTTGATTCTCTGCACCTGTACACCTGACTGCTGAGAATGATATGTTCAATTGCTCAGGGGAAGAACACTTCGAATAACTGAGAGTAAGTTAGAAATTATCATCTATACGTTAAAAACTAGCATGCTATATTGTAATACCTGTGATACGGTTTGGCTGTGTCCCCACCAAATCTCATCTCGAATTATAGTTCCCATAATTCCCATGTGTTGTGGGATCCAGTGGGAGGTAACTGAATCATGGGGGTGGGTCTTTTCTGTGCTGTTGTTGTGATAGTGAATAAGTCTCATGAGATCTGATGGCTTTTTAAAGAGGAGTTCCCCTGCACAGGCTCTCTCTCTTTGCCAGCTGCCATCCATGCAAGACATGACTTGCCCCATTTTGCCTTCGGCCATGATTGTGAGGCCTCCCTAGCCATGTGGAACTGTGAGTCCATTAAACCTCTTTTTCTTCCCAGTCTTGGGTGTGTCTTTATCAAACTGCAACAGGAGAGGGCACAAACTCCTCCTTTCAAGGAAAAGGAGAAAAATGTAGAGTTCAAAATGTCTGTGGTTAACCACGTAATCTGAGTCTTCTAGTAAATACTATTTCCTGGGAGAAGTGTAGTTACTTTGGAAGGAATCTGAACTTTTAAAGTTATTGGTGTACCACTTAGTATTTAAAAGACAGTGATTTACAAAAAGACTACCCAGAAAGGCCTGGGCTTTCCAAGTTTTCTCCAAAACCCCTCAGGTATTCCTGATGAGCAAGTGAAGCATCTAGAGGGTTTAACTCACCATGTATGTCTAACCTACATGTAATTTATGAGTCATTGTTTTCTACTTAATAGCTAAATACTTTCACATATTTTTACTTATGGGATATAATTACTTATGGGATATAATTGAAGAAGAGGTACAAATTCAAAAAGCATCCAGAACTGAAAGCTCTTTCCATTTAATTTATGACATATACCAGGGTTGGCAAACTGAAATCTACAGAACAAATCTGACCCATTATTTGTTTTTGCAAATAGTTTTATTGGAACACAGCCATGTCCCTTCACTTACTCATTCTTTATGGCTACCTTTGTGCTGCAACAGCACAGCTGAGCAGTTGTGACATAGATGGTACTGACAGGACGATTATTGACAGGATTGACAAAGTTGCGATTATTTACCATTTGGCTTTTTACAAAAGAAGTTTGCCAACCACTGGTGTATATTATTAGATACGTTAGTAACAAACGACATCATAAATTTCTTTCTTTTTAGCAATCATGTATACCAAGGATACAAGAAATATATTTCATTAGAAAAAAATCTTCTATTCGGCCATCTTGCTTCACCTTCCTCTGGAACAAAATCTTATTGCCAAATAATTTAAGAAAATAATTCAGTCTTCAGATTCAATATTTGTGCCTCGGGTTTCCTTCCTAGGAATTAATTTCCACTTCAACAAACAGACACACACATTCCAAAAGTGTTCTTTTATTTCTAGTAACATATATTGTATAAATACTCTATTTTATATGCACTTTCACAAAAGCGATATAATTTAAAAGTTTTTTCATTAGAAATAAATGTATAAAAATAAATATGTTATTATAGGCATTTATTACTAACTATAGTCCTTCTTGGAAGGAACACCCAAACCAATACTTATAAAGTACATGTAATTTATAGTAACATATTTTACTATATACATATGGAAGAAATCGTATTCTCACAGAAGAGCTGAACAGACATTCACCAGGATACGACTGTTGGACCAGCTGCTGGAGATGGACCTGCTACCCCTCAGCAGCCTCCCCACCACAAGACGAGTGATCTCAATGTCCCCAAACCTGTGGGACCCTGTTCTACACACCTCATTTTTGTTCCAGCATTTCATCCTCCTTGTGTGATTGTACTGATTTTCATGAGACACAAGTTACTTCTTTACATCCATATTCCCAAATCAGGGTTACATGGTAGGAAAGAAAGGAAGTTGGAGGTACTAAGCTCATTGTGTCTCCTCTAGTTTTTACCAGGACCTAATGCTTCACTACTTTTTTTCTCCATTGTAGACTTTAATGCACTTGAATAAACACATGGAGTTGTTTTTTCCGCAAAATGAATTACACAAATAAAGACTGAGATGGTTCAAAAAAGGAAAGAGGAAGATATTTGAGTCATTTCATGTTGCTGAGCCTTTCTCTCATGCTGAACAATCTGAAGTTTTAATTCTTGGTAGAAATAATGTATAAACATTCTCTGAAACCATAGCAGCCATAAACAGTGCTGGTCAAAGATTCTATTTGTACTCCTTTCTCCCCCCGTTGTTAGTGAGGTAAAGTAAAACAGGTCTTAGTAAAATCTCACCTTTCTCCTACTTTTCATTTCCCAACCCCCATGATACAAAAAGTATTTGATAAGTACCAGGAAACAGGGGTTGTAATAGTTCTAATTTTTTTGACAATTGCTTTGTTTTTTTTTAACTTGTAATAGATGTAACAAAAGAAATAATAATAATAATGCCCGGGGCTTTATTATGCTATATCACTGCTCAGAGGTTAATAATCCTCACTAACTATCCTATCAAATTTGCAACTGGCAGTTTACTCTGATGATTCGACTCTTTTTCTATCTACCCCCATAATCCCACCTTACTGATACACCTCACTGGTTACCGGCAAGATACGCTGGATCCCTCCAGCCTTCTTGCTTTCCCTGCACCAGCCCTTCCTCACTTTGCCTTGCCCTCAAAGCTAACACCACTTAAACCACTTCACTGCATTCTGCCATCGTGCAAAAGTCTATGAAATGTTTAGGTTTCTTTAAAGGATCACAGTTCTCATGAGATAACACCCCTCCATCATGGGACAGACACTTCAAGCTTCTTTTTTTGTAACCCTTCCCACAGGTCTTAGAACATGATGACCACTCCCCCAGCTGCCACTGGGGGCAGGGATGGTCTGCACAAGGTCTGGTGCTGGCTGGCTTCACTTCTTTTGCACACTCGGAAGCAGGCTGTCCATTCATGTCTCGGCATTCTACTAGTCTTGTCTGCCAACCCAACTCACATGACTTAGAACATTCGCCCCATTCTTCGATGATCCACGCTGAAAAAGTGGGGATAGCATTGAAAGATTCCTTCTTCTTCTTTATGAAGTAGGTGTATTTAATTTTAGGTCGAAGGGCATTGCCCACAGTAAGAACCTGGATGGTCAAGGGCTCTTTGAGAGGGCTAAAGCTGCGAATTCTTTCCAACGCCGCAGAGGAGCCGCTGTACCTCAAGACAACGCCTTTGTACATAATGTCTTGCTCTAAGGTGGACAAAGTGTAGTCACCATTAAGAATATACGTGCCATCAGCAGCTTTGATGGCAAGAAAGCTGCCATTGTTCCTGGATCCCCTCTGGTTCCGCTGTTTCACGTCGATGTTCGTGGCTCCAGTTGGAATTGTGATGATATCATGATACCCAGGTCTGCAGGTGACAAAAACAGGCATAAATCTCTGATTCATTGGCTAATTAGATTATTTAGCTTAAAAACACATTAATCTTCCATGAGACATATTTTTTTCCCAGACCTGTTGAAAGGCCCACTTACATTATAAGGTCTGCAAATAGGTGTTTTAAAACTTACTTTGCACTAGTAACTGATCCTGATATTTTCTTACAAGTAGATCCATTTCCCCCACAAACACCACATTTATCAAACTTCTTTTTGGAGTCTATGATGTGATCACAACCAGCTTTTACACACTGTCCTTGCACACAGACAGAGGTGGAATCTGGGCTACATGGAGTACCATCCACAACCTGAAAAAAGGACACATGTCTAGTGTTACATACAAGCAAAGGAAGGAGATGCTGCAATGATAAGTATAAACATTTTCTCTCTACTTTCCTGACCATGCTAATTAAAAACAGTACCCTCTACACATTATGCATTTCATGCATTTACCCTTCACTTTGGCATGTTTTTCAGTACCACGTATAGACATGTGAAGAAATTAGAGATTTTTAAAAGTTATTTATCTATTGACCTATCTCTCCTCCAGCTAAGGTCAATGAAAGTAGAGCTCTTTGTCACTTTGTTTACTGCTGTACCTTCAGAGCCTAGAATAATTAGTATCTGGCACGAGTAAGTGCTTCATAAATCACTTGCTGAATATTGAATCTGCAACTTGGGAATATTTTCATAGCCTACGGTGCTAATGACACACGATCATCTCAATCACATTAAATTCCATTTTCTGTCTCAGATCCAGATGTATTCCCTTAGCAAAACAGCAAAAGAAAGGATGCTTTTCCTACTTCAATATGTGTTTTCAAACATAAAAATTATCAATACTCAGACTACCACTTCTATTATTCTGTTTGCACCTGCTACTGCTAGTTACCCTGTAACAAGTATTTTGGACCATGCATAAACTATTTTCCAAAACTACTGGTTACTGTGTGAACATATAATGTATCTAACTATGAGCTGTATGTGAAGCCTAGTCGCACAGAGGAGCGCTTGACTGTCCAAAAAGCTTTTCTTTGTATATAAAAGAGTAATAGCGAGCAATTGCAAGCATCTGAAGTGTTAGATTTAAGCTTCATTCATAACTGAAAACACGAAACTCAAAGCAGGCAGTTGCCAATTAATGTAAAAGAAAAGGAGTTCAAATTTGAAATTGAAGATATGTTAATATGGAAAGCAAAGAAAGTATATCAAAAATTGCTCGAAAAGGTAGCAAGCCTAGGCCTTGGGTTTTAGGTAAAAATAAGGTAAAAACTAACTACCTTGGGCTGCAAAACGAAGAAGTAGCCAATGCCTTTGGCTTGGCAGATGAGCTTGCACCTGTCCTTTGGTGAAACACCTGCATACTTGGGAATCCATTCCACCGCGGGCCCACTCCCAAAGGAAGCTTTTGAAAACTCGTTGTGTGCCTCACATTGTTCCTCTCTAAAGGTTTTTCCTGGAAAGAGAATAATATGATAACGTTATCAGTTTCCAATCTTGAGCCACCTGTTTGTGGGTACATCTTTTTTCCCCCGTTTCTTAAAACCAGAGTCTGTTGCTCCTCACCATTATTGTCTGGACAGTCCTCAAGGTTACAGGATCTGTAGCGAACTCGTTTGCCTTCACAGTACTTCCCTCCATTCTTTGGGACTGGGTTGTCACATTCCCTCATCGTGTACTGGACTCCTCCACCGCACGTTCTCGAACAGTCTCCCCAAGGCCCCCACATCCCCCAGCTTCCATGAAAAGGCGTCTAAATGGAGACATAAATCATCAGCATTAGAATTATCTAAAGAGAACTTTTAGGGTATCAAAGAAAACCACATGGGACAAAGAATCAATTCTAAAAATAAGCTATCTCGCATTCCTGCTAGAGGACACAGATGGGGATGTTTAACTTGGTATCAAATCTTTTACCATCACTTTGTTCTTTTCAATTCTGAATGTGTTTCAGTAGAAAAACTCACATCAAAATGCTTTCTGTCGGTTTTGTTCACACACTTGCCGTTGATACACCATTTCCCTTCTCCACAGCTGGTGCCATCTGCCCACGGGAAGTGTTTGGTTTGGCACACCAGCACCCCACCAGAGGTGCCGGTACACCACAAGGTGCTACATGTGCTGGCTGCATCAGGGCAGTGCTTGGAGTCCTCCCCAAATGTAAATTGGCACTGCCGGTTGGCATCGTACGAGGTGCCAGGGAGATCGCCTGGGAGCTGTATGGGATTCTGAGGCTTGTCCATCAAACATTCCCCTGCAAAGGAAATGCCAACCAATATTAATACGAGTTACTGAGGGCATGAAGGAGTAGATCCCATTTCAGAAAATATTTATCATATGAGAAAATAGATAGCAAAGTGATTTGAAAACTGTAAAGCTGGGGGAGGGAAATGCTAAAGAGATTTAGATTACTATTAAGATCTTATCCTCAAAGGGTTATTTCTATATTAACAATGACAGGAAGTTATTGATCTGCTAACAATGTGAATGAATGGGCTTTGGGAGCTACTCAACCAGAAGCACTATTTTTTATTTGGAATTAAGATCTCAACAGTTAGGATCTTGACAGAGGAAAAGTAATTTTGAAGTGGGGAAAATAAAAAGAACAAAAAGGAAAGAGTTCATTTAACTAAACTTTATGCATGAAAGGTTGGATGCCATCTAGAGAGAGTAGCTGGAACATCTCACCATGACCATTATCCAGAAATGATGTAATCATGTAGGCACTGCAAGGAGACCAAGGCTGGATGTGGTCCAGGTTGGAAAGCATTGACGCCATCATGTGGGAATCCTGGTTCACACCATTAAGGCTGGCACACTGCTTTGCATCATCATGCGGCATGTTAAACACGTGGCCTAGGAAGCAATCCAAAACCCACATTAAAACATGGATCATGGCTGGGTGCGGTGGCTCACACCTGTAATTCCAGAAGCCGAGGCGGTGGATCCCTTGAGGTCAGGAGTTCGAGACCAGCATGGCCAACATAGCGAAACCCCGTCTCTATTAAAAATACAAAAATTAGCCAGGTGTGGTGGCATGCACCTGTAATCCCAGCTACTGGGCATGCTGAGGTAGCAGAATCGCTTGAACCCAGGAGGCAGAGGTTGCAGTGAGCCGAGATCGTGCCACTCCACTCCAGCCTGGGAGACAGAGTGAGACGCCATCTCAAAAATAAATAAATAAATAAATAAAATAAAATATGGATTATATGCAGCAGGTTCTTTTTTCCCAACAGGGATTCATTCATTTGTCCCAAAATAACATTTCTAGAGAAAGAAATATATTTAGGAGATCGGCTATTTTGCAGACCATGTCTACTTTTCACAGGATGTAAACAAACATACACATTTCCAAATGTCCAGAGCTACTACTATCTTATTTTTTACTTTAATAAAAATGACCATGTTTGAAATAGTGAAAAAATATTTTCTATAGTTTCTAAGACGCACTAGGACCTAAAATAGCAATATAACCTACAGATTCTCCTTATTATATTGTTTTACCAGTTTACATTTCTGAATTGGGCTTAACTCCTACTTTGAAGCAGACTTACCTAATTCATGGGCTGTGGTGAAGGCAGCTTGTAAACCATCATCTTCTATGACGGAGCAGCTTCTGCTCGGATCACACACAGTTCCAACATCAGCCATCCCAAGTGTATCACATGTCTGGGACCCACACAAGTCCTACAAAAAGCAAAGGTAAACCCTTATTAATAAGGGGAGCATGACCCTTGGGATCTAACTTTTTTGGCAGGGTGTGCCTTCACATATGCTTTGGAGCATCTACGTTCATTATTGTTGACATAAGAAGACTTCATGTGACTTTAATCAAGCTTTTTTCTAATGCTTTTAAAATATATCACATGTCTGGGACCCACACAAGTCCTACAAAAAGCAAAGGTAAACCCTTATTAATAAGGGGAGCATGACCCTTGGGATCTAACTTTTTTGGCAGGGTGTGCCTTCACATATGCTTTGGAGCATCTACGTTCATTATTGTTGACATAAGAAGACTTCATGTGACTTTAATCAAGCTTTTTTCTAATGCTTTTAAAATATATCACATGTCTGGGACCCACACAAGTCCTACAAAAAGCAAAGGTAAACCCTTATTAATAAGGGGAGCATGACCCTTGGGATCTAACTTTTTTGGCAGGGTGTGCCTTCACATATGCTTTGGAGCATCTACATTCATTATTGTTGACATAAGAAGACTTCATGTGACTTTAATCAAGCTTTTTTCTAATGCTTTTAAAATAGAACTGTGAAACTTGAGATATTTAAATTACAGTAGAAATGAGTAAGATAAACCATGCTAGCCAACTAAAAAAGGTTAACTGCAAAAACACTGGTGAAATGCCTTGTATATATCTTTTTGGTACAATGTAGACTCCTAAGAGGACAGTCTCACAGCTAGTACCATCTTCCTCTTACCTGTCTGGTGAAAAGAATTGCTGTGTCATAGTGCTCTGCATCTCGGTCACTGGGTGGGTTGTGCTGCTTCTGCCAGTTGCAAAAGTTCCGCAGAGTGAGGGCAGCATTGGAGGTCACTTCTGGCCCCTTTTGTTCATCGTGGATGACCAAGATCTTCACCACCACCAGGCTAACTGAATTACGAATGCTGGGGTGTTTGTACAATCTGGCTGCCACCGAAAACAACGTGAGAAGGTAATGCTTTAGACCACTGCCGTGGAATTCTGCCATCGACTGGTCTGCCACAAGCATGGTTTCCACATAGCGGTGACTGGACACAAATCGCTTCTTTCTTATGCTTCCAGTTCCTGTAAAGAAAAAAAAGAAAGTTTGCTTATGGTCAGGCTGTCCAAGAATAGTTACCTTCCTAGCATATATTAGGAAAGCCTAACCAGTCAAAGCAAACAAAGCAAAAATATACCCAGAACAATAACAAAAATATTTGCATATCTTCACTCGAAGTGTTATTTTTAAAGTTCTCTCCTCTCCTTTAAATAAAAAGACCACGCGCTCCTTTGCATGGTCAGGCTCTTTCTGTGTGTGAGCAGGATTTCTTCTGTTCTCTTTGAAATCCCACAGTCTGAACAAGGCAGTTTTGCACATCATCCTACCCAATTGTAGTAAAATCTTGGAGCAAGGGTGGCAGGCAGAGGCCCTGAGTCACTCTTTCACAGGCGAGGGCTCAAATCCTGAATGAGATCATCAGGCTCCACGTGGAAGGCCTCGGGTAGGGCCTGGGCTGCTGCCAAGGGGCCGGGCCTTAAGGAATCTCAGAGTGCACAGCTCTGCTGTCTCATTCCAGGGGTCCCTGGGGTGCTCCGCTCTTGCCAATTCCGGGCACAAGGACCACCCACTCTGCCCAGCAGCCTCTGGCCCCACTCCCACTGCCCCAGGAAATAAGTTCCAGCTTCCAGGCATGATTGATTATTTGGAACAGAGCCTTCCACTCCGGACTGAGACCCAAGCCCTGCAGAAAGTCCTAAACTGGGCTGCGACCACTTTGCTCCCAGGAGCAGGGGAAAAGGGGAGAATTCTTTAAAAAATGACACGCGAGAGAGTTAAAGAAGGGAAAAGGCCCCAAAGTGATAAAACAAAAAGAACTGGAGAATAAGCACTGCACACAAGAGAGAAGGCGTAGCAGGAAGGACCGGCAGTGACTTTCAGCAGTGCTTGAGAGCAGAATTATGGCCGCGAGAGGGAGTGCAAACTGGGAGGCGGGGCAAACCCGGGAAAGACCTCCCAAGCAGGTTCTGCGAAGGGGCCCCACCGCCTTCAGCCCGCCCGGGTCAGCCTTATAAGGGGGAAAGGGGACAGAAGTCTGCAGAACAGAGATCCTAGCGTAGCCATTCAGAGTACCTTCCTAGGTCACCATTGCTCCTCTGCCCTCTCCACATCCGCCCTCCCGTGAGCGCAGGATGCACGCACAGGCAGCGGTTACAAAACTCAGCGCAACGTTGCAACCCGCACAAAAGGCGCACACAAAATCGTTAAAAAGAAATACACAGAGTGGAAAGAACTCGCACAAGCTCCAACTCACTAAAGGTGGAAGGAGTCAGGTTACAAACTCTCCCTCCCCGGCCTAAATGCTTTGCTTTAGTTTGCAGAAAATCGTTTGTCAGTTTTTTTCTTGGTTATTCATTATTCGGGCAAATGCAAGTATGTTTTCTAGCTGAGTTCACCAATCCAAACCTCAAACCACATTCCTCCACTCCAAGCCTCCGTTCTGTCCGCGGACTTATGCTCCTGCCTGCCAGCAGGAGTCTACCCTGAAGTCGCGTGGGATAGAGAAAGTGAGGAGAGGAGGATGAATGGATAGACAAACGAGAGCATTTCTTCTACCTGTGGGCTGTCCTACGCGTTGCAGTGCCGGGTCCTGCGGCGACCACTGAGCCCTTTCGTCCTTGTCCTCAGTCCCTTGGTCCTCGTCTTCGGTCTCCGCATTCGCAGTCGGCCGGAGCTCGTCGTCCACGACCCCGCACGTGCCGCCGCCGTCGCCCTGCCGATTCCGCCGCAGGAGGTGGAACTGTAGTGGTGCCGGCGGCTTCTCCCCTGGGGCGGCGGTGGCGAGGCGCTCGCTGGCGGCGGGCAGCGGCTGGATGAAATACGCCTCCCCCAGCAGGTAGAAGGCGCCGCGCACGCCCTCGCAGAGGCTGAGGGCGGCCGCTGAGCTGGGATCGCCATTCACGGTGCCGGAGTAGAAGCAGTGCGCCAGGTCGGGTTCCGGAAGCGGCGTCTCGGACCCAGATTTGCGCCCCACGTTCTGGAGCGTGAAGCCGGGCGCCAAAAAGCTGCTGTCGGGCCGCAGCTCCAGATCCAGCTGCTGGTCAAAGGCGTGCAGGCGGAGGCGCGTGGTCCAGTGTCCCGGGGCGCGCTCCAGCTCCGGCACCACCAGCTCCTCGTCCTCCTCGGAGGGGCGCCCGAGGGCGTCCGACACGGCCAGTAGCGCCGCGGCGAGCAGCAGCAGCGTGGGTACGGGCCCAAAGCTCCGAGACCCCGGAGCCCGTTCCGCGTTCCCCATGTCGCTGCCCAGCTTGCGCCTTCCGAACCCCTCGGGTACAGCTCGCTGCATTGGAGCCCCAGGAGACACCGCTCGCAGCAGCGCACGGAGCGAGGGAGCTTTAGTTCGGGTCGGGAGAGCAAAGCCTCGTTGGCCTGCTCTGGATTGTTAAAATTAACAATTTCTATTATTCGTTGGAAGGGCGCGCAGAGCCGGCTACAGCCGAAGCTCCCGGAGTCACTAAGAGGAGGCGCTGCAGTTCTGCCGGCGCGCGGGAAGTTTTTCTTCCAGCGCAAAGTTGGAGACACTGAGAGGGAGGTGCAGGCAGAGTGGCTCTGCGGGGACAAGAAGCGCTCTGGGGCGCCTCCGGGGCTGAGGCAACGCGGAGATTGGTGCCTGGCGCCCCTCTTCTGCCTCCGCCTTGGCTGCGGTGTTGCTCACTCTGCTCAGGGCTCTCCCCTCTCCGTCCGGTAGCGCACCCTGGCTTTGCAATAGCCCCTGGCTCGGCGCTGCTTTCCAGCGAGTGCAAGAACCGGGCAGCCGAGCGGTCCTTTTATAGTGGACCAGTGAAACCGACCCCTCCACCCCACTCCTCCCCTTTGGCCCTTTTCCATCCCAAAGACGCCGCCCCCGGCTCCGTTGGTGCTAAACCGCGCTCCGCGCTGCGGGCTCGGGAGGGGGAGGGGGCAGCCTCCGCGCTGGCTCCACGCCACTGCTCGTCAGTCTAGGGGCGGAAGGAGCGCTGTGACCAGCACTTTGTACTGCTGGGGCCGCTCCAGGGAGAAGACTCCCTTCCACCGCTTTTCTCCCTCGCCGGTTTCCTGGACCACCCTTCCTCCCCACCGCCCGGTTGCGGTAACTCAGTTACCGCGCTGGGCTGCGGTTCCCAGGAGGGAGGGTTCGGGTGGAGAACGCAGTCTCTTCTCCAACATTTCCCTATCCTGGAGCTGCCCTGAGTCTCCTTCCCTCCTCCCTCAGTTCCCTCTTCCCCAGTCTAGGAGATGAGCTGGGGCTACACTCTCTAGAAAAATACCTCACCCCACTTCTCCACCTTCCCAGCCTGCCAGGAGCTCCTTAGCCGCCGCCTGCTCTCTCTTTGCCCCAACTTTTCTAGGGAAATCTTGGCCCTGCCCTTCCCCCAGAAAGCATGCCTGGGTGAGGGGCCAGGTGACACTTCTTAGGATCTGGATTTTAAAATATGTTTGCTTATGCCTTCACCCTCCACCAACCCCCACCCCGCACGCCACCTCTTCCCCAGAGACGACTTTGTGAGGACCCGGTTTCACATTTCTGGAATGGGTGATCTGGGACGCGGCTCATTTCCCTAGAGCATAAGGAGGGAATTGCGCTTTCTCTTCTTCATTCGAGAAATGATCGGCTCCCGCCAGTCTGCGTGCTTTCACTCAACAGCAGCTGCAAGCCCTAGGCCAGCGTCGCAGAAACGGCCAGGAACCCCACTTTCCTACCCGGGGGCCAGCAGCGATCGCTGGGGCTAGCAAGCGTGCAGTGGGGGAAAGAAGGAAATCGGCTTCCTTCCTGGACCCCTCCTTCCTCTTCCTTCCAGGAAGGGAAAAGGCTATATCCGCGTTACGAAAGCGAGGAGAGGTCCGCCAACAGGTCCTCAGGAAAAAAAAACTGAGTGGCTCTTCTCTCCAAAAAGTGGGAGGGGCTCAAGGACCCAGAGGAAGGACGTGTTTCACAGGCGGAAAGCCGCGGGGACAATGGCGAGAGCGACCGCCCTAGACCCGGGCGGACCCGCAACCCTCACACTCGCGCGCCCCCGCTTAGTGCTCGAACTGGTCTCCGCCTTTCCGCCCCACTCCCGTCCGGTCTCTTGGTTGGCTCCAAGTAGATCTGGGTCCTTTCCTCGCTCCTCCCCAGATCTTCCCAACTTCAGTTGGCCCCAGCCAGAAGCGTCCCTTCTAGTTCTCCCACACGTCCCTCTTACAACCTTTCTTTTCCGGATGCTTTCCAACTTCTTTTTTCCTAGCGAGATTGCTTACTTGAAAAACAAAAACAAAAACATTGCTTTCCACTCATCAGGAAAAATCAAATGAGCAAGAATGGCAGAGAGAAGCAACTCAGCTTACTTCTGAAGGGCTTAGTAACGACCTCTAGTCCCCACACATTTAGGAGTGGGTGGTTTCGTAGATGTAATTTTGGTTTCCTAAAATCACCCTCATCGTTGAACGTTGAATAATCAACCAAGGCCTTAGATATATTTTGACAGCGCTCGATTAACATTCTGATAGTGTTTCTGCCTACCTCTTTTCACTGAGTCTCTCCTTTGCAGCCCTCGCTCTCTCCCCTCCGTTGCATTTCTCCTTCAAACTCAACATTGACATCCGCACACGAGTGTGTGATTCCTTTCTGCATTGTCCAGCATTGTCCAGCCTACCCTCCTTCTCTTCTACTTTGAACTACGAGGATTATTCCTTCCTGTTTCTCTGTTTCCCAAGCGTCTTTTCCCAAACATCTGATCATTCCTACTTCCCAGTTTGGTTTTCAGACTTTTTTTTTTTTTTTTTAACATTGTTTTCTTCTGTTACAGTAATTTTTTGACGGTCCATTTTCTATGATTTCATTTCATTTTACTTGTTCTTTCTAGCTAGAAGAAAGGTAAGATACTTGAGAGAACATATGAGGAAAAGTCATGTTAGACTTTCAAGATATTGACCGCGGGATCACAAAAGCATGAAGGCAAAGCCATCCGTACATTTTCAAACCTCTTGCTTAGAAAAGGGCTCAGAAGATAATATACGGTGACAACAGTTACAGCCTCAGAGTGGCTTTGAGATGGAGATTTGAGATGGAGATTTTGGACACTCATAATCTCCATCTCAAGGAGAGGTGGCCCAGAGGCTGAATGAAGATGAGTGAAGGTAGATGTGATTCCCTTAAATTGGGGCAAAAAGGGACAAAAACAGCAGAAAATCTGTATCTTTAAAGACATATGTAATGTATTTCAGTCTATCAACTTCTCTACATAAACTTTAGCTTTTAAAAATATGTTAACGTAAGTTTGACCTTCAGTGTGTTTCTACCTGCAGGGTTATTCTCATTGGAGGTTTGTTTAAAGCATACATTTCTGATCTTGAATGGGTTACTACAAATCCATTATAATTTTTTCATATTTCATGTTGCAGATACAAGTAGAGTTGAAAAAACAGTGAGTTAAAGGCAAAAGGATGGCCAGGAACATGGCTTTTTTATTCTCTGGGTTTCTGTCCAGATTTCTGTTCTTTTGCATAATGACTCCAATCTGTTGTGCACCTGTAGTTCTGGGAAATGATTCTTTTTTAATCGCTTCAACAGAGACATGGATGTTGGAGTTGCCAACTACTAAGCTGAAAAACTCCATCTACGCTCAGA
Source organism: Pongo pygmaeus (assembly GCF_028885625.2). Classification (NCBI taxonomy): domain Eukaryota; kingdom Metazoa; phylum Chordata; class Mammalia; order Primates; family Hominidae; genus Pongo; species Pongo pygmaeus. The sequence goes on from NC_072395.2 coordinate 39,560,228, forward strand.
AGAACATTTAATCCACTTACTTTTTCTCTTTTTTTTAAAGATCAGCACTCATCAGGCATTTGTGGTAATATGCAAATATATACATATGACACATATGTATATTTATAAGCAAAATGTGAATTGGAAAAACATTTGAATGTAGAAACAAGACCACAGGAGTAAATTTGTACAAGGCACTAGCAAAAGTGACATGTAATGTGGGGTTCTTGTAGTGAGTTTCATAATCCAATTTTTGCTCCTTGATTTGAATGGGCATCCAAAATAGCACATGTTATCCTAATCCCTACTCCCCATATTTTGGGTTTTATTTTTATAGAATACATATGGGCTTATATAAACAATAATCTTAACATGTTCTAATTTACATATGTAAGCCAATTTTTATTTCTGGAGATAACAGAACAAAACTCAAAACATTTGACATAAAATTATTGGAACAATTAACAGTTTGACCTATTAAACACATTATTGTCCTCTATGAACAGAGGGACTGTCTCAAAAAAAGAACAAGTTGTTTGCATTTTTAAGTGAGAGATAAGCATTAAGGTGTTAATTTCTATTTACACCTTATGTGTTTCACTGATTCATATGTTATAGACACAATATTCTATTCACAATTTTCATGACGTCTATACCAAAGTAAATATTCAACAAGTAACCATGAAATGAAGAAATCTGGTAATATGCATGAGCTATTAGAATTGTTTTAATGTAAACATTGTCTAGAGAAACAACTAATGTGCATATTTTATAACCGGGAAATGCTTTTTATTCACATTTTAGTACCATAAGATTGACTAATTAGAAATAGGGAAGCTGTTTGGTATTAGTCCTACTTTTGGGAACATATGGTCTAAAGTAATATTGGACAAATGGATATTTTAATTGATCACAAATGAGAAAGTAGTTAGAAAACTTCTAGTTTAAACAGGTTATATACCCAGAAATATTGCAAATATTGGAGACAGAAAAATTATTGTAGCTTGCCTTTAAACTCAAAATTGATATTCCCTCCAAATCATGCACTTGCAGAACTGAGAGGAGTATGATCTGCCAGATCGACTCCCTTTGTGTAACTGATGCAGAAATGAGACTCAAAAGGGTTAAGTAGTTTTCCCAAGATGTCATAGCTAGAGTCAAACTGGGGGCTTAGAAATGACTCTGACTCATAACTTTTAATCAACTGTTTTGACATTTTAACCTATCTAATTGTGTAGGAGGTAATTATATTGTCAGAATTTGGAATGATGTTGTTTCCAGTAAAGTTTTGTTTTAATTATAAATAGGAATTTTCCAGCAATAAAAAATTTCCACCTTAAAAAGATTCTCAGACTTTAGTACATCTTTCTCCAAACACAAGGTGGCGATGGTCTACAACAAATGATGTGCAACTCGGTGTTTTTTTTTTTTCTTTCCTTTTTTATTCTTAATAGTTCAAGTTAAGAATTTGCAAGTTTTACATCTTCTCAATCATATTTAATAAATTCTAATTAAATATTCTCCTACCTCTTAGTATTATGGAAAATATTTTAAAAATATTACAATGTTAAATGAATTTAATCTTGAGGGCATAATAAAATGCTTTTTTAAATCAACTACTTTTTAATTATGTGTTTGTATTACCATAAACAAAAATCCAATTAAACTTTAAAGAAAGAAAACTGCCTCTGACAAAATAATACTGTGGACCGCTTTTATTCATTACATTTGAGAACTTCTTGTCATTCAAATGAAAAGATTAAGTACATTTGCAATCCACTAAAACAGATTAAAAACTCATTCATTTATTCAATAGATATTAAGTACATACAGTATGTTTAGTATACATTAATACTTGACAATCAATACTGGTTAACTGGTTTCCCTGGTTTAGAAATTTTCCTTAGCAACAACGTAAAGCTTAAAATGAAAAAAGAAAAGTGAGAAAATGTTCTACCACCAGGTGGCGACAAAAGATAAAATTTAAAATCACTCTTAACGAGTGCGTACTTCATGTAATTCTTGAATACTGCAAATATAAGTGACTTCCGAATGTCATGTGAATTTAAAATCATATTCTAGGAATATTTTATTAATTAAAGCAAATTAATACTAACATATTATCTCTAGTTTAATAAGTGCTGGAATTGGAAGTGGACAGTTTTAGTCAGCAGGCGGCACTTGAGACCATAGAATAAGATATTTTAAACTATTTCACTACTGCTTTTTTTCCCCACCCGGCTTATAATTATTGATTGGCTGATTGAGATAGGAGCTGGTCCCCTCCTTACACTTCCACTAGCAGGGATTTAATCAGAGGCTGAAAATCAATTGTCCTTTAAAAGTGATTTTTGCTAAAGATCAAGAGCAATATTTGGTTACATCTCAGCCTCTATCCTACAACATTTATCATTTTATAATGCTCTTTTGTGTAAGATACAATAAATCTTATTAATAACCGAAAACTGAATTATGAATTATTGCAATTCATTGGCCATCTACTTGGGCAATTACAACAGTTAGTAGCTCAGAAGCACTGATATTTGAGCACTGTATCTTCAAATTCCTAGGCCTGGGTTAGGATGCTTGCTGCTGGAAACACTGGTTGGAAAGCTTTCTTGTTCCATGTGGCTCTCAGGTCACCCTGAGAACTGGACACACTCGTAATTGGTTGATGGGTAGGCTTGTATGTTCATGAAATGTTGATTGGAAAGGCCTAGAAATCTCTCTAAATACATAATTGGACAAGATTGTTGAAAGGATTAGAGTTGGACACTATTGTAAAGTGGCACAATGTCTAAGCATAGAGGTTGGGGGTCTTCCCGTTCCCTGCACTTAATACCCTGAGAGCTAGTGGTGGAGAGCCATGTAATCCACATTTGAATTCTGGCGTTCTGACTGCTGCATCCTTACTTTGTGGCTTCAGGGAAGCCATGGATCATCCCCGAGCCTCAGCCTCCTCATATGTAAAATGGAGATGACAACAATCCTGACTTGAAGGATAATGCACCATCGTATTTGCTTCCTCCTCTGTCTTTTCCTTCCTAGTTACCCCCTCCTGTTTCCTAAACTTACTTACCCTTGCCTCCCCACCTCTACAGGGACTGCATGCACATGAGCCCTTTTCTCAGGTTGTGCTTTCTGGGCTAAACTGAGTTGAAAACAGTGAGCATCAGGAGATCTTCTAGATGGGACTGCTCACTGATCAGAGGGCAGTAGAACCCGTTTGCTGGTGGTGAATGGAATGGGATCGCCCCGGCACGCAGTGTCAGTGCAATGACAAAGAGTCTCTGTGTGGGATGAGGTGGTAGTACGGGGTGAGGAGCAGGTTTATGCAGCAGCAGCGGCACTTAGACAGTACGAGGAAAATAACAATTGAAAGGAACATGTAGCTGGATGGGATTTTGATAGCTGCTTCAGAGCAGGGGCTGGCAAGCTATGACCTTCAGGCTGATCATCTGTTTTTGTAAATAAAGTTTTACTGGAACGAAGTCGCAATCATTTGCTTATGTATTTTTCATGGTTGCTTTCACAATACAAAGCAGAGTTGAATAATTGCAAAAGAGAGCAATGTCCTCCAGTCCAAAATATTTGTTATCTGGCCCCTTCAAAAAAGTTTACCAACGCCTGTTTTGAAGGTTATTTTGGAAATATAGAGATTATATACAGAGATTACATAGTTTTCTCACTTAATTTAAAGACATGCCATAAAAGTCACTTTTATCTCCTGTAATCAGAGAGAAGACAATGCTGAAACTCTAAAAATGTGTAATCTTATAGTTGTTTTATATTAAAGTTAGGGTCCTAATAGAAAAACTGTGAGATTCTGATACATAAAATGGAGACATTTGGATGGATGAGCCCCAGATTCTCCTAGACCCTGCAGAAGCAGATGTCACCCCCTTGCTAGAAGAGAACACCCTTTTTTGGCCTACAGGCTGTAAAGTTCTCAGCAGAGGCAGGTGCCTCAAAAGGATACTTGTCCTGCTCATCTTCTGCCCCATTTCCCCCTCATTCCTAGCCTCTTAAAGTCTAAAATTTCTTTGGGAACTTTTGTAAGAAACACTGACCATATGTATTAGTCAAGATTCTTCAGAGAGATAGAACATATGTATTTAATGAGATTATGAGGAAATGGCTCACATGATTATAAAGCTGAGAAGTCCCATGACCTCCTGTCAGCATGCTGGAGACTCAGGAAAGCCAGTGGTTTGATTTTAGTTCAAGTCTGAAGGTCTGAGAGCCAGAGGAGTCGATGGTATAAATCCCAGTCCAAGGACAGAAAAAGACTGATGTCCCAGCTCAAGCAGGCAGGAAGACAAAGGAGGGGAAATTCTGAAATTCCTCCTTCCTCTGTCCCTTTTGTTCTATTCAGAGCTTCAGTGGATTGGATCATGCCCACCCACCTTGGGGAGAGCAGTCTACTCTACTGGAGTCCACTGATTCAAATGTTAATCTCATCTAGCGACATGCTTACAGACACACCCAGAAATAGTGTTTATTCTAGGCACCCCTTGGCCCGGTTAAGTTGACACATAAGATTAACCATCACACCATCTGAATTATATTTCATAAATATTTTCCAAATTTATAAAATGGTAGCAATAGTGTATCTAATATTGAAAGCAATATATGTTGTAAATATAACATATAGCATATTGGAAGACTGCTCTCTCTCTCCATAGTAAAAATTCTGGGAATCTGGAGGGGTGATAGCCAAACCAAAACCAGGCCCAACTTCACTATGAAGCTTGGTGGTGGTTGTCCATTCAGGTTTAATATCAACCTGATATTGATTCTAGTCAGGTATCTGGATGAGATTTCCAGGAGAGCAACAATGATTCCAGGAATCTTTCAATTGTCTGTCTGATCTAGAGAGATTTGGTTTGAGGAATGCTCATTGTGTGTGTAGTAGGGGGAGATCTCACACTTCAGGTCCCATGACCCTGCTTCCAGAGCAGCGGCTGCCTGCTGTTTCCTGCCAGACTGATTCTACCTTTTATGTCACTCCTAACTTAAGAACTCCAGTCCACTCAAGAGAACCAGCTGGCAGGGGAAGGGAACTAATTGCCAATGACTTTATAATTGAATGTATATTTTTCTACAGTTTTGCTGTGACAATAATAATAATGCCTGATATTTGTTGAGTGCCTACTATATACCATGCCTACTTTATATACATAAGCTAATTAATGCTCACATGTAGATTGATTGCTATTAATATCCCTATATCATTGATGAGGTTACTGAGGCAGAAATTTGGCTAGCTCACACAGATAATAATTGATGGAGTCAGGTAATCTGTTCTTTTAAACTTTAACACAATGTCCTGCATATACACCTGTATTTAAAACATTGTGAGGGTGATGTGGTGTAGAGAAGAAAGAGGACTAGGCTGAGAATCAAAGTATCCAATTCCAGGTTGCAGCCATCTAGCTCAATGGCCTCAGTTACCAACTCTCTGGGTCTCAGTTTCTAAATCTAGAATGGGTTGAACAGCTCCAACTTGAATATACCATAACTCTCAGTGTAAATTTGGTACTTCGAATGATGATAGATGTACAAATTCATGTACCTTTATTTTAATGGCATATCTTTGTTTTGTAAGTGATTTATTATATCATCAACCATGGTGAGGAAATTATTCCTCAATTAAACTCTGCCTTAATTAAAACATTGTTCATATCAGAATATAAGACACACTTGTTTCTATTTCCAGAAACCCACTGTAGATAATGGCATTATTGTCACCAGTGTCTGGAAACAATGAATTAAAATTCTAAATAAGGCTATTCTGTTTTAGGTAATTTCGCCCATAAATAAACTGAGAAATATGATGGTATACAACAGGGTTTAGTGAGGATTTAGTGACACGTTTTGTAGATTCTGTAACTTTAAAAATCATACACAGTCATGTGCCACAAAACAATGTTTCAGTAAGTGTTGGACTGCATATATGACAGTGGTCTTATAAAAATATAGCACTGCCTTTTTACTATACCTTTTCTATGTTTAGATATACAAATACCATTGTGTACAATTGTGTATAGCATTCGGTACAGTAACACACTGTACAGGTTTGTAGCCTAGAAGCAATAGGGTATATCATACAGCCAAAGTATGGAGTAGGCTTTACCACCTAAATTTGTGTAAATACACTCTATGGTGTTGATACTGAGAGACAGGACTAGCTGGATTTCCTAGGCAGACTAAGAATCCCTAAGCCTAGCTGGGAAGGTGACCGCTTCCACCTTTAAACACGGGGCTTCCAACTTAGCTCACACCCAACCAATCGGATAGTAAAGAGAGCACACTAAAATGCTAATTAGGCAAAAACAGGAGGTAAAGAAATAGCCGATCATCTATTGCCTGAGAGCACAGCGGGAGGGACATTGATTCGGATAAAAACCCAGGCATTCCAGCCGCAATGGCTACCCTCTTTAGGTCCCCTCCCTTTGTTTGGGAGCTCTGTTTTCACTCTATTAAATCTTGCAACTGCACTCTTCTTGTCCGTGTTTGTTATGGCTCGAGCTGAGCTTTAGCTCGCCATCCACCACTTCTGTTTGCCGCCATTGCAGACCCGCCGCTGACTTCCATCCCTCCAGATCCGTCAGGGTGTCTGCTGTGCTCCTGATGCAGCGAGGTGCCCATTGCTGCTCCCGATCCGGCTAAAGGCTTGCCATTGTTCCTGCATGGCTGAGTGCCTGGGTTCGTCCTAATAGAGCTGAACACTAGTCACTGGGTTCCACGGTTCTCTTCCGTGACCCACGGCTTCTAATAGAACTATAACACTCACCGCATGGCCCAAGATTTCATTCCTTGGAATCTGTGAGACCAAGAACCCCAGGTCAGAGAACACGAGGCTTCCACTATCTTGGAAGCAGCAGGCCACCATCTTGGGAGCTCTATAAGCAAGGACCCCCGGTAACAATATGATGACAAAATCACTTAACAATGCTTTTCTCAGAATGTATCCCCGTTGTTAATTGATGCATGACTGTGTGTGTATAAGTATTTATCGCCAAAAGAAGAAATAGATTTCAAATTTCCATATTGTATCACTGAGGCAAGACATGTAAAGAGTTCAGTCTTATGACTTTTCAGTTAAGGAAACAAAATGGACTCTTGAGTAGATAAATATGATGATTTTTTGGAACTCATCAACATCATTCTCATCATTCCTGATATTTATCAAGCACTTATTATATGCAGATACTGACCTATCTATTCATATTTATTGTAGCTTGGCCAAAATTTATCCCTATATTTTTAAGAGAATGTTTCAACAAGGAAAAGATAAATACATGACAAGCTTTTACATCTTTACAAAAACCATATAAACATTTCTACCTGGAAGAAGAATGTGACACTAACCCAAATTTAAGCAGCTGGTGTACATCCAAATTCAAGGCAACTGCACAAGCTATATATACTTTACATTAGAAATTAGAGACCAAATAAACAGAAGCAGGTGAAACCAAAAGAACATTACAAGAGATTTTCAGACACCCATGAAACACAACAGCTCTGTTCTGAACAACTCCTGTGCGATAAGGGAAGAGCAAGAACTCACGTGGTATGAGAAATACTGCAATAAGAAGGCTCAAGTGAATCACTTTTTGGGTCTATTTTTGCAAAATTAAGAATTTAAAAAAAGAAAATTTGAGACATCACATAGAAAAAATCAAAAGCATGAAGGAAAAAAACCTATAAGCTTTTAAGAGAATAGAAAATAACTTTAATGAATTAGGCTTATACCCAAATGCCATTTCTGAGTGTCTGTAGGACATGGATTTTGAGAGAAAATTGAGGCTGTCAGTCACCTCTTCCCTGTGTTAAGCCTAGGTGCCAATACTTGCCTGAGGTTTAAACACAGATTTGAAGGTTTTAGAGGTTTTAATACCACTAAAACCAGATTTGAAGTTTTTAATACCATTAAAACAAAAAAAAATTAGATTTTTCCCATCAACTATATGTCAAATGACAGATGTCTGCTATTCACTTTATTTGCATATAGAAAAGAGTGCATAATGAGAAGAACTTCTCTTAAAATGCTATGCCTTTTTAGCCATTTCTTTACTAATTTTTATAATTTTATTATGCTCTTCCTCCCCACTTTATATTTTATACACCCTAGTTTAGTTAAAACAAGCACACAAATCTTATTATTTTACAGGAATATTGCAAATGGTTATTGCCAGCTTCAAGTACTTCAGTGTAGGCATAAATTTCATGGGTTTTTTTTTTTTTTTTTTGATGGAGTCTCACTCTGTCGCCAGGCTGGAGTGCAGTGGTGGGATCTTGGCTCATTGCAACCTCTGTCTTCCGGGTTCAAGTGATTCTCCTGCCTCAGCCTCCTAAGTAGCTGGGACTACAGGCACGTGCCACCATACTCAGCTTATTTTTTTTTTTGATAGAGACAGGGTTTCACCATGTTAGCCTGGATGGTCTCGATCTCTTGACCTCATGACCTGCCTGCCTCAGCCTCCCAAAGTGCTGGGATTACAGGCGTGAACCACCGCACCCGGCTGCATAAATTCCATGTTAAGGAACTGGAGGAAAAGAAGTTTTCTTATCAATTGAAATGACTTTTAAAAGATTGTATCATTTTTCTGTGACTTCATCAATTTTATTCTCTCTCCCTCTTTTCTTCCCTCCTCTCCTTGCTTCCTTCCTTCCTGTCTTTTTACATTTTTATTTATTTATTTTGCTATATACTGTGCTTAACACAGATTTTTTGATGTTTATTAAATTCCTACTATGTCAGGTGCTGTACTGGACACTAATGGCATATACTTTGCACCCAAAGACTTCACAGTCTTATCGAGAATTGTTAGAATACTGCTGTTTTAGTGTAGTTAGTGATCTACAGGGAAAACAGACAGAATAGAGAGGTTGGGACCATTAACTCTGTTCAAGGGCATGAGGTGCGGGGAGGAGGGAGCAGAGACGTTTTACAAAGGAAGAGTTATTGATCTGATTTTCTTCATTATATTATTTTGAGACTTGATAGATATATCTTGTATGTGAATAATATTTCTGTTTCTGTTCCTTCTGTAAAAAGTTAAGTGTCATTCACTACTTAGTTTAAAGAATGAATCTGGGGCATTTTTTCATTGGAAAGAAAAACTTTAAACTTGGAGTCTTCAATTTAATATTAAAATATTTTAAATATTTTGCATTAGTATTTTCTCCTTTACATATGGTTTACTTATTCTCTTTTTTTTTTTGAGACGGAGTCTCGCTCTGTCGCCCAGGCTGGAGTGCAGTGTTGTGATCTCGGCCCACTGCAAGCTCTGCCTCCCGGGTTCACGCCATTCTCCTACCTCAGCCTCCCAAGTAGCTGGGACTACAGGCGCCCACCACCAAGCCTGGCTATTTTTTTGTATTTTTAGTAGAGATGGGGTTTCACCGTGTTAGCCAGGATGGTCTTGATCTCCTGACCTTGTGATCCACCCGCCTTGGCCTCCCAAAGTGCTGGGATTACAGGAGTGAGCCACCATGCCCGGCCTGCTTATTCTCTTTAAAATGATTGTGTATAAGTAATAGCAAAAGCCTTTTTGACTTCTTGTATTTTTTCCCTACTTTTCTAATTATTTCTGTTAAGGATGGTACATAATAGTGAAATCGTTGATGAAGAGAATCTTATCTTCCTAAGAAAAAACTTGTTTCCATTTCCTTTTCTTAGAAAAGAGGGAAATGCATATATTGAGCAGTAAAAATTACAAATGAAAAATAATTTAGTTTTTGTCCTATACTTATTTTTTGTAGACTACATTATATATCTATATTTATATGTATACACACAAATATTCATACATTACAGCAATCAATATATGCCTTTACTTATATTTTTACAAATTGTGATAGTCTTACAATATTGAATTATTATCTGAATTGGCACTTTGAATAATATATCATTTTTAATGTGAATCATTTGAGGAGTTGAAAAGTGCCATTTGAATGCAATATGTATTAAACCTGAAAGGTCTTTTTTCCTCATTCATTCTCTGGTAGATATTAATGTAAATGTTAATATATAGGCTCAATGCTTCCTCAAGAAATCTAAAATAAGAAAATAATCACAATGAAAAATGAATTTTTCTGATTAATAAATGAGTCAAAGACATAAATCATTCAAAAAATATTAGACAATCCAAGGCAAACATATATAAAATATTTTTAACAATACTTGAGTAAAATTGATTTAGCTATAACTCACAATAATGATGATGATAGTGGTGGTGGTATAATAACTCACATTGACTCACTACTGGGGTTTTCAGGCACTACATTAAATACTTCCCATGTATTAGTTTATTTCCTCAAAAGAGCCCTATGAAATATTTTCTGTTAATTGTTGGAAGCTTAGAAATGTTAGTTGACCTGCCTAAGGTCCTATAGCTAAGAAGCAGTTTATGTAGTCATTATAAACTGTCTACCAAATATTTCTGGTTCTCTTTCCAAGCACATGTTAGTGTTGTACTTCCCTACCCACTTGAAGTTAGGTGTGTCTGTGTGACTTGCTTTAGTAAACTGCGAGCCAAGTGACTTAAACTGGGCAATAAAATGAAAGCAGAGTATGGCTTCCAGTTGGAAACTCTGAAGCCACTGAGTGATTTGCCATGCTCCCTTTCTTTTCCTCTGTAATGACAATGCTTATGTCAAAATCACTGGCTGCTCTATAAGCCTGAGTCTTGGAAGAATGACAATGACAGCAGAGCTTACAACCATAATGGACAAGCAGATTCAAGGTGCTGGCAGGTTCAGTGACTGGGGAAGATTGCTCTTCAGTTCATAGATAACTGTCTTCTAGCTGTGTCCTCACATGTTTGAAGGGGCTGGGGTTCTCTCTTGGGCCTCTTTTATAAGAGTACTAATCCCACTAATTAGGGCTCTTCCCTCAATGACCTAATCACTTTACAAAGGTGGCTCCTCCTAATGCCGTCATCTTGGTGAGGCAGGAGAATAGAGTCTGGAGGCAGGAAACCTAAGACCAATTTATGCTGACTTCCTAGACCTAAATCTAAAGGAAACCCAACTTTCCATGCCCAAATAACAAAAGGATCAAAGTCTACTCCTTTTGCAGCCCTCCCCTTTTGTGCTTTGCAGATAAAAAATGGAAAGTACCTGTGATAGGTCCCCTCCTGTAACCAGTCAGACTGGTGGTGGGCCTAGTGTAAATTTGCATAGGGATATAACTTTGTAACTTCACTTCAGCCTCTGATTGGTTGCCTTCCATAACCAATCAGACTGGTTGGGGGCCACTCACCATGTAACCAATGGGAAACCTCTAGAGGGTATTAAAATCCCAGAAAATTCTGTGACCAGCACTCTGGAGCCGCTTGCTTGAGTCTGCTCCCACTCTGTGGAGTGTACTTTCTTTTCAGTAAATCTCTGCTTTCATTGCTTTATTCTTTCATTACTTTGTCTACGTATTTTGTCAAATTTTTTATTCAAAATGCCAAGAACCTGCACAATTGGTAGTCAAAACCCTCCGCATCTAACATTAGGGGTTAGGATTTTAACATATAAATTTTGGAAGGGACACAAACATTAAGAACATAGCACTATTTTACTGAAAACTAAGAAAATCAAGTAAAAACTGTATACAATATTAATAGCATTGTCATAACTTTCACATATATAAAAAGCAAGCAGTTTAAATATATAATGTAAGAAAGCTCCCTTCACAACTATAAAAAATTATTGAAATCTTAAAAAGGAGCGTGAAAAAATATATTAAAGATTTGCTGAAAAATAATAAAGTTAAAATGAACAACTCGTGAGGGATGCAAAATGATTTGATCAAATGATGTCATACCTCAACCGTGGAAGGTTGAGTCCATGGAAGACTCAACATTATAAAAATATTTGTTCTCCATAACTTATACGCTTAACATGATCACAATAAAAATATTAACAGAACATTTTTTAGAGGGAACTCAGAATAGCAAGTTTAAAATTTATGTGGAAGAACTAATTCAAAGGAGTTTAGCTTTTGCTTAGGACGTATAAAACTGTCAGAGAACACTGTTAGAAAAATCTGGATGATCAACAAAATCGTAACTTTTCTTGAACTGTTCATAAAGCTGCAGTCATAAGGAACTAACTACACTAAATTCCAAAGTATAACAACCCTTCCAAGGCGAGAACACACAATTTTGTTTCACCCATTAGTACGGCACTAAGAAGAGTTATCTACTGCAAAGGTGAGTAAGAAAAAAAAAAAGCGAAGTATTAACCAGCATGTCAGAGAGTCCAAACATGAGAAAGCTCTGCTGGACATTTTCCTCCCCTTGGTGATGCTAGGTACAAAGCTCTACCTACTTTCTAGAATTATCTCTTATTTGAAGCCAAAGTTAAAGGGGAAGAATCCACTAACTCTGTGGGTGTAAACTAAAGCAAAACTATCTTCCTTGAGCATAGGAAGTGAAAACAAAGTGAAAGAAAACATTCCACTCCTGGAGGAAGAGGGAAGAGACCCAGGAAGAGGTGAAATTTCAGTTTGATTCCAAAGGCAGGAAAAAGCCAACGTCTTAGTTCAAAGGTAGTCAGGTAGGAAGAATTCTTTCTTACTAAGGAGAGGGCCCACCTTTTGTCCTATTTAAGCCTCTGATTGATTGGACAAGGCCCACTCACATAATGGAGTTCAATCTGCTTTACTCACTCCATTGATTTAAATGTTAATCTCATGTAAAATATCCTCCCAGAAACACTCAGAATAATGTTTGAGCCCAAATCTGGGCACCCTGTGACCCAATCAAGTTCATAGATAAAATTAACCATCACTATGTGCTTTTGCATGTGTGTGCGTGTGTGTGTGTGTGAGTGACAGGGTCTTGCTCTGTCATCCAGACTGGAGTGCAGTGGTGTGAACATGGCTCACTGCAGCCTCAACCTCCTGGGCTCAAACAATACTTCCACCTCAGCCTCCTGAGTTGCTGGGACCACGGGTGTCAGACTCCATACCCCACCAGCTTTTTATAATATCAAAGAATCAAAGAATGTTAAAATGTAAGCAATTTCAGATACATTAGAATACAGGTATATGATTTAGTGCTATGTTGCATAAAAATGCCCTGAGAAGAAAATTTAAAATCCTGGTAAATTTTTATGATATACTTTTAACTTATTAAAATGTTTACAGGGCATTATGTTTTATATGCCTTTTAAAACTATGTAAAAATGCATGAAAGATATATAGATATGTATATGTGAATGAATGTATAACATATATATTGTGTGTATATATGTCAAACAAACCAATTTCTTGTTATACTGGTAAAATGGTGTATTTCTATTAAAATGATAATTATATTTTATAGAAATACACAGAAAATACTACAGAAAATGCTAAGTCAAAAGAAAGGGATACAATAAAGAATAAAGAAACATATGCATGTTTCATGTAGTCCATCTTCCACAAATTTCAAAAATGACATTTTTGTTGTATGAGTTTGTTTGCCCCTGTGGTGCTTCAAACAAAGCTTCCTAGTCATTTAGAAGATAAAATCCAAACTCCTGTTGTGCCCTGGGACAACCTGTCTAGGGTCAACTCTCAGAAGCCCTTCTTGCCCTGTGAATTCTCATGGTACCTAACTGTTGTTTTCTGCACACACAATGCTGCTTTATATCTCTGTACTTTTACCTAGTCTATATTCCCTGCCTAGATTGATCTTGAAACATCCTTTATGCTCTCGTGAGCCTGAAAAATATTTATTATTTTTAGTACTCTGCTCTTCTGGTGACATCATGTTGAAGAAATCCCACATGGTGTCAGTTTTCTCCTGAGAAACAAACAGGCTGAGGTAGGAACATCTTCCTTTCTTCTATTTTTATTGCTATATATATAGTTATTTTATTACCTTTTATACATATAAAATTTCTGTAATTGTTTGGTTACTGATATGGTTTTCCCACTGGAATGTAAACTTCTCAAGGACAGTAGTTGTAACTTATCACCACCTGTAACTAAAAAAAAAATTCTCAGGCACTCCACCAACAAATATTTATTTCAAATTAATTGAAGTGAAAACTATTAAGATCAATATGGAAATAATGTTTGTCTATGATGGAATTCAGAGGAAAGCATACTTCTTTAAGTAAATTTTATGGTGAAGGAATTATTAGGAGGCAGATTTCTTAATGTTGTCCTTTGTGTTTCTTACTTTTAAGTAACAGTTGTTAAGCTATATCATTGTTTTAGGTAAGAACCGTTAATACGAGACTTGGCTAACTGGAGATTTTTATTTAAATTTACAATACAGGATTCAAAAATTAGTAGACTTTTTTTTCCATTTCAGGTGGTATTTTGGACTAGATTGCCTTAAGATTCCTCCTATGGAAAAGAGCTAAAAGAGACAGAGAAAATATAACAATAAACTCTTTATGAGTGCATCTTGTAAACACACAAGAAAGTAAGGAATTTTTAAAGGGCAAAGAATCAACAGAGGAAAACAAAACTCAGATGTAAATTCTTCTTGAGGAAATTTTCTGTAGGGAGAAAGTTTGTTTTTAAGGACTGTCCATAAGTGGGGAACACGGGATCAACTCCATACAAGATGGATATTCACAGGCAATCACTTCTCTACGTCCCATATATTTAACTCTCAGGAGAGGACAAGAAAAATAGTCCATCTTAGACTCTGATGCTGTATAGAGGAAAAAGAAAAATTTTCTTTGAGACTCTGTAACCATAAGCCATCTGATTTCAGTTTTATAGACAGAATTCATACTTCCTGGGTGGTCTCAGTTCTCAGCATACGCTCAGTGTAATGTGGTCCTGGTTACCAGTGCTCCCGGGACCTGGCAGGTCCAGACAAAAGCCCTCTCCCATGAAAACTACCACAGCTTGGGGCTCAAATAATATCCATAGAAATATGAGCTCACAGTAAAAACAAAAGTGAAACAAAGCAAAGCAAAATAAGCAAGACTTGATGAGTGAGAGCCAGCAGAAAAAAAAACAAATCACAGAATCAAATCTGAAAAAAAATGTTAAATGTTGGAATTATCAGACACAACATATAAAACAATGATTTGAAAATAAGTTATAAGAGAGATCCTGTAAAAATGACTGAAAACAAAATCCGAATATGATGGGTTTATTAGCAGATTAGACAAAGATGAAGAGCAAATTAGTGAACTGGAAAGAGATACGGAGAAATTTCAAAGAATGTAAGAAAGTCCATGGGATGAAAGATAGAGACGACATGTTAAGTAAAATGAAAGATAGAGTCAGGTTAAAAACAAGGAATTAATATGTAAACAGTAAATTTATCATAACGGTAAAAATTTAGGTGAACAAAGATAAAACGAAGATTTAACTCTTTTCCGGTTTAGAAAAAAAAGTGCAGCTCACTGCCAAAACAATTTTACATAAATATACTCTTTGAGGCTGAAGCAAATCTGATTGATTTTCAACATGAAAATAAAATATATAAACTGTACTCAGAGTTATTTCTAACCAGAACTAACATCAGAATTGTCTGAATCATGAGAATTATCTATTTCGGAAAAATCAGGTTCATCAAATGAATCTTTGACCAGCAACTGTTCAAGAACAATGTTAACATCACATGTAGGAATGCTAGGATTTGATAGGATTTTCTAGGATTTGATATTTTTAGCAATGGAGAATTACTATATTTTGCAAATGGAAACACCACTACTAAAAACAGAATGCTGTAAATAGAACGACGTTTTCTGTTTCTGAAGTTGATATACGAGAGCAATGCGAAAACAATAATAAAAGCAAAATATTTTGTGGCAAATTTATCTTGGGGTAAATGCTGCAGCTGCAAGCACTGCAGCTTTTATCTGTGCAAACTTTTTGAAATGCTACATCAGTGAGTATTCTCAGGGCAAATGGGAAAAGGGTTACAACCTCAGCCAGAAGTATAGACAGCTATGTTCAGTCAGATTATAATTATTCTGAGAAATGATTTCTCCACAGCATCAGTGAAAGCTTGAAGAAAATGGAATGATATATTTAATATCCTGAGAGAAAGTAACTGTCAGTGCAGAATTGTATACTAGAAAAATCACAAGAATTAGGGCAAAATAATGACATTTTCAGATAAAACCTAACAGAGTTTGTCCACAATAGACTAAGGAAAACCTAAAATATGTATTTCAGTGTAGGGTCCAGCCCTACAGGGCCTGTGGGTTTCTCTCTTCATGTGCAGAGAGGAGACATCGTAGAAATAAACACACAAGACAAAGAGATAGAAGAAAAGACAGCTGGGACCAGGGGACCACTACCACCAAGGCGTGGAGACTGGTAGTGGCTCCGAATGCCTGGCTGCACCGTTATTTATTGTGTACAAGGCAAGAGGGCAGGGTAAGGAGTGTGAGTCATCTCCAGCGAGCGGTGAGATCACACGAGTCACGTGTCCATCGGACAGGGGACCCTTCCCTATTTGGTAGCCGAGGCGGAGAGAGAGAGGGGACAGCTTATGTCATTATTTCTTCTATGTATTTCTCGGAGAGATCAAAGACTTTAATACTTTCACTAATTCTGCTACTGCTATCTAGAAGTCGGAGCCAGGTGTACAAGTCGGAGCATGAAAGTGGACCAGGAGCATGACTGCTGAAGCACAGCATCACAGGGAAACGTTTAGGCCTCTGGATGGCTGCGGGCGGGCAGGCCTGACTGATGTCAGGCCTTCCGCAAGAGGTGGTGGAGCAGAGCCTTCCCTGACTTCCCCGGGGAAAGGGAGACTCCCTTTCCCGATCTGCTAAGTAACAGGTGCCTTCCCAGGCACTGGCACTACCACTAGACCAAGGTCTGCTAAGTATACTTAAGGGTGACTTCCCAGGCACTGGCGTTACCGCTAGACCAAGGAGCCCTCTAGTGGCCCTGTCCGGGTGAGACAGAGGACTCACACTCTTGTCTTCTGGTCACTTCTCACCATGTCCCTTCAGCTCCTATCTCTGTATGGTCTGGTTTTTCCTAGGTTATAATTGTAGAACAAAGATTATTATAAAATTGGAATAAAGATTAATGCTACTAATGATTAATAATATTCATATATAATCATATCTATAATCTATTTCTAGTACAACTATTCTTATTGTATATATTTTCTTTATTATACTGGAACAACTTGTGCCTTCGGTCTCTTGCCTTGGCATCTGGGTGGCTTGCCACTCACATTTCAGGAAGAAAGAATATTATCTTAGACGGAAGTTTTTGTCAGGGAGTCAAGCAACAACTTCATTGTTTATATAATGATTCCAGAGTATATAAAAAGAAAGAAAAAATTAGCTCTTTATATGAAAATAGCGTAAGTTTGTTAGCAAAAGCCCCCACAAAAATGAATGAGGAAGGAGATATCAGGTCATTTCATTTGTGACGTTGATGCTAAAATGTTTAGCCAAATATTAGCAAGCATAACTGAGCAATGTACAATAAAGAATATAAATATTTTTGACAAGGTGGTTTAACTCAGAAGTGCAACAGAGGTTCAACATAAAATCAGGCCAAGTGCAGTGGCTCATGCCTTTGATCCCAGCATTTTGGGAGGCCAAGGTGGAAAGATCGCTTGAGGCCAGAAGTATGAGACCAGCCTGGGGCAAGATAGCAAGACTCCGTCTTTATTTAAAAAGAAAAAAGAAAAGAAAATCAATAAATGCAAATAAATGCATTAATAATTTGAGGAGAAAAACTTGGCAATTGTATGAAAAGATACCTAAAAACAGTAAGTTAAGAAAAAGAAATAACAAGATGGCACAAATAGAAAACAAAGCTAACCACTATGAGTAGATACATCAAAGGCAACTGTACTAAATATTCCGAAGACAAAGATTAAAGATTGTTAGATCAAAATAACAATAATAATAATAAAGAACCACTTGTGTAACTCCTACATGGGACATAACTTTTTAAGAAGGATAAAATATAGATAGGTTGAAAATAGACACTGGAAAGGATATACGTATTAGGCTATTCTTGAGTTGCTATAAAGAAATACCTGAGACTGGGTAATTTATAAGAAAAGATGCTTGATTGGGCTCACAGTCCTTTTTTTTCTTTTTTTTTTTGAGACGGAGTCTCGCTCTGTCACCCAGGCTGGAGTGCAGTGGTGCAATCTCGGCTCACTGCAAGCTCCACCTCGATTGGGCTCACAGTTCTACAGGAAGTATATCACTGGCATTTGCTTCTGGGAAGACCTCAGGAAGCTTTTACTCAGGGCAGAAGGTGAAGCAGGAGCTTGCATGTCCCGTGGCAAAAGCAGGAGTGAGAAAAAATTAGGGAGAATGGGAGGAGGTGCTACACACTCTTAAATGACCGGTTCTTGTGTGAACTCAGAGTGAGAGCTCACTCATTATCAAGGGTATGGCCCAAGCCATTCATGAGGGATCTCCACCCCTATGACCCAAACACCTCCCATCAGGCCACACCTCCAACACTGGAGATTACAGTTCAACTTGAGATTTGGGAGGGGACAAATATCTAAACTATATCAACATACACTAAAACCTTAAGCAAATATAAGTATTGTGAATGTCTTGTCCCAATCTATGCAAACTTTTTGAAATGCTAGATGATATCTTCCAAAAAAACAGAAGTTTTCAGTTCTATTGCAGTATAATTTATCAACTTTTCCTTTTAGGCTTAGTATTTTCTGAACTTTGTTTAAGAATTTTTGCCTAATTCCAAGTTATAAAGATTCTCTCCCTTTTTTATTTAGATGTTTATAATTTTACCTTTTACATATAGAGCAATAATCAATTTCAAATTAATATTTGGGTATGGGAAGTGAAGTAGAGATCAAATTTTATTTTATTTTTATATAGATATATAATTGTTTCAATACTGTTCTAGTGATCAATTTCTGCCAAAAACCAACCAAACAAAAACAAACAAAACTATCCCAAAACTTAGAAGTTTAAAATAAATAAAGTGAGTAAATAAAATGGGTAAAATACTCATTTTATCTTTTTACATGATTATTTGGGTCAGGAATTATGGAAAGGCTCAGCAAGGTGGTTCATCTCT
Organism: Pongo pygmaeus; assembly: GCF_028885625.2. NCBI lineage: Eukaryota > Metazoa > Chordata > Mammalia > Primates > Hominidae > Pongo > Pongo pygmaeus. The sequence continues at coordinate 39,579,210 of NC_072395.2, forward strand.
GCTCTATATTATCTGCTAGGATGCCTGGCTTTGAAGGATCTACTTCCGCAATGGCTTCTTCCCTGCTATGTCTGGTGCCTGGGCTTCTTGGCCCCTCTCTATTTCTTAATCTCCACATGGTGTCTCATCCACTAGGGCTTCTCAATGTGGCTTAGGATTTTCACAGAACAGTGACCTCAAAGTAGTTGAACTTTTTACATAGCAGCTCATGGTTTCAAGAGACCAAGGTGGAAGCTACCAGCCCACTTATGACAAGGTCCAGAAATAGCATTATAACCAATTCCACCATGTTATGTTGGTGAAAGCAGTCACAAAACAGCTCAGATTCAAGGGAAGGGAAAAAAATGTGAACAAATTTGTAGCCATCTTTTTTTTCATTATTATGCTTTAAGTTCTGGGGTACATGTGCAGAACGTGCAGGTTTGTTACATAGGTATACATGTGCCATGGTGGTTTGCTGCACCCATCAACCTGTCATCCACATTAGGTATTTCTCATAATGCTATCCTTCCCCTAGCCCCCCACCCCCTGACAGGCCCCGGTGTATGATGCTTCCCTCCCTGTGTCCATGTGTTCTCATTGTTCACTTCCCACTTATGAGTGAGAACATGTGTTCTTTAATTGGCCACAGCATCATACAGAGAGGACCATTCTTTCCCCCATTAAACTGCATCATACTTATCATAATTTAAAGAAATATTGGCATATGAATCTATTTCTAAACTCTTTCATAAAATTAAACATGTACTTACCATAGGACCTAGTAATCCTACACCTCAGTATTTACACAATATAAATGAAAAGCTATATTAACATAGAAACCACCCCATGAATATTTACAGCAGCTTTATGCATAATTATCCAAAACTGGAAGTGATTCTAATGTTCTTTCATCAGTGAATGGATAAAGAAACTGTAGTGTAGTGATACAGTGAAACTTATTTAGCAAATAAAGGAAATAACTATTAATTTACACAACAACATAGATGAATCTTAAATACATTTTGCTAAGCAGAGGAAACCAAATTCAAAATGTCACATATTGCTTGATTCCATTCATAAAGTATTATATAAAAAGCAAAATTATAGGATGTGTATTTGTCAGGGTTCTACCAAGAAACAGAAGCAATAACATATGTATAGAGATATACAAGAGATTTATTATGGGAACTGGCTCATGCGAGTTTGGAGGCTGAAAACTACCTTAGTATTCTATCTGTGAGCTGGAGACTAGAAAGCCAGTGGTGTAATTCAGCCAGAATCCAAAGGCCCAAGAACCAGGGGAGTTGAGAACAGGGAGGGGGGTTCCACTGGTGAGAACTGAATGTTCCACCTCTAAAAGAGAGAGAGAGAGAAATCGCTTTTCTTCTGCCTTTTTGTTCTATCTAAGCCCTCAGCTGATTGGATGGATGCCAGCCCACATGGGTAAGGGTGGATCTTCTTTACTGAGTCCACTGATTCAAATGATAATCTCCTCTACAAACACCCTCACTAACACACCCAGAAATAATGTTTCATCATGGAAACGTCTGGGCATCCCTCAACCCAGTCATGTTCACACGTAAAATTAACCAGCGCAGGATGAAAAAGAAGTCTAGTTGCTAGGTGTTGCAGTGAGGGGAGATGTTGACAGCAAAAAGTCATCATAAAGGAATTTGGGGGCAGATGAAACTTTTCAAATCACAACTATAGTGGTAGGCCCATGACTCCATTCATTTTTCAAAACCAACAGAACTGTATATCACAAAGAATGGGTAAGTTAAAGCTAAATTCAAAAAGAGCATCACATAAATACTGCATTGCAGTTAGTAGCTTTGTTTCTTATAGAGATATGGGTTAGTTATTCTGAAACTAATTTATGTGGACACCATGGTTGAAAACACAAGTAGATCTATGTAGAAAATAAAAGTCAGGTTTCTTTCTTATTGTTTGAGAATGAAAGTTTCAAATAAGTAAAGGAGGAAGGTTAGAATGAACTCTGTGCTGCTGGACTGGAGTTGGAAATTTCTGTATAAAGTTGTGTGTGTGTGTGGGCACAGAAATAAATATATAATGTGTATGTATGTATGTATGAGGTAGTATACATACACATTTCTTCACACTCTGTCTGCTGAAAGGGTTTAAAAGCAATGACAACCCAGTAGCAATAAGAACACTTGAAGCCCAGATTTTGATTTTCAAGTACCGTTCTCCAAAGAAAGAAACCACGCTCCTTGGTAAAGAGGTTGCTTGGACAAGGAAAATATAAGATGTGCTTAAAATATCTTGTGGTACCAGAAAATAAAGTAGTTATAACTATAAATTACTTGTGTTAAACATAATTTTTGGCAAGCAAAAGTATACTGCAGAATACTTGCAGTATCATTCTATTTGTGTGACATCTACAAATACCCCAAAGTAGACATATTGTTAAAGGATGCAAACATACATGGTGATAATCTAAAGAAAATCGACGACATGCAATTCAGAATGCTATTTTTCTTCTTTGCTAAAAACAAAAACACTGTGGAACTTTCAACAGCTTAATGGCTTCCACAGTCAGAAAGACTTTCACTTCCTTTATCTCACATATATCTTTGTGTTGTTACAATTGCTTCCGTCTGTTTGGGGTTCAGTAGATCTAGTGATTGCATCCTCTGGGTAGTAGCCAAGCTTAAAATTGAAGATCGATTTTAGCTTTCTTTCGCTAGGATAAATGATTTTATATCTTAATGCTCGTGTTCTCTAATCATTTCACCATATTTGCATTATTTCTTTGGTCTGCTCTGAGTTTTCTTCATGTTTTGGCTTGCAAACGTTGCTGTAATGCTGTGGAATTGACTACTCCTAAACATAATGAGTGGATGGCCTCTTAATTCCTTCACGCTGTGCACTCTATGATATCAGTGAGCAAATCCAAAATATATTGGCTCTAAATGCAATTTCCAAAAAGGCTTTAATAAGGTAGCTTTCTATTCCACAATTCCTCAGAAAAATACCCAAGCCTTGAGTGGTTAAAATTACCTGTCCCCTCTCTCTAGTTTTTTAGGTATTTGAGAGTAGCATCTCTATCTATGCAAATCATCTGTTTATCTAAACCAGATAGTTTTTAGTCATAGAAATACTTCTATAAACAGTACAAATAATACTGTAATGAATATATGAAAATATAAATTTTACTTTCTCCAATTATGTGTGGAATTTATTATTTCAATATTGTCATATAATTTAATGCTTACACAATACACTAAATGTAAACAAATGCACCATGAGAGCAAGATGAAAATAATAATTATACTAGAAGTTACAAAACCATTAGATACAATTCAAAGTTTTCTCTACGTTTCATACAACCTCTTGGCAAATAAATGTATTAGATTTATTCTTACATCACATATTTTAATAATAAGTAATATTTATTAATTATATTTATTTATCCAAAATAAATGTAAACATGTTTTTAGAAAAAAGTGATCTAACTAAATGCAATGTGGTATCCTGTATTAACTTCTGAAACAGAAAAAGAATTAGAGGAAAAACTGGTGAAACCATAGTAAAGTCTGTAGTTTAATTTATCGATGTATCGATATTAATCTTTTAGTTTTGACAATGAAGCCATGGTTATGTAAGAGGGTTACATTAGGGAAATCAGACTGAAGAGTACATGGAGCCTCTATGTTCTTTGCAACTAAAACTATTCAAAATAAAAAGTTTGTTTAAAAATATTGTATGTTATTTTTAAGTAAACATTTTATTTCATTTAATTAATGTGTATCTTAAATCTTTTGACTTTTTTTACTTAAAAGAATAACTTGCATAAGAATCTAAAAATGTGGTTTCTCGGCCAATTATTTAAAATTATAGATTAAAATTAATGGTGGCCTTTATTTAGAATTTTTCTATCGCGTAAACTTATATAAGATAATAAACACGCATTTTTGCTTTGAACTAATGCTTTGAAACTGTATTTCCTGGAAATTGGGTGACATTAATCGTCATTTTGTAATTAGAAGTTATATAACTTAAATGTCTTTTATTTTTGCAGTATAGAATATATAATTGCTTGTAGAAAATATAATTCTGTCTTTTATGAACAATATTTCTTTTAGATGAATTCAGTTATATATTTGGTATAAAAGTCCTTAAGTACCAAATAGACCTTCTATTACATACATTTTCTGTTAGGAGCCAAATGAGCAGTACAGATAACTATTGACATTCTTCAGGAGTTTAAAATATAAATATGTACAAGACAAAAGTAGTACACAATTTTAGTGTGAAGTCTAATGAGGAAGTCAGACCAATGAACTTGGGGGAAAACCTCAACTCATTTCTGAGGCTGCATTTCCCAGTTTGTGAAAGAAGAAAAACCAAATATATTGTACTTCTTAAATATGCTATGAAGACAAATCCGTGTGGGCATTTAAGTGATTCTGGAGGATTCTATTTAGGTATAAACAACAAATTAACTAATTTGCTGCATTTTGTGGACAACAAACAGATAGTACTTTATTATGGATGCTGCATGTTTTCCCCATTATTGGAAGTGATGGTTTCTCGATATACTAACAAAATAGAGAAGGCAATAAGATTTGCACGGTTTAAATATGTGTTTATTTTTCAATTAATACTACCCTGAATTTAAAGCTAATAATGACTCTGAGAAGTTGTGAAGTACAGTTTTTCCTGTTTGTGGACATTTATGTTGATTCCCAAACAGAACTGGCTTCCACTTTATGGAGAGCAGTCGCACAACATTGATTGGCTTTAAATTATTGTCAATGTACACACACTAAAGTGGGCACAGTATACTTTCAGAGTATACAACCTTTAAAACAAATTTGTGTTTCATCATACCATGTGGCAGACAGTAAATAATCTTTTTTTTTTTTTTTTTTTTTTGAGACGGAGTCTTGCCCTGTCACCCAGGCTGGAGTACAATGGTGCAATCTCGGCTCACAGCAACTTCTGCCACCCAGGTTAAAGTGATTCTCCTGTCTCAGCCTCCTGAGTAGGTGGGATTACAGGCATGTGCCACCACGCCCAGCTAATTTTTTTTTGTATCTTTAGTAGAGATGGGGTTTCATCACGTTGGCCAGGCTGGTCTCGAACTTCTGACCTCAGGCGATCCACTCGCCTCGGCCTCCCAAAGGGCTGGGATTACAGGTGTCAGCCACCGTGCCCAGCCAGTAAATAATCTTAAAGGTTAAATAAACTCAGTGAACATGTTGTGGTATTGTGTGAATGTATTCATTTATATCATTGATGAATTCTAGATTTGTACAGCTTCTTTTCTCCAGTTACTCCTTTCTCACACTGAGGCAGAGTTTCTCAAAATGGGTGGGTTCAGGAGGGAAGCACTGAACCACTGGTGAAACATGGGGTGAACTCATTGCGTGGGTTCAGAAGGAAGCATAGGTACCATTTCTCAAAAAGTATCTTTGCCTTTGGTGGATTACTATCTGTAATTCACTGTCATAAATTCTTAAGTACATAACCAGAGTGGTTTTGCTTCAGTAAGACAACCTGACTTCTACATGGTAAACTCCTGCTAACCCAGCTCTTCAATCAGACCCAGTGGGCTTCATAAGCTTGCTCTTGAGAATCTTTCGCCATGGCCCTGTCTGATTACAAGTCTTCTTGCCGGCTATCTCAACATGTTCAATACATTATTTTCTCTGTGTATCTTGCATTTGCTCTCATTGTCTTTTGCTTTACCTCTCCATTGGCCTTAGCTATGACCCGTGAAATCTTGGAAGGCTCTTCCACCCCACTCTTGTCTGATGCTAGCTGCAGCAACCACCTCTTTCCTGGAATCCTTGAATTAACCCCTTTCATTTTGGCACTTGTGCCACATCAAACAAGATTTAAGATAATTCGGAAAAGCAAACATAACAAAAGGCAGAGCAATTTGGAATGAAAACAAAAACAGAATAGAGGTCACCAGCAAAGAGTAAAAAGAGTAAACATGACCAAATACCTGAGATTATTTAATTATCATAATTGGGCATGAAGTTTGATTTGCCTGGAAGCAAAGACATTTTTTAGTTACAAAATTTAAATGATACCAATTCACTTAACAACATTTTTTTTTTGCCGGAATCCCATGTAAAAGAGGTGCTTTTATAAGGTACATTAAAAATCAATGAAAAACTACTATGGTTTTACCAAAAATAGCTCTAAAATTGTGTTTAAAGAGATGATGTTTTTACTGACCCAAGAGCTGAATATTATATTATAAATTTGTAAAATATTTCTTATGGATACTGTATTAATATTTTTTAGATTTCCTACTGTTCAATGATCTACTTAATTATGGGAATGGGACTTTGAGAATCTAGGTGAATGGGTGGATAATATGCCAAATAGGCTCTTTAATGAATGACCTGTCAATGGCAGATCCTGGGTGACAGTCAATAATATTTTCCATTTCTAACCTAAAGCACAAAGATACTTGTTGTTGGTCAAATTCAAAACTATAGTTTTAAAAACCCCAGATGTTAGTGTAAGTAATTTTATTATTTTGCTGTAGAATTTTGAGAGCAGATTGTATACCTCACCTGGATTTCAAAACACTTTATCAAGATATGGGTAAGCAAAGCAGAGGACATTGGTTAGAGCTAATATATATATTTTTTCAGAATGTGTAAATGTAATTGACGGAGTTAGATTGATGAGACCCAGGTTTGATTTGAGCTCCACTACTTGCAAATCATGCAGCATTAGAAAAGCAATTCAATCTTTTCTGGTTGTGTCAATCAATGACATAGATCCTCTAAGCCACAGTAGAAGCCTTAAGTGTTTTAAAAGGGAAAGAGTAGGTATAATTCAAAGTCAAACTTTATACGAATGTAAGTGCTGGGGTTTATATTGGTGTTGGAGGATATAATGGATGAGATTGGCAGGGGTTGAATCCCACGATTCAAAAAACTCTGATAAGGAAGCTTCACAGCTTCTGTTTTATTACAGAAGACAAGTGAAAAGTGTCTCTATCTAAATAAACTGTGCAGTTAATGTGGACAACTAAGAGCATAAACTTAATATGCTAAAGTTCAGTTAAAACACACACACTGAATTTCCAGCGTTTCAATTTTAATGTTATGTAATAACAAGACCACCCAAAAGGTGGCACTAAAAAACAGATATGTGACCTCCAAGTAAGTACAATTTGGTGAGATAAAAGAGAGATGGTAGAGAAGCTTTAGTCTTCTTTTATGTTTAAATACTTAAATTGCTTCTTAGTAACTTGTAAATATTAAGCTGTCGATATTTTGAAGAAAAGCTTCTATTTTCAATCCAACTTAAAGCATTTGAAATTCATTTGTCTTGTAGCTATATATATTTAATTTAATATCTTTCAGCCTACCAAACTAGTGATCTTTTTTTGTGTGTGTAATCATCAGAGACATTGGCATATGCAGGCTAATCTGATTTTCTTTGGAGTCATGCTTGTACCATAAGTTTTGAATGAACAGATGCTCTTATCTGAACCCAACTTCACACTACTGTGTGCCTCAGGGTTACAGAAAATAGACTCTTTAATGAATGACCTGTCAATGACAGGTCCTGGGTGACAGTCAATAATATTTTCCATTTCTAACCTAAAGCAGAGAGATCCTTATTGTTGGTCAAATTCAAAACTGTGGTTTTAAAAACACGAGACATTAGTGTAAGTGGGTAATTTTGCTATTTTGTTGTGGAATTTTGAGAGCACACTCTGTACCTCACCTAGAATTCAAGCCGCTTTATCAAGATGGTAAGTAAGCAAAGCAGAGGACATTTATTAGAGCTATTTTTTTTTCAGAATGGGTAAATGTAATTGATGGAATTAGAATTATGAGACCTAAGTTTGATTTGAATAGAAGCTGTGAAGTTTCCTTATTAGAGTTTTTTGAATCGTGGGATTCAACCCCTGCCAACCATATCCATTATATCCCCTCCCCCACTATAAACCCCAGCACTTACATTCATATAAAGTTTGACTTTGAATTATACCTACTCTTTCTCTTTTAAAACACTTAAAAATCAGTAGGCTCCTATGACTGCTTAGAGGACCTATATCATTGATTGACACAACCAGAAAAAATTAATCTACTTTTCTAATGCCTTAGCATTTTCTAATGCTAGTAGAGAATGTTATGTTCAAACCAATTTGTTTTTTTTTTTGCCTCTGTGCAAATAACCAAGTCACAATAGAGGCATATTAAAACTATAATGCTTGTTGGGTGTGGTGGCTAATGCCTGTAATCCTAGCACTTTGGGAGGCTGAGGTGGGTGGATCACTTGAGCTCAAGAGTTGGAGATCAGCCTGGGCAACATGACGAAATCCGTATCTACAAAAAAACACAAAAACTGCTGCGCATGGTGGCACATGCCTGTAATCCCAGCTACTTGGGAGACTGAGGCAGGAGAATCGCTTGAACCTGGGAGGTGAAGGTTGCAGTGAGCCGAGATTGCTCCACTGCACTCCAGGCTGGGCAACAGAGCAAGACTCCATCTCAAAACAAAAACAAAAACAAAAACTATCTGGGTCCGGTGGCTTGTAACTATGTTCCCATGTTCCCGGCTACTCCAGCAGCTGAGGCCAGAGGATGGCTTGAGCCCTTGGGAGGCAGAGGTTGCAGTGAGCTGGGATCACGCCACTCCAGCCTGGGTGACAGAGTGAGAATCTGTCAAAAAAAAAAAAAGAATATAATGCATTCATATTGACATATTTTACTTCAAACTGATAGAATTTTACAGAATTTTCTATGAAAAGTTTATCAGTAGCTACACATTCTAATAAAGTATTAATATCACTGAATATCAGGTCTAAAGTAGTAGTTGTTTTATAGTAACAGTAAAAAAAGAATGCTACTATAAAGGTTAACAATGAATATATTTCAGTAAATAAAACAATATGCTACCTTTCTGAGGTTATTTGGGAGATGCAACAAATTGTGCTCCATTTACCCATTCAGCTTCAATTAAGAAACACAATAAATTAGTTCACATACAGAGAATAAAATATAATCACCCTTATTACAGTCAAAATTGAAATTAGAGAATGTGTTTTGTATCTGGGAGCATGTGGACTTCTGCACCGAAGTCCTGATTTATATAGCCTTACTCACCTTGTCACAGCAGTGCTTGACTGGGCAGGCTCTACCTATGAAAACAGAAGTCACCCACAGAGAAGTAAAGTAGAACATGGGGGCAGCTGTTTCTTAAGAGAAACAGTGAAGGAAGATGTGGGTTCCGCTTGCCCAGGTCTTCCTTCCAACATCACCTGTGAGATAAGCCCCTTCCAGGTATTTAAATTATTTGGAAATGAGTAAGAAAGCAAGGGAAGCTGGGGGTACGATGGAATATTTTCCACATAGAGGAAAACACAAGGAATAAAGAAGTACTTCCTACCCATGCACGCATGGTCTTTCTAATGAAGGGGTTCTTGTCCATTATGAAACAGCCTTGAGTATTCCCTGATGTCACAGTGCTGGAGCACAAGGGAAGTTTATCTTGCACAATGCCTGTTATTTTAGAATTCTCTCTAGGAGAATGAAAAGACACTTAAAGCAGTGAAACAGCAAAACAAGTGCTAAGGTCTGAATGGTTTGTTTGTTTGTTTGTTTTCCTACTCCCCTAAATTCATACATTGAAATATAATTTCCAACATGAAAGCATTAGATGGTGAGGCCTTTGGGATGTGATTAGGTCATGAGGGCTCCACCTTCACGAATGGGATTAGCACCCTTATAAGAGAGACCCCAGAGAGCTAGCTAGCCCCTTTGACCATGTGAGGTTACAATGAAAAGATACCTGTCTATGCAGAACAGAGTCCTCACCGGATACTGAATCTCCCAGTGCCTTGATCTTGGACTTCCCAGCCTCCAGAACTGTGAGAAATAAATTTATATTTTTTATATGGTACTCAGACTTAGGTATTTTTGTTATAGCAGCCTAAAGAGACGAAGAGAATAAGACAGCTGCTAGCTTCCACCTTTCAAAGCTCTTCTGGACATTAAAGACTATTTGGCCTTATCACATCAGGTGCATTCTAGACCATCTTTATTGGTCAGCTTAGCTCATACCCATGAGTGGCAGACTTTTATCTGTGCTAAGGAGGGAATCTCCTAGTATGCCTGAGCTCTTGGCCTCCAGATTCTAAGATCATGCTCTTATTCATGCTGCTTTCCATCTGGTCTGACAGCAGGCGACATAAGCGGGTCTGCTAGGACAGGCAGGTACTGTCCTCAATTTTTCTCTATAGGTAGTAATGCTCCGATGTGAAAAACAGCAGTTCTAGACTTAAGAACTCCACTTTCTACATAAGCTTAGCTGAGATTATTAATACAAATTTACAGTGATGGCAATAGTAGTGTTAAGTATTCTGTTCACCCCTCTACATTTTATGGCCCACTTGCAAGGTGAGACTATGTGAGCTGAATTGAATTTTGTCTTCTGATTAGAGGCAATAAAAATTCCTTGCACATTTCTCTAGTTTTTCTCTTCCCTTACCATTGCAACTGAGCATAATGTAGCATCAGATATGAGAGCTTTTGTTTACTGAATACCTGAGTGATGGCATAGTAGAGCTACCTGATGGCTCATATGGGACATTTATGTAAGAAAAAAACTTCTGTGAGGTCATTGAAATTCATGGATTTTTTTGTTAGTAGAGCACAAATTAACCTATCTTGACTAGTATAGTTACACAGAGCTTTTGTATGTAACAAGTGTGCGTTTCACTGGAGGCACTATTAGGAGAAATTGTGCAAATCCTCACAAACATGAGACTGGAACAAGCTTTTAGAAGACAGTTAAGATTATAGGATAAGTTGAGAAAGCCATGAAGACATATTGAGCAGGGAACTCTAGCAAAGGAGTGGGAAGAGAAATGTGTATGGTACAGTAAAGCTGGCTTGAAGAGGACAAGGTGTTTAAGTCATAGAGTTATATAGGATGCACTTTCATGGATGTGGAGAATCCAGAGTGAGAAAACAGCTTGAGAGTTCACGTGATGTTTTTAAGGAAGATGAGGAGCAAAAGGGGCCAGATGGAAGCAGTAGGCAAAAGCTCAGGAAGATGATGTTGAAGTGTTGCTCACAATACCTAGATAAGATGATATTTCACCTAATTAGTTAGTATCAGAGAAAGGTTGGCATGTGCTGGATAATTTCTAACTATAATAATTGATTTATTGGAGCATTCAGTTATATATCATGAGTGAGAGGAAGAGATATGAAACAAAAAACATTAAAAAAAAGGAGTTAATGAAGAATGGCCATGCCTCTACAGAAATAGGTGAAAGAGAACTAATTAGAGTGAAGATAACTGATTTACAATTGAATACATTTACAATAAGGGCAAGCTCTCTGGACAGTTGTATATAAGGAAATAAAACAATTAGAAGTAAGAACAGGAGTTACATATTTGGGATTAATGCTAGGTGACGATAATTTGCCTTTAGATTATAATCAGAGAGAGAGAAAGAATTATCTATCTGTACAAAGATGTGCAAAGTGCTGATGAGTAAGACTTGTTCATGGTAGAAAAAGGAAGACAAGTTCTTGAAGAACTGCATCAGGTATCTTTTGTAAACAGCATGTTGAGCTCATTACCATATACATGGTGCCGTTTTTGTTGTTGTTACAAGTGTGATATGGTTAAGCTTTGTGTCCCCACCCAAATCTCATCTTGAACTGTAATCCCCATTATTAAGGAAGGAACCTGGTGAGAGGCAATTGGATCATGGGGGCGCTTTCCCCCATGTTGTTCTCATGATAGTGACTGAGTTCTCCTGAGATATGATGGTTTTATAAGCTTATGGCATTTCCCCTGCTTGCTCTTCTGTCTCCTGCTGCCACGTGAAGAAGGTCCTTGCTTCCCCTTCACCCTCCACCATGATTGGAAGTTTCCTGAGACCTCCCTAGCCATGCGGAACTCTGAGTCAATTAAATCTCCTTTGTTTATAAATTACCCAGTCTGGGGTAGTATCTTTATAGCAGTGTGAAAACGGACTAATACAAAGTGACTATGAAACCATGTTTATGTTTTTACAACTTTTATTCCATTTGACTCCATCCTAGGAGAATATCTGCAGCAATAGTCCACTCATTCTCTGGTTTCTTTTACAACTTTCTATTATTTTTGTCTGAATTTATTTATTCAGGGAAGATCGTCAAAAAAAAGGTTGCATATTTCTTCTTGGGCTGCAATGGACAATCTTAGCTCATTCTTACATGTTATAAAACCAATTATCTCAGGCTAGATCATGCATCAATATAGTCAGTGTTATCCCACAACATGAAGAGCTTTATGAACATCTATAGTTTTTTTGAAATGTCCATGAGAGTTTACAGCTCACTCGAGTCAACAGAAGCTTTACATGAATCTGTAAAGTTTGTTTGCTCTATTGTAATACATTTTTTATAATCTAGAGTTGGCATTTTTAGAGAGTCCTGAAACTCTCTAGGTATTAAGATGTTTCTCATGCTTACAAGGAGAATGCCTTAAAATGTGTTCTCTGATCTTTTCTATTATTTGGGTCTGTAGAAAAGATACTGTATACGTTGCTTCTGAACATATTTTATATGTGTTCAGTTAGTTAATAAACATGTATTGGATGATTTCGTGTGCTAGGTGTCCTACTAAGTGTGGAGAATACAAAGATGAAGCAAGCACAGTTTCCAAAATCAAAGAACAGCACCTGCCTTCTAGAAAGAAAGGCAAACAAACGAAGAGAAAATTAGAGTATAGAGTGATAAATATTGTGTTAGAGGTAGGCACAGAGGGACCAGCACAGCAATGCAAAGAAGAAGCAGATTTCTTAGGCCTGGAGGTGGCAAAGTCAGAGCTTGTCAGGTGAAATGAGGGCAGTGAGCAGGAAGGGCATTCCAGCCAGAGAGGCAGCCAGTGCCCAGGCCAGATGAGAGAGCTGTAAGTAGCTCAATATGCTTGTAGCACAGAGTGGTGAGAGATGAAGCCGGAGAGATAAGCAAGTGCCAAATCATGATAGACCTTGCTTCTTCAATTGTTTGTTTAGTTACAGCTCACTTTGCTCCAGAAGAGTTTGTAAGTGCATTGAAGGGCCGTGAATACCACACTAAGACATTTGGAGCCCTTCCTAAAATGTTGGCAAGCCTCAGGAAGAAAGCAACATGATCAGATTTGCATTTTAGAAGGATAATTCTATCTTCTTAGGGGAGAATGAATTGTAAGGAGCAAAGACAGAAGCAGAGGGACCATTTAGGAAATTGCTGCAGTTGTTCAGATGAGAAATGCACCATGAGGGGCTAAATTAAAGTAGTGGCTTTGGGGATGGAAAGAAACGAGATATAGAATAAGCACAATGAACATGGCTTGCTAATAAATATTTTCTCAGTGAATGAGTTGTGACTAATTAGATGTATGGGGTGAGAACAAGAGGTAATTAAAAAATGAATTTCAGGTTTAGACTTGGGAAACCAGGTGGGTGACAAGAGAACTCATTGCTTGGATACTGAATGCATTCCTTCTGAGTTCTTTTTATACCTGGGAACTGTAATTGTTGTGTGTGGATTAATCTTAACTGTGTGGTAAATGCCCTAAGCATAAGTACTGTCTATCTTCTCTCGTATTATTTTTCTAGCACTGAGAACTTTAGAGTTACGTTCATTGAACTAACTATAATTCAATGAACCTGGCCCAGGTCGTTATCTATTTAAGAATGAGTGACAGGTCTTAACTCTTAATTCATTAGTATTCTTTGGTTGTGTGCAAAAGAAACTGACCCTGACTAACATGAACGAAAGAAAACTGTGGTGAGTTATTGAGGATTCTCAGACTTGATATATAGTCTGGAGAAGTAGGCTTGGAAATAGGCAAGCAGAAAAGTACATGCAGCAAACTGATCAAGAACCACAGAAAGTCTCCTGTAACATGAAGGATCCAGTCAGGAAGCCACTGTGGAAAACGAGAAACCACAACTTTCAGTCTCTTTGTCCCTCTGCTCAAGAATCAAATTCCAGAGAGCTCTGAATTATTGCCTATCTTGAGGAACATTTTCACTGCCTAGCCTACAAGAGGTTTGGGCCCATAATTATAGTCCTGACAGAAGGGAAGGAGGTGATTCCTCAAATATTTAGAAATCATGGTGCACTTAGGAAGAGAAAAAGGATGCTAGCCAGCCAAATAATTACAAATGTCTACTTCCAGCTGATTCTAGCTTTTATTATTTTCTGTTTAGAAAGATTCTTAAAAACAAAATTGAAGCCTTATGAAGTAAGGGCATGTGATTTATTTTCTGGCTAAAAAGAACTTGGAACTTTTTCAACTAAGCTACTTTTTTGACAAAAATTCTATTCTGTAGCTTCTAGAAAGTAAAATGAGTATTTTTTTTAAAGAGTAGGACATACACACTGAACTAATGAGATACAATCTAAAATTTTAGTCTTGGAAATAAATATTATTTAGTCTGAAGGAAAAAATTGAATAGGTGGGATGAGGGGAAGAAAATATACGAGTAAAAGGAGGAACACACACGGAAGAAAAATCCAGCATTATTTGGATAAGCTTCTGAGCAAAATTCAAACCAAATCTAACTCTTGAGCATCCGGAGGGAACACTCGCCACTAATTACAGGACTAAGATATACAAGAAGCCACTTCAGGACCGTGGGGCCAAATCAGCCATCCGATTGTAGTTTTTAAGATGTGGCTGTGGTTGTTTGTTTGGTGGTAGGAGAAAGTTTAGATTTGCTTTCACTGGCTTTGGTGGATGTTGATATTTCTTTCGTCTCTAATCTCATTCCAGAGCTAGGGAGATACCTGTGCCAACTCTGGCTTTGTTTGCTCTGCCAGACAACCCTGATGCTGCAAAGTCAAATCATTGTGAAGGATGTTTGTGCAAATGTGGGAAACAGGACTATAATCCTGCTTGAAGTTTGCTTAGATTCCTGGGAAGTCTCCCTATTCCAACCCTTTTTGAGAAAGTAAGTAAAAAAAACTGCTTTTATGATTGATTGTAAAAACTATGGAAGGGTTTAAGTTGGTCTCTATTTGAAACCACAATTTTGGTGATATTTCTATTTTCTTTCATTTCTATTTTTTTTCCTAGATAACAATCTCTTTCTCTCTCTCTCTCTGTGTGCGTGTGTGTGTGTGTGTGTGTTTTCAAAGAAGAGCTCAACCTTGAGAAAGTCCACATTTCTGTGTAGTGTAGGATAAGATAGAGATGAGACATTAGACATAATGGGTGAAAAGTACTTTTTGAAAACCGAATGAGTATTTTCTGTGAACAATCTGATTCTGTTATTACAAGAATTAGACATGTTATAGGATGACTTTATAAACTTATACAGTTGATGTTTACAGCTTACCTTAGAATTTCTATTTTTCTTTTCCCAAGCTAGACAGACACCCTAGAAAATAAAATAATGATTATAGCGCTTTTACTTACATTTATTATGGGAAGGGGTAATTCCTCAAATTGGAACTAAAATTGGAAATCAGATAGCGGAGCTGCTTAAGGAGTAACTAAACTATTTGAATTTGTCACACAGAAAAAAGATCTGACACATTCCTTTTGCTTCAAAAATGTTTTTCTGTCCTTACTGCTAGAAGAATTGATACACTGTCAGGAATATTGAACACATTAAATATTGGCTTTTGAGTTAGGCAAGACAACTTCTTAAATTCTTTCCAAAAATGAGTTTCTATGTTATTATTGTGGCCAGGGATGTAGCCAAGGATGTGAGCCAAACTGCCTGGGCTTGCATCCTAGCTCTCACCTATCGAATCAGTTGCCATTCATAAATTGCAAAAAATGCAAAAAAAAAAAAGTGGTCTTTGCAGAGCTATATCTATATATACTAGTTGATAAAGAAAAACCTGGAAATTTTATTTTATTGGTTACTCTTTCATCTGATGGTTCTGAAGAGTTATAAGAGTGTGAGTGCTTGTGTGTGTGCTTACGTATCTATGTATACATACAAGTGCATGTATATACATGTAAGTGGAAATATTTATTTACTGTATTTTATGTATGTATCTTGTGTGTGTGTTTGTGTGTGACAGAGTCTCACTCTGCTGCTCAGGCTACAGTGCAGTGGTGCGATCGTATGTCACAGCAGCCCTGACCTCCCCAGGCTCAGGTCATCCTCCCAAGTAGCCTCAGCCTTCCAAGTAGCTGAGACTGCAGGTGTATGCCACCAGACCTGGCTAATTTTTGTATTTTTTAAAAATAAAGATGACAGTTGTAATAAATTGAGTGAATAGTCATAATATTATCAAGCTATCCTGAGAGGAAAATCTCAGTTGAGTATCATAATGTTGCTACTCCAACCCATTTCACATGGAATACAGTTATAGCAGGCTTAAACCACTTTGTCTTAACTTCTTTGCCTAGCATTGTCACTTTTTGTAGTAGAGTTGAGATGATTAGGTAGGTAGAACCCAGCAGAAATCAAGACTGACCCTTATTTACAATGGAGGTGAGTGTTGAGATGCTGCCCCATAACTGCCATCAAGACTAACTGCTGATATGGAATATGGAATGGCATGTTGGTGATGAATGCTTAGTAATTCCATTTCTAGAAAGATTTGTTTTAGCATTTCCTTAGTCATCTCTACCTTCCTTCTAGCCTGTCATTTGTTCAAGGTGATGGAGGGTATGTGATAACTTGGAGAAACTGTTTGAACTGAATTAATCAGACTACTATTGGCAATAATATTGTGTGGCTCTTTGTGTGTTTTTTAGATTATTTCAGGAGATGTTTGAAATGAAACTTACTGGCCCTGAAGCCATTTTGAGTTACCTACCAAATTAAGAAATGGTATTCCCTGAGAAATGGACATAAAATTGCACTGCATTCCTAATTATATTTTCTGATAAATTTTCATGGAAAGTAGGTGTCCTTGGATTTTATAACAGATGAATAAATTCCCAACTACAAAATGTCATTTCCAGCTTTATTCCAGTTTCCAGTGTGATGACTGCGATGGTTAATATTGACTGTCAACTTGATTGGATTGAAGTGCAAAGTATTATTCCTTGGTGTGTCTGTGAGGATGATGCCAAAGGAGATTAACATTTGAGGCAGTGGACTTGGTGAGGCAGATCCACCCTTAATTTGGGTGGGCACCATCTAATCGGCTGCCAGTGTGGCTGAATAAAGCAGGCAAGAGAAGATGGAAGAGAAGACTTGCTGAGTCTTCAGCCTTCATCTTTCTCTCAAGCTGGATGCTTCCTGCATTCAAACATGGGACTCCAAGTTCTTCAGCTTTTGGACTCTTGGAGTTATACCAGTGGTTTGCTAGGGGCTCTTGAGCCTTTGGCCATAGACTGAAGGCTGCACTGTTGGCTTCCCTACTTTTGCGTTTTTGGGACTCAGACTGATTCACCACTGGCTTCCTTGGTCCCCAACTTGCAGACAGCCTATCGTGGGACTTTACCTTGTGATCGTGTGAGTCATTTCTCTTTAATAAACACCCTTTCATGTGTACATATATTCTATTAGTTCTGTCCCTCTAGAGAACCCTGACTAATACAATGACCTTGTATGATTTTTATTTCAGGAAAAGGAGAAGGAGCAGAAAAAGGAATTGTAATGAGTAACCATGAGAAAGTTTTAAAATCATACCTTCTTTTTAGCATTGACAGTTCCTGTGTTGCCATATTCTGATTTGGGGAGGAAAATACCAGTGATACTACTTGGGGTCTAAGAGGTTTACAGTGGGTTTTTCACTTGGATATATATATCTACATATATATACATATATATCTCAAAACTATTTAGGACTCTCTAAATTCTTCTCATGGATTCATCATCTATTCATGCCACAGTGAGAACATCATTCATATATGGCAGCACATCTGGAAACTGGGTGGCAAGGTCAGATTGAAGTCATGGAACATTCCAGGGAGGCCAAACATTCTAAATAGAAGCAGCTTAACTCAGAATGTTCTTCAGTAAGTGATGATTGTTTTGGCTTCTGCAGTAGCCTCATTGATGATCTGCCATTAAGAAGCTTTCAACAAGCAAATTTTTCAAAAACTTGACCTTCTGAAAGGAGGGTAAGAATTTCATTAACTGTAAGCATTAGACCATGAGCACATTATGCTTTAAATTCAGAATGTTTCTCAGAAAGTCTCACATCATCATTATTGTTTGGTTTTAGCATGACTTTGTCCAATATAGTAGCCATTAGCCACATGTGACTATCAAGCACTTGAAATGAATGTAACTAGTGAGACTGAGGAACTGAATTTTTAATTTTTAAAAAATTGTACTTTATTCAATTAAAAAATTGAATATAACATATATCATTCATATTTTTATATTGCTCATATGTTAAAATAGTAGTATTTTGAATATATTGGGTTAAATAATATGCATTACTATTAATAATTTTACCTGTTCTTTACACTTTTTTGTTAATGTGACCACCACAACATTTAAAATTACGTATGTGGCTTGTATTATATTTCTATTAGGCCAGTTCTGCCTTGTATTTGTTGGAGACTCAAAGATGTCTAATTTACATAGATATATAATCTGTCTTCCTTTTTTCACCTCTAGAGTGACGGTAGATAATTGTTTTCATTAATTGATTTCATAGCTGGTTTCAGAAGAAATGACTCTGATTCTTCCATCCAATCATCTAATTACTCTGAGAATATCTTGCTTTTTCTGAGAACAAATTCACTATTATCAAATAGTCGAGGTAACCTAATGCTCTGTTATTTCTTTTTCCCTTAGCCCCCTTTAATTCTCAAGGCTAACCCATGCAACAGTCATAGGCATGTCATTAAAAAATATTTTTGTTCATAGTTTTGATTCAATAATACCTCCAGGATGTCTTAATTATATCTGCTTTAGTCCAGCTTGTACATTGCTTCCTCCGGATTTCTGATATTCTTGACCTTAAACTTCTTGTCTCATCTCACATGCACTTGTTGATCTTGATCTAAATTACTTCCCATGTCTTTTCTCAGAATTCTGCTTTCTAAGTAATATCCTCTCAATTCCACACCTTGATTGTTGGAACCCAGAATGGTGCAAAGCTGGATGCAAAGGCTATTGTAGGTGCTGGATACAGCTCCATAGGAAGACATGGCTTCTGGCCTTATGTGACCCACAGTCTAGTGGGGGAAACACAAAGTAAACATGTGTGTTTCTTTTCCAGGATGTTAGAACCTGCCTTTCCTGTAAGCTCAGAGAGGAGAAGTAGCTGGGCATTTATTTCTCCCTGGGAACAGCCCTTGGCTAATAACTGATATATTAAGAAATAGAAATACTCCATCCCCTAATCAGGACACCTCTAAGCTGAGAACAACATGGAATGCAAACTGCCTCTGGATTATTGAGCCTAAGATCCATTCTGCTGGGCTATGCTTGCTGTCACAGCCTTCTTTGGTCTCCTTCCTCTTCTGGTCCCAAATCCTTCCTCCTTTACTTCTGTCCTAGGAATACTTCAAGTAAGCCACTTTACCCCCAAATCCTCATTTCAGTATGATGCTTCTGGGGAATCCAACCCTATGTCAGTAATTGTAGGTACTGAAATTGGTTCTAGGAAGCCAACTCTTAGGATGAGACTTAGAATTAAATCACTCAATGCCCAGATGGCAACAGAGAAGCTGTTGTTTGTGGTGAGTGAAGGGATGATATCCTCTGGCCTGCTGTAGCATTAAATTGTTGATATTTTTACCTGTGGTGAGTTGGGACGGAATACAAGTGAAAAGGGATGCACTGGACCGCACAGCAGCTATGAAATTTAATACTTTTGTAATTTGATAGTAATTATAAGAAGGATGGGGTTGTTTAGTGGCTGCTAATTGATGTACTGCAGAAAGAAAACACCGTGCTTTGGTTAGTCAATTGCCAGTTCATGGGGAAGAAGGAGATCAAGAATTCTGTTTCACAGATATTTAGTTTGTATCTGAGGGTGATTTTATGGAGAGTTCATATAGCTGCAGATTGGGTCAAAAGCAGAAAAATAAATTTTCAAATCATCCCTCTTTACATTGTATTTAAGACAATTTGTATTAATAAGAGTTAATACTAGCAAACAACACTAAAAGGGATCATCTCAAGAAGAAAAAAATATTGAATGGATGTTGGGTCATTCAAAGAATTGCCAGGATATCTCAGGGAATTGTCAGGAACGAAGAGGGCTGGTAAAAGCCAGAATTGCAAGACCGTGATAATGGCACAGATTCTCTCCAAAGAGGACACTGCTACTGCCACCATGATACAACTGAGTATCTCAGCTTATACAATCTCTACTTTTAGTTCTGATTCCTGGATGCCACCACAGATAGGCATCTCAGCTACTGGTGCCCTGGATAATGAGTGTAGCTGCAACTGACATTAGAAAGAATTCCCTATGGACTCTGTTTGTTCTATCTCACAAGCTCCAAATTTGAAGATTGGTGGATTTTTGTGATTAGACAAGCCAAGGCCATGCTGCCTTGTGTCCCACATAAGACACCAGTGCAGCGCATCCTCTTTGAAACTTAGGATAACGTTTTTGAGATTCAGCCAAACTATTGCATGTATCATGCAAATTCATTATTTTCTATTGCCGAGTAGTATTCCATTGTGTAGGGACACAACAGTTCGTTTATATCCTAATATATCCTTGCCCTCATTGAGTTCTCAGAGTTGTTTTTTTTTTTCATAGTTCTCTTTTGGAAGCTTAATAGCTTTAGCTTTAACATTCAGGTTTATGATCCAGTCTGAGAAAATATTCTGTATATTTAATAGTATGAAATATTGAAGTTTTTTTCCACACAGATATCCATTTGCTTCACTATTTGTTGAAAAAACGATCCTTTTCCTATTGTATTTCTGTAGCACATTTGTTGAGACATCACACTTTGCCCCATAAATACATACAATTATTATGTGTCAGTTAAGAATAAAATTAAAATACAAAAACAAAATAAAACGACCATATATATGCATATATACTTCTAAAGTTTCTATTCTGTTCCATTGAGTGATATGTTGATACAATTGACATTATCACCTTCGTGATCACTACAGCTTTGTGGTGAGTCTTAAATTGCATTAGTACACTACCTCCAACTTTTTTCTGTAAAAAATTTTTCTTGCCTATTCTAACCATTTGAATTTCAAAATAAATTTTTGAATCAGCTTGTTAGTTAGAAAGAAAAAGCTCTGCTGAAATTATGATTACAATGATCAATACATCAACTTGGGAAAATTGACTTTTGAATATTGTGTTCTAATGAACATAATATATCTCTTCATTTAATTTTTCATAATTCCTCTCAGCAATGTTTTATAATTTTTACAATAGAAGTCATGCATTATTTATATCCATGACTAAATATTTTATGTGATTGAAATTTTTTAAACATTTCAATATGCCATTATTAGTTGCTAATATATAGAATTATAATTAATTTTTAAAATATTGATCTTCTCTCCTATATTCTTACATTATTTTAAATTTATAGGATATTCTGAGTAGATATTTTGTAGCTTCTGTAATTTTTTTTATGCATACTATCATACTGTCTTTCAGTAAAGAAAGTTTTATTTTATTCCCAATTTGCTAGGAGCATTTATCACGAATAGTTATTGAATGTTGTCAAATAGTTTTTTCTCCATTTAGTGAGATAGCATATTATTTCTTTCTCTCCTCTGTTAATATCACAAATTACCTTGATTTGCTATTCAACTATTAACCAAACTTGAAATCTTGTGATAAGCCCAAATTGGTCATGTGGCACTAAATTTTTGTTTTGCTGGATTTTATTTGCTAATCTTTGGTAAAGATTTTTGTGTTTAGGTTTATAAAGTATATTGGTAGTTTTCATGTAATCTCTCTTTCTGCTTTTGGCATTTCAGCAAAGCCAGTCTCATAAAATGAATTGGAAATTATTCCCCCCTCTAATTCTAATTAACGAGTTCATGTAAAACTATTGTTTTCTTTCTTCAATGTTTAATAGAATTCAGCAGTGAAAGACATTCTTTCTGCCCAATGCTTCTTTTTTTTCACTAGTATTCAATAATATGATTAAAATATGGCTTCTGTGGTTTTCTTTGTCTTTATCCTCTTTGTTGAGTTTCTCAGAACTGCAGATTTATAGTTGTATTAGTCCATTTTCACATTGCTAAAAGGAAATACATGAGACTGGGTAATTTACAAACAAAAGAGGTTTAATTGACTCACCGTGGGGCATGGCTGAGCAGGCCTGAGGAAACTTACAATCATGGTGGAAGGCGAAGGGGAGGCAGGCACTTTCTTCACAAGATGGCTGGAGAAAGAAGCGCTGAACTGAAGGGGGAAGAATCCCTTATAAAACCATCAGACCTCATGAGAACTCACTGTCACAAGAACAGCGTGGGGGAAACTATGCCCATGATTCAACTACCTCCACGTGGTCTCTCCGTTGACATATGGGGATTATGGGGATTACAATTCAAGATGAAATTTGGGTGGGGACAAAAAGCCTAACCATATCAATAGTTTTCATCAAAGTTGGAGAAAATTTGACTATTATTGCTTTAATCTGACCTTTCCTCCTCTTTCTGGAAGTCCAGTTGTCCCACAGGTAACTGAGACTGTATTTATATTTTAAGATTATTCCTTTCAGTATTTTTGTTTGCATACTTTCGTTGCTATGTCTTCAAGTTCATTGGTCTTTTATTATACAGTCTCTTATCTACTACAAAGTCCATCCATTTAATTTTTTCTCTCAGATATTATGCTTGTCAACTCTATAAAGTACATTTGTTTTCTCAAGTCTTCCACTGCTCTAGTACCTTGTTTTCTTTTAAATCCTTAAGACTAGGTATAATGTTTTAATGTACTTGTCTGCTACTTCCATCATCTCTGTAATTTGTTTGGTTCTATCATGTTTCTCATGATTATGAGTCATAAATTCCTGCTTCATGTTCAGTAGTTTTTATATGATATTGGACATTGTGAAATTATGGTGATAAGTGTGTGGATCTTGCTGTCTTCATGTAAAGAGTGTTGAAGTATATTTTGGCAGAAAATTTAACCATTCGTGCATTATTTTGAGCTTTATCTTTCATCTTTTTAAAGGTGGCATATAGTAGCCCTACTATGAAGTACCCTCTGCATTTTCTTTTAAATGCCTCAGACATTCAACAAAGTATCCCCTTTTGGCTTGATCAGTGTGAAGTTGTCTCCCATTCCTGTATGATCTTCGGGAATCATTCAGCTTACAGCTCCCCAGTAGCTTTTCATTTCTGTCCAGGCTCATGGAGTTTCACCCTATTCATTACTTAGTTTTACCTCATGCATATATTGCTTAGTGTTCAACCAAGCTATCAAGGGGCTCCGTACAGATATCTAGAGCTATTTACTCTTTCTTGCAAGTTCAGCTGCTTCAGCCTCTCTGAACTCTAATTGCTGCTCCATCAACTAGGAGAGACTGTCATGCTTGGTTTGGGCTCCCCTTATCTGCTCTGAAATTAAGAAAGGTGTTTCCAGGAAGAAAGTGCAGTGATTATATAGTTCACCTCTTTTGTTTCCCTTTTTTAAAGCAATGCAGTCCTGTACTTCCAGTTGTCCAATGCCTGAAAATAGCTGTTTTACATATTTTGTCAGTTTTCTAGTTGTTTTTAGTGGGAAGGCAAGTTCAATTTCTGTGACTGTGTCATAAGCCAAAATAGCTGTCCTTTCTTAACTTTTAAATCTCTATCTTGAAATTTAGAACTATGTCAGAATAATAATTGGTAATATACTTTCAAAATCCACATGGTCTCCAAATACGCTGGTCTTAAGTGAAATTAGTAATCTAGCATCTTATTTTGGGAATGCCTAGATACCTCTGACTATCAAAATAATAATATGGCTTCAATTTTTGATAGTGACATCAAAAAATAAAACCTTTTACTAAATAAATCCCCCAAATTAGAATAATAAAGTCTTCCGTATTCCTCAAATCAAAGGTGTTTTGTTTCAATTTTTCATGTATAGTTTCAGAGTAAAATTTATATTCTTTAGAATATATTTGTAGTAGTTGGTGTTTTCATTTCTTTTTCTTATTTTACATACTAGAATCATACTCTTGCATCAAATTCAAAAGCAAATATACAAAAAGACAGGATAAAAATAGAACATCAGCCAAAAAAAAATCCAGTATTTAAACTCCTTTGCTCTTTTTTCTTGAATTATTTTGCCATGCAAGTAAATGAACACAAAAGAGATAATCAAGTATTCCCTGGCTTATAGTGTATAAAGATGAATTTCAATGCTTTTCTTTGGAAGCTTTAAATAATGTTCAGTCCTGAAACAGGACTTTAAAGGGATCCATTTTCATTCACAGTCACATAGATAGAGTCAATGCTTTAACTTTGGTCACGATCTCATTTTGATCCCTTTGTCTGATCTCTCATTCCTTAAGTTGTGTCTGCTCCTGTTCTAAATCAGACCACATATCACAAAGGTAGCACAGGGATTTGTGGGTGGAACAATCCCAAGTTTCCTACTGAGGACTAGCAGCACTGTGTGCTCACTGAGTCTCTGAAGCTCAGAGAGGTATTAGTTTTAGTGTTTGTGGTGGGAAGGGCAGGGACAGGAGAGGTTGGGCATGGTACCATGCTCGCCATGGTAAGGTATGGAGAAGTGTCACATGGAAATGTGAAGTGTTGTGAGGACATCAATGTGAACTTGGTCTTTTTGAACCAATAGATGAAAGGGTGCTGTTGACAGCGTTGGCAAGTAATTTGACTTCTGGTCATGAATTATTGATCTCGTCCCATAAAAATGCAATGGGGCAGGTGACCACACATTTTAAAATTAGTTTTGGCATCATCAGCTTCTGGTCATCTCTTTATGTAAGTGTTTTCATTTTTAAATCAGATTTGGTATCATCAGCTTCTGGCCATCTCTTTGTGTAAGCGTTTTATCCCACAGGTAAATAAACTGACTTCAGCTGTCTGGCGTGTCAACTCTTCCAACAAGCCTGACACTTAGCTCTGATTTGGCTGCATACAAATCAAGCACTGTCTCCAACCAACACTTATTTTGGTTTCCCATTTCCTAGGTCCATGATATACACGAAAATTTCTCACGTGATTTTAATATAGTTTTATCCAATAGAGTAAACATTGAACCAGCACCTACACTGAGTTGGTCAGACAAAGTATGATGCAGTATTTGAATGCATTTATAAAAATAACACTACTATCTTACGTACAAGAAAGGATTATCATTTTTCTGGGGATTTGAGGTTTTAGAAGTGTGTACCTTGAGTGACTGATAACATTTTGTTAGCATTATCTAAGCTTGGGGTGTACACTGTGATCATCTTCTCAAGTCTCCTAAGATTCTTGAGACTAAATTTAGTGAAGTGAGACTAAATTAGTGAAGACTAAATTTAGGTTAAGCCATGATGTGAAACTGATTTAGAGGATGAAGATGTGACAATTTTTCAAGGTGTTTATGCTTTGAACACATTTTTTTCTGTTTGGTTGATGTTTTCCCCCTCATTTTCCTATTGCTAGTCAGTCATTCATCTTAGTTTAAAGCTAACACTTTAGCACTTTTGGAAAAGGACATAGAGAATAAAGGAATGGTTACCAGAGCCTGGGAAGGGTAGTGGGGGGTTGAGGGGGAGGTGGGGATGGATAATGGGTACAAAAAAGGGGAGAAAAGATGAATAAGACCTACTATTTCATAGCATAATAGGGTGACTATAGCCAATAATAATTTAATTGTATATTTTTAAATAACTTAAGTAATGTAATTGGATTGTTTGGAACTCAAAGGATCAACGCTCGAGGGGATGGATACCCCATTCTCCATGATGTGCTTATTTCACATTGCATGCTTGTATCAAGACCTCTCATGTACCTCATAAATATATACACCTACTGTGTGCCCACAAGAATTTTTTAAAAAATGCAAAAAGAATTTAAAAAATACACAGAAATTAAGAAAATTAAAATAAAAGGATATGGTGTGGGACCAAAAACTAAAGGAGTGACCATAAGTGAGGCCGAAGGGCTTCTCAGAAGCAAGAAAGTCTAGATCCCATTTGGTTTGATGTTTTGGGTAAGCTTTGTCATTGTTTGCTTCTTGACTCAGCTAGATAGGTCTAATTAGTATTTAAATTCCAAATTCCAAATCACAAAGTGATCTCATGTTCACTTTGTGACTTTTAACGCTTACGTCAGTAATAAGCTTATCAACATCTTGATGCCAGTAGAGGGGACCAATAATTATTAAGTAGATCTAATGGAAATAAAATAAGGGTTTAACTTATTTAGTTGATTCTTTCAGATGTTCAGATGCTCATATTTAGCCTAGGGAAAATATATTTGCTAAGTTTTTGTTATAGGAGCCACAGGAATAAACATTTATTCTCTGTCCCAAAGTTTTCTTCTCACATTCTTTCTGTTTTACTCAGTGACTCTCTGTCTCTCTCTATTTTTATTCATGACTTGATTTTGTTGGTATATTCAGTTTGTCATTCATTCATTAAATGTGAGTGGAAGTGAAGTTCCATTAGAAGTTTAGCACAAACATGACTGGTTTATTTCAGGGTAAGCCCATCAACCAAAGGTGGAAAAAATTCCAAAAAAATTCTATTTGCTGGAAAATTTGCTAACAAACTTGGATACTCAAAAGACTTGCTCACAATGTGGGATTTGAGGGTAGGGGCCTGGGTGGAGAAAATACAAAATATAATGAACACAACAGACATTCACTGGCATAAAACTGATTGGAGTGCTTTAGGAAAACAAGTTATGAGAGAACTATGAAAACAGCTTTGTAGTTTGTGAAGTGGAACATTTTAGAGATGCAGATTATAAAGATTGGAACTAACAGCAAAGCCCCAAAGTGAGGTTTTTGTTTTGGGTCTGCACTTGCACAATTTATTCTTCATTCAAAAAGAAATTTTAGTTTGCAAACAGGATGTATACCAGACCCCTTAACAATCTAAGTATTTCATCTACACAGAGGATTAGTATAAACACTCGCCCTTTTATAGTGAAAAAAGGTTAAGCTAAAATGAAACAAATTGCATTTAGCTTATCTTTTTAAAATTAGAAGAAAAAAATATAAATGAAGCATTAGGTTTTTTATTAAAAACATATTTTAGAATGTTTCTTTTTCAGGTATATTTATTTTCTTCTTTCATTTGTTGACTTCACCGTGAACTTAAATAAGTTCTTGGCATGTTCTTGGTTTATTTGACTTTTGACTTAACAAGGCAAGGGATGAATTTGAGTCTCTAAATTTGGAAGAAGTTCTTTGAAGTGAGGCCCTCTTAGCTTCCTGGAGGAAGCAACAATTAAATTTGCCCTTAGGGAAAAGACACAATTTCAGTAACAAAAGGACGGGGTAGAGTACTCATACAGAGGGGATGGGCTCCTAAAATGCAAGGATATGGGGGACAGCCAAGTCACGTCAGGTGGTTGAGAGTAACCTCAGGGTGCAGGACATAGGCAAAGTGGAAGGTAAAGCAGGAAAGTTAGGCTTGCCCACACCATATCATGTCAGGATTCAGAGTTTTATTTTAATAATTGGCACCTGGTAGCCTTTAACAAGTTTAAGTAGAGTTCCATGAAAAAGAGTGGATAAGAAAGAAAGAATCACTGAAAAAAAGAGACCAAATATTTATGGAGCTATTCCTCTGTGTTACATATTATATAGTTATGCTATATCCCCTATCATGCAGATGGGGAAACTAAAGCTCAGAGGTGTTTAAAAACTTGCTAAGATTTATAGATTGATAATTTTGATCCACATTTATTGATTGAACAAAACCTAAGCTTCAAGAGGATTCAGGATTCAAGAGACGATTCAAGAGAGGCTTCAAGATGGGAGATCGGCCTTAGGCATAAGAGACTGGGAGTGTGGATACTAGATAGATGTGAGCCACTAGCCTGCATCCAGATGAAACTCATAAACTATATCTAATGTTCCAGAACATAGGGCAAACACCAGAATTTTTAGTTTTGTTATTTTTTTTCTGGTTATAAAAGTATATAGGAGGCCGGGCATGGTGGCTCATGCCTGCAATCCCAGCACTTTGGGAGGCTGAGGCAGGTGGATCACCTGAGGTCAGGAGTTCGAGACCAACCTGACCAACATGGTTAAACCCCATCTCTACTAAAAATACAAAAATTAGTCAGGCGTGGTGGCAGGCAGCTGTAATCCCAGCTACTCAGGAGGCTGAGGCAGCAGAATCATTTGAACCTGGGAGGCAGATGTTGCAGTGAGCCGAGGTCGCACCACTGCACTCCAGCCTGGGTGACAGAATGAGACTCTCTCTCAAAAAAAAAAAAAAAAAGTATATATATGATTTCTGAGTTAGAATACTAGGCATGCTTAATAGTATATCTCCTCTTAACTTCCTTTTAAAATTCCCATAATAATACACAGATAGTGGCAGCAGCACTATAAATTAAATACAAGAGGTGAACAAGGGCAGAATTTTCTCTAATTTCATCTCTGGTGTGACAGATTTGAAAAGCATATTCTTGGGTTCCACATTCTAGGTTCCAATCTCTGAGCTTGGATAAGAAAGAAGCCACCAAGCTGGGGCCTGGGGGTGGAGCGAGGTGGCTCATGCCTGTAGTGCCAGCTCTTTGGGAGGCCGAGGTTAATGGATGGCCTGAGCTCAGCGGTTTGAGACCAGCCTGGGCAATATGGTGAAATCCTCTCTCCACCAAAAATACAAAAAATTAGCCAGGCAAGGTGACGCACCTCCTTTTGGCTTTTAGATCAAGACTGGAAAACTCCCCTAAATGAAGTGAAACTTGATAGAGGCTAGCTCCTCTCTTTATTGCAAAAATCATTGTCTGGATTGACAATTTTTTTCCACTCAAAGATGAGCAACTAAACACCAAACCAAAGCATATAGTCTATGAAAAAAATTCTAGAACAAGGAATGAGAACATTGTCATAAAGATGTACAGAAATAATTTGTTTCACTGCTTCACTTTGGAAATCTCCTGAGGAGAAAAAGAAAAAAAAAAGAAAACAAAACGCCTGTGCCTCAACCCAGAGCTTCTGATTTAGTTGGTCTGGAGTGAGGCCTGGATGTTGTTTTTTGTTTGTTTGTTTTTAATAGATTTGTTTTTTAGAGCATTTACAGCTTCATAGCAAAATTGAAAGGAATGTAGAGAGACTTCCCATATACACCCTTCTCCCACATATGCACAGCCTCCCTTGTTCCCAGCATCTCCCACCAGAATGGTACATTTGTTACAATTGATGAACCTACACTGACACATTATTATCACCCTAAGTCCATGCTTTAGGGCTCACTCTTGGTGTCGTACATTCCATGAGTTTGGACAAATGTATAATGGCATGTATCCACCATTATAGTATCATACAGAGCAGTTTCACTGCCTAATATGGTTTGGTTCTGTGTCCCCACCCAAATTTCATCTTGTAGCTCCCATAATTCCCATGTGTTGTGCGAGGGACCCGGTAGGAGATGATGGAATTCTGGGGGCGGGTCTTCTCATTGCTGTTCTTGTGATGGTGAGTGGGTCTCACAAGATTTGATGGTTTTAAAAATGGGAGTTGCCCTGCACATGCTCTCTTTGCCTCCCGCCAACCAGGTAAGATGTGACTTGCCCCTCCTTGCCTTCCACCATGATTGTGAGGTCTCCCCAGCCACATGGAACTGAGTCCAATTAAACCTGTTTTTTTTGTAAATTGCCGAGTCTCAAGTATGTTTTTATGAGCAGCATGACAACAGACTAATACACTGCCCTGAAAATCTCCTTTGCTCTGCATATTTATCCCTCCCTATGCCCAAACCCTGGCAACTAGTAATCTTTTTACTGTCTCCATAGTTTTGCCCTTTTCAGAATGTCAAACATTTGGAATCACAAAGTATGCAGGCTTTCCATATTGGCTTCTTTCACTTAGTATCATGCATTTCAGTTTTTGCTATGCCTTTTTATGGTTTTATAGCTCATAGCTCGTTTATTTTAGCACTTGATAATATCCCAATGTCTGGATGTACCACAACTTATTTATTTATTCACCTGCTGAAGGACGTCTTCATTGTTTCCAGGTTTTAGCAACTATGAATAAAGCTGCTATAAACATCTTTGTGTGGACAGAAGTTTCAGTCTTTCTGGGTAAATATCAAAAAGTACAATTGCTGGATTATATGGTAATAGTATATTTAGTTTTGTAGGAATCTGCCAAAATGTATTCCAAAGTGCCTCTATTATGTTTCATTCTTACCAGCAATGAATGAGAGTTCCTGTTGCTCCACAGTTATTTTTAAATAGTGCCACAGGTGACTTTAACGCAGCCAAGATTCAGAAACCACTGACTTAGGGCAAGAACATCTGTCAGCAAACATTTTCTCTCACTTAGTATTAGTTTCCTTATCTGGTAGAAGAGAAGCCTTCCATAAGACAATAGATCATTGCTTCTCTCTGACTTTCTTGAAAATGCTGTTACTTTAATGTTTTTATTATAAAATCCTTCAAGGAAATACATGTCCATGCCAAAATATGAGAGCCAATTGTCAAATGGAATAAGCCAGAATTACTAAGGATCTAAGATTACTTCTTTGTGCTTTTTAAATTTTAAAATATATTGTCATCTAAGATACATTGAATACAGAATGATAGAGAACAGTACCAAGAAAGCCAAGATCTTGAACTGGTGCCAATGCATAGGAAAGCTTATTGGGCTCTTTTCATGGCCACAGACCTCTAACCTGATGAAGGCCTCACATTATCGACAAAAAAAAAGAAGAAAAAGTACGTTCCTAGACTACTTTCTCCTAAACTCCTGGCCCTTAGGTGCTTGCTTTATCTTTAAAATGAGGGGAGTGGATGATACGATTTTTAAGCTTCCTTAATTCTCTAATCTATGCCATTACATTATTTTTCTTCGGTAACAGAATTTCATTAGCATGACGACAAGTTAAAAAGCATGTTCTACTAACTTTTCATGAGCTATGTTAGATGTAATAAATATTCTGGTACTGGGTCTATGATAAGATAAGTGAAGGACTTGCTTCCAGCACCAAATTTGAGCAAGGAGGAGGTTTGGTAGACTTTGTTATCAAGAAAAATTATACTTTAGTGTTACAGTCTTAAAAATTTAAATTACTGCACAAAAATCCACGATGGACAAATCATCAACATCTCTAAATAAAGACAGATTGCATTTTTAAATTAAATGTTTTGTATTATAAATTAATATCTACAATGTTTGTTCCAGCTAATATTAAAATCTATATTCATGTAATCATTCATACAACAAACTTGTAGTGATTGCAAATATAAGGATGTTTAAAACATGACTTTGCCCTCTCAAGACTTGTAATGTGGGGTAGTGAAGTTGTCAGGGCAAGGGAGAAACAGACTTCTGCAATTTATTTAAAGTCAAGGCAAAAATAGAAAACTATAATAATATAAATACCCATAATATCGACATTTAGAAGACATAGTAATTGGTTTTTACTGGAAATGAGTGTGTGTGTGTGTGTGTGTGTGTGTGTGGTGTGTGTGTGTAGTAAAATTAATAGTAGCAGCAGAATTGGGCCATCTGCATGACAAATTAGACCTTTTAACTGCATAGAGCTTTGTTAGGAAAGATGATTGAAAGACAACCTGGCTGAAGAATTATATGGCAAAGACTCAGAGACATGAGCATTTAGAGGAAATCTGGCCTTTGTGTCAGAATCATCAGTGTGTTTGATCAGGTATAACAGTTGCACATGTGGCTGGAAAAGTTGGTTGGAATTTAGATAAGTACCTGTCATCTGCCAGATTTCAGAGGAAGGCATGTACTATGACCCCATAGGGTCAAACACTGAGCTGCAACTATTCTTTAAAGTGTAGAATCCTCACAAGTGAGAATCCACTGTATTTCTAAATACAATAGTGTTTTGGAAGTTTGTTGCTTTGACCTAGTAAAGTTAGCTGAGAAGATTTAGTTAAACATCCAGGAAAACACGCTGCCTCCAAAGTTTAGCTTTGAACTGAGAAAAGGAATTATTCACTGCTTCATCTATATCACATGCACAGTGAATCAAAACCAATATAATTTGTTTTTAGTGACTACCCTTCATTTTGGTGGCTTGAGTACTTTAACACACTAGTCTCTGTGTATATCAGGCTTTGAACAGAGTCAAGATTGACACTTATGATTGAGAATCATTTCCATGAGAGAAAAGCAAGCACATCAAAGTGCAATCATTTTTCAAATTGTACACTTGATTCTGGAGATGTAGTGTCTTTGGCCTTGACTTGAAAGCTGTGGTGTTGAGTCCTTTAGGAGGTGGAAGGTAATGGGTTTAGACAGCAGAAATAAACAAGAACCTCAGGAATCCTGGTTTGACATGATAGAATCCAGTGGCAAGTACACTGTATATATCTAAAAATGAATAACAACCTCATGAAAATGTAAGTAGAACTTCATAGTGTTTTCTACCCTGATCTTACCTGATCTTAGCCATAGTGCTTGTAGCCTTCTCTTTCTTTCTCTCCTTCCCCCTCCTCTTCCACTCTTCCTCTTCCTCCCTCCCTTCTCCTCTTCCTCTTCTTATTTTTCCTCCTCCTCCTTTCTCTCTGTTTGTCTCTCATTTCCTGACCTCTAAGATATTGTTTCTTTTGGTTCCTTTTTGGTATTGACCAAATTTCTGGCTATTGTGTTACTGGTGACTTCTTTTCTAAATTAGGAAACTGTGTTTGGAAAAACAGAAAGAAAAATACTCCCCTTGCTCCCCAAATTTTTGTTTCTTTTGTCAATTAGAATAACATTAGGGCCAAGTTTAATGGCCCTAATGTTAAATGGCCAAGTTTGAGAATGTATATTTTGGCATAAATCTTCATGTACAAGTTTTTAAATAACTCTTACTCTCAAGCAAAAGTTTAAGAATTTTTAAACAAAAAGATTATTAAACAAAAAACAAATATCTATGCTAAGAAATGCACATTGGAAACTGAATTAGGATTGTCTGTTGTAGTATCATGTTTTTGTACTTCCTAGAATTCCCTAAAAACTAGAACATGGTCATTTACAGAGTTGATTATTTAAAAATACATGCTATTTGCACCTAAAATAAGATATTATTTTAAAATGCCATTGAGGAAACAAAACTTTCATTCTTCTCAATACTTTTCATTTGGCTATATGGAAAACATTCCATTTAACTCATTCAGAAAATGTGCAAAACTGGCTTTAGGTACAACACTAGTTTTCTAAAATGGATGGACCAGGGCTGTTTTCCATAGATTTCTTGCAATCAGTTGCATATGGCTGGAAGTAGAACTAACGGTGATTTACAGTAATTGCCTGTCATCAGTCTATGCCATGCTCATCTGCATAATCCATCAATTGTCCCAACAGTGCCCACAGCTCATAACCTACCTGAGGTTATTTGGGTCTCAGGAAACACACAGCACATGCCAATGTTCCAAGAATGAAGCTCTGGTTCCCAGCTTCTGCTGCTCCAACCTCTATAGCAGCAAGGAGAAAAGAGTAACAGACATACTGATCACATCTGATTAGAAGGTAAGAAGTATTCCCTTGAGCATGTTTATGACACAGGCACAATAGGACAGGAGTGGTCTATTCAAGCGGGTTCCTCAATCTCAGGACTACTGACATTCTGGGGAGAATCATTCTTTGTGTCGGGGGATGGGGGCTGTTCTGTGCATTTCAAATCTTCTCTGGATTCTTTCCACTAGATGTCAATAGCATCTCTCCCACCATTGTGGCAATCTACAACATCTCCAAACATCACAAATATCCCATGGGGAGAAAATTTTTCCTGATTTAGAACCACTGTACTAAGGGAAAATTAAAACTAGAAATTTGTAATTGGTCAGCATTATATACTGAATGCATGAAGTATAAGCAGTCTACATAGTGAAAAAATAATAGGACAAATCTTCATAAAACTAACTTAAAGTGATGTGTATAAACACAAAGCATACATTGACCTTTTGGAAAACTTTTCATGGGTGAAAGGGAGTGGTAAAAATAAACCTCTACAGTTATGACACTTCTGAAGCAACTGCGTTTGGAAGAAAAAATGAAATGTGAGAATGGTAGAAACTTTTTTCTACACTGGTTCTTACTTTGACCAGCTCATTGGTTTTCATTGTACCCTTCGGCTTATGCAAAATAATTATAACTTTTCTTTTCCATGATAGCCTTCCAACTATTTGAAAGCACATGCTGTTTTGTTCTTTAGTCCATTTTCCAAACTTTATTTTGTTATACAAAATAGGACATAGTTTTGGATCCTCCATCTTTCTAACCTTTCTCTAAACAGAGCTTCAATCTGTTTATATTAAGATTCCCAACGTTGAGAATCCTAATTCCCATGAGAAACTGAATCAGTTAGAAATGCTTTCGTCTACAAAATTCAGAATATCCTGCAGTGATTTAATCCTTTAACAAAAAAAGTTCTTACATAACAAAAATTCCAGGGATGGTTAATTGTTGATATTTGTTCAACTGCTCAAAGACCTAGTCTCTAGCTGAGCAGATGTTAGTATGGAGCAAAAAAAGCAGGTGGAATGGAAGTTAGCAGTGTCAGAATCTGCAACATACCTTATCAATGCAGACTAGGAAGAGCATCACCATTTATAACTGTATCAATGCACTTTAAGAGCTCGTTGCTTCTCTGGGTATTGTATTACATGATTGATACTATATTTACGGGTATCATAGAAGCTATTCCACTGCAATGTGATTTCCTATATATGCACCCCCTTGGCTTTTGCTTGTTGAATATTGAAACTGAGTCTTATTTGTGATCACATCCCTGTATTATTCTGGGTCATATTACATATGTGCTCAAGAATTGTTTAAAGCATTAATGAATACTAAATACGTTCTAATTTTAGGAGCAAAATTTTCACTTGCGAGAAGTTACTTAGAAAATTTCCATTTACAGCACATTTGTTTTTGTTTATGTTATACTGTATTTTCTTATTTAGCTTCTGGAGGTATATAAATTCTCTCAAAGTTGTACATAATATTTTGTGTGCATGCTCATTTATTAAGTAAACTACAGCTTTAATAAGTTTCTTAAAGAAGCATTTGTTCCCCTGCATCAGATGTTAAGTTCCTATACAATACAGATATTTTGGAAAAGGATAAATGAAAGATCAAAGTTAAAGGACTTTGAGAGAACATTTATTTTCATGAAAATGTGACAGCCAGCTGGGGCCTATTTTAGAGAGATTTCTGTTTCCTCCTATGACCCCAAAGTAAAACAAAAAAAAATCTACAACAACAATTCTGCATTTTATGTCTAATTCTGTCACTGAGCTCACATAATGGGGACCAGTCAATGCAAAAATTTTGGAAATGGCTTAGTAGTCTGATTCTAATGGATTGGAAAAATAACAATAATGTGCTCCAGAAACACTCAATCAATATTAAAATAGTTTCATTCTTTCAGTATGAGGAGGGTGCAACATACAATCTGTCCTTTCTGTAGTTTCCTGACCCATTTTTAGCAGTAGGTGCCTTTTAAAGTCTGTGTTGATGGATTTATATAATTCATCCATAATCTCTGATCAGCCCCGTAGGATCAATGGCAGAGGAACATGCAGGACTTAGGAGTGAGCTGTATCACTTGAATGGAGCTGGAACTTAATTGTAGCTGCATTAAATAGATCCAAACTAAGGCTAGCTACATTTTCTAAATATCACATTTCCCATCTTCATTTTCCTCATTAGAGGGGTTTCAGTTGCTCACGAAATAACCCAGCAGATGCCTGAACAATTCATTATACTCTTGTACACATTTGGCTTAATCAATTTTGTAAAATGAAGATGTCTTGTCCAACTTTACATGTAGAACAGATAAAAACTTTCTTTCCAACTGGAAAATATATTTGGGGCCTGCTTACATCCTGATCCACAGAATGGTCCCCTTACTTCCTGTGTACCTTATGTCTGAATACCTCTGGTTCACAGAATAACAACACCTTTCAGAAATGTTGAATTTTTGTTTTCAGGGTAAAGCATTTAGATTGGGAGACAAACAAACAAACAAGCAAAAGAATCAATCCATCTTCCCCACCCTCAACAAGGAAGCTTCCCCAGTCAGAGCACTAAGTTAATTACAAGACTGTGACTTCTCATCTGCAGTTTGCTTATTTTATACTTGATCGCTTCGCAGCCTTTTGGCTAAGAGCAAGTGTAGTATTTTATACTTGAATGGATACAAAGGGTAGTAATCTCCTCCTCACTGATAACTATTATGCTTTGTAATTCTAAATATTGTTGTTTCTGAAATAAAAGCCTCATTTTTTTTGCGTGTAGGAAAGACATGTTGACAATGAAAAATTTACTTTAAAAGGTTGGTAACCAAAGTATAAAGTGGCATATTTTATAATTTTTCCATTTCTAGAAGAATCAAGGAAGTATCTTTGAGTGTTGTTGATTCACGTGTTGTGAAATTTTTAATTAGTTGTGTTACAAAGGAATACTCTAGCACTTCCAAGGCTTGAGCATAAAACATC
The DNA here is from genome assembly GCF_028885625.2 of Pongo pygmaeus. NCBI lineage: Eukaryota > Metazoa > Chordata > Mammalia > Primates > Hominidae > Pongo > Pongo pygmaeus. Next base: position 39,615,637 of record NC_072395.2, read on the forward strand.
TTAGAGATTCTACTTGTTTTCTGGAAAAACCTATTCTTAGAACCCTTAGCCACTTTGTAAGAAGAGTGAATACCCTGTTGAAGAGGCCACACAGAAAGGCCTTGAGAATACCTGGAGAGGGAGGGGAACCCAGCTGAGACTGATTATCTAGCTGTCCCATCCAAGACATGAGGCATGTGATTAAACCTGTCTTGGACCTTCCAGTCAAGTCCAGTTGGTGTGTAGAGCAGAAGTATCACCCACCTGAGAGCCCTGACTCATAAAATCATAATATTCAATAAACTGTTGCTTTAAACCACTCCATTTTGGGAAATTAAGTATTAACAGCAATATATAACCAAAACACGTTTGTCAAATTTTTGACTCATTTGATTAAAACCGTTACGCATGTATTGATTGCCAACAAAGAATTTTTAGCCGCATTTTGGAAAACATTTTTCCAGGCAATAAATCTCCATATCCATCAATTTCCATTTTTCTTGCCCCTGTTTTCTGCCTTGTGTTTGCTTGTTTTTATCACTGTGACTACAGATTGCTACTCTACATCACATTTTTAACTAATCCTGTCCTGGAGTCAGTGTGTATATATGCAGCCCTTGTTAACAGCTCAAGTGACTTGATAGCAAAATTAGATTAACTGATGGTCTTGTTCCAAGATTTGGTGCCTGATCTGTTAACTCTGAGTTTGAGTTTTTCTTGTTTCCACCTTGTCCTGTAACCCTGATAGTGACAGGAGGCTACCAAACGCCTAGGCTGATGGGGCAGGTCCCATCCAAAGACAGTTTAAAGCCTGAAAGCCAAGCTACAATTTAAATCTTCACACTGGATTAAGAACTTGTCTTCCTGCTTGGCATGCTTTCCTCTGACTGATCACCACCCTTAGCCTATTTTACATATACCTACCCTTTCCTAATTGTTTTTCTACACTGTCGTGCCCACCTTTGAGTGGTGTTTTTGCTTCAAACTTTTTTGCATACTCGCAAACCAATCAGCATGCACTCTCCATTCTGAGTCCATAAAAGCTCCAGGCTCAGCCATATTGGGGGACTTTCCTGCTTTTAGGTAGGGAAAGCACCACCCCCATGCTTTCTCTTTGCTGAGAGCTTTCCTTTCATTTAATACATTCTACTCCACTCACTCTCTGGTGTCTGTGTGCCTAATTCTTCCTGGTCATGAGACAAGAACCCGTACCTAGCTGAGCTAAGGAGCAGAAAAAAATCCTGCATCAACCCCAATAACTGGATTGTAATCTTTTTCATTCTGCTTATGGGCCTAACATGATAGCCTTTCTAATAATCCACTCTAGATTGAGATTATTCCTTCTCATGTGTACATTCATTTTCTATTAATACCATAACAAATGCCAATCATTCAGCATCTTTACCAAACCTATTTATAATATCACAGTTCATAGATATCTAAGCTCAGCAGAGCTCAGCTGGGCCTCTGCTCTGGGTTTACAAGGCTGGAACCAAGGTATCAGCAGGGCTGCATTCCTTTCTAGAAGATCTAAGGATGAATCTGATTCCAACAAACTCCTTCATGTTTTAGCTAGAATTCATTTGTTTTGAAGTTGTAGAACTGAGGTTCTCATTTCCCTGCTGGCTGTCCCATTGGCCAGGTGTCATTCTCAGCTTTCTAGACACTGCCTGAATCCTTTAGCCTGTTGATCCCTTTCATCATCTTCCTAGCCAGCAGTGGAGCACAGACTCCTTCTCATGCTTGGAATTCCTCTAACTTCCCCTTCTGCCTTTCTCTTCTGCTTTTAAGAGTTCATGTGATTAAACTGGGCTCTCGAATTAATCCAGACTAATCTTCCTATTTTAAGGTTTGTTGGTTATTAACATTAATTCCATATTCACAATATTTTCAAATATTTTCACAGCAGTACCTCAATTTGTGCTTGATTGAATGACCAAGGGACAGGAACTATGGGGGCACATCTTTAGAATTCTGTCTTCCACATTGGTGTCATACCAGGAACGGAAGATCTGTCTTTGAATCAAGTAGCCAGGTTCTTTCTACCACCCATCTACCACGGCTCCTCTACTTCTTGGGCCTAAACTTGGCTTGATTATTTTCTAAAATGTTTTTTTTTTTTAACAGCATTACTTGTTAAAAATATTTATATACCCACATTTTGCCCATTTTGCAGAGACATCATCAACCATTTCCTGAACCCTTTAATAATTATTATTTGACTGGGTTGCCATCAATTTATTGATTTAGTCATTTATTCAACAAGTACTTATTGAACTCTTAATGTATGCCAGGTACCTTCTTAGGAGCTGGTAATACAGCAATGATACAAAATAAAGAGTATGCTCTCAATGTACATCTGGTTACATGATAGGGATAACAGACTTATACAAATGAGGATATGGTGAAATTTCAGGAACTTATAAGTGACATGAACAAAAATGAAGGAGAAATGTGTCTATTTAATTTAGGGTGGTCAGGGATGGACTCTCTGAGGGATAACATTTAAGTAGAGACTTGAAGGAAGACAGGAAGCCAGTGTATATCTGGAGAAGAGTGTTTTAGGCAAAAGATTCTGGAAAAGGTTTAAACTTGATGCTGTAAAGAGTAGCAGAGAGGCAAAGTAGCTGGGGAGTGAACCAAGGGGTGAGAAAAGGAGGGAAAATCAGACAGGTCAGTGGTATCAGATCCTGTGGGACCTTGAAGCCTGTGGAAAGAAGATTGTTTCCTGCTTTCAGTGAGTTAGTAAGGTGTTGGAGAATATTTGGCAGAGGATTTAAATGATCTCACTTAAGGTTTTTCATTATTAGTCTAGCTGCTGAAGGCAGCAAGAAGTCCCATAAAGATGCATTTGCTGTTGTTCAGGATAGAAAAGATTAAAGGATTCTACTCAAGTGGTAGCAGCGTAGGAGCTATGAACTGGCTGGTCTTAACATAATCTTAAAAAAAGAGACATCTATTGCTTGTTCTCATATACTAATATTCTGTCTGACACTCCTATAGCTGGTCATAGTCAGGCACTTCCTTTGAGTGTTCAAAGCAACATCTTTGAACACAGGGATGGTAAAGGAGCTTGACAGTAAAGAAACAATCTAGGTAGACTCTTTACAATGTCTAGTAGGTACCAGACATATTTGGAAGATGAAGAGGTTAATGCTTCTCAAATTTTTGTGGATAAAATACTCTTTTTAAAATCTAAAACTGGCTTAGCCACTATTTTTGGAAGCAGTCTTACAAGTGATTAAGAAATATTTTTCCATGCTTTCCAAGATTTAGATGCTTCTTATAGTAAATAACAACAATAAAAAGTCCATAATTCCAATTCAAAGCAAATCCCAATGGAGGCTTAGTAGGGAGACAAAGCATTGTAGGTAGCTGGAAGTAGAAGGAGAAATCTATATTACAGAAAATCTTATGAATGTACGTTGGAGTGAGGTCTTGGGCTAGGTACTGCCCCAGATGGTTAATCATTCTGGCATCGTGTCTCCTTATGTGACAGACATGGAAGGGAACTAGAAAAAGCAGGGCTATTCTACTATACTCCCTCACCTGTATCTACATAATGACATATAATCATTTATTTTGTGGGAAAACATGAATTTAATTGAACAGATAAAACACTCAATAATATATCAGAAAAGACCCAACAGAATCTGAGAAATAGAGATGATTTGGACTTCACAAACATCTAGAGTTCCATTTCTAAGCATCCCGTTTGTTCATTCTACTCCTAATCCAACAGCTATCCCCATTACCACTTTTATGCCTTTGACCTTGTCTGACCCAACTCATTTCCAGCTGTGAAGGAGTTTGTATGGTAAAATACCAAACTCTTTTTTGAAAAACTCTTACCAGCAATTTCTTAGTTTTCTAAATCAAATTATCTCTCCTCTTTCCTTAAACAACAATCTTTCGTGCTACCTTCAGCTCCTGGCTCTATCCTTACTGCTTGCCTAATTCTTCATAGTTTCCTTACCATTATCATTGGAATTTTAGGAATGTTCTTGCTTTTACTCAGGGAGCCTACAGATTAGGTGTAAACACTTCCCTCCATTTCTCTAATCTCACACAGTCAATCCTTCAACCACCCTGCAATCTCTCGCTCAGATTCACTTTTGCACCAACCCAATAGCTAATAATTAATGGCTATTATATTGTGACTGTTATGTGTAACATGGAATCTTAATACCAGTATCACAAGAGCCAAAGGGCAAGGAGAGAAATTTGTGGTAGAAAGTTTGTGGGGTGATTACCACAGGGCCTAACTCAATGAGATGTTGAACAAATCTTAGCTATATTTTGATAGCTAGTGTGTATGTATATATTATACCATCTTTTAAAAAATATAGATGTTTTAAATCATTTCTTTAAAAGCATACATCCTCCTAAGGAGAAAATTTAAAGTACCACCATTCTACAATACTGTTTGATATGAGAGGGAAATTCAGCGTTTGAAATGTACTCTAAAAAGTAATGATTCCAGGTTTAAAAAGAATTAATGGTCCTAGGAAGCTTAAAATTATAAATGTTATAAAATAGACTTTTGCTAGTCAATTTCAGGTTTTTTTTTTTTTAATTTCTATGCTTGCATTATTATCTCAACTCTTTAACTTTGTATCTGGACTAAGTTTAGACATAAAAAATAAAAATGAAGCGGTAGAGTATGTTGCTTGCTGTTTCTAATTTAACACCAGAATTTTAATAGTATGCAATCTTCAGGGGTTGATAGTCTGGTAAAAATTTGAAGCAATAGTTTCGTAGAACTTTAAGATAAGGTGTTAATTGTCTATTCCAAAGAGGGTTGGCAATGATAGAAATTATAAAGAGCCTAGGGCTTCCCTGAGACCCAGCTTGGTGCTACCACTGTTATGAGAAAATTAAAAATAAATGAACAATATTTTCCAACTCTAAAACATATTATATGCAGTACATACTTTAACCTAGTTTACAATTTATATTTATTATGCCCACTGAACCCACAAAAGCAGTGTTTAATTTTACAGTTTAAAGTCACACATAGGGAAATGCTTTACAAAATAGGATATTGTTCCTCAATGAAAATATTACAGTATAGGTCCCAAACGGCTCAGTTCAAGTCTTTTACCTGAATAACAGAGCTGTTGTGGAATGCAGGCTACAAGACACAGTAATGCTTTAAATAGTTGATTAAGATTTGAAGGTTGCCAAAGCTGAGAGACATTTTAAACAAGACCCGTCTTAGTTTTCCAAGATTTTTGGTTTTTCAACTGCATTATATACCATTGCTTCTGGAAAATTGAGGGTAATAAGCAGCTTACATTTTACATCTTATATACAGTATATAAATCTTCAATGATTTTCTCTACCATCAAAGCAAGTTTCAAGGTTTAAAAATCTCAGTTATACCTACTTAGGTTTATTACTTGACTTTACTCACAGACTCTAATATAGAAACCAAATATTTATGCGATTGCTTCTATCAAATGCAACATATTTCTTCAGTCTATTTAGTTATCTGCAAAGTCTATTTACAAAGCATATGTATGATTTCCTCTGACTAATAGGTCATACAAATACGTAAGTAGTGTTTTTCAACTCCTAATTGTAGCAAGATGAACCATCAATGTTTACTTGTGCCTGAGTGTATAATGCAAAAATACCATCCAGAGATTATATATTTCTTAATCAAAAGTCTAGCTTTACAAAGTCACATACAGTGTGGTCTTCTATTGTAAATATACTCTCAGTATAGGTAGACGTGTTTCTAATATATTGTGAGTTGTTAAAGAAAAGGCTGAGATATAGTCACCAAGTGTTTACTAATAACATAAACTATTGCAAAGGTTGAAAAAAAAATCAGGCCAAATATACACAACAGTTTGAATAGAATGCTGAGGACTTAGTGAATGCTGAAATATGACTCATCTAAAAGTCTGCTACTCCAGCCTGATGCTCCTCAAGTTTTAATGACCCCTTAAATGTCCTCAGATGCACATGCAGTTTATGTCACTGACCACTGTGGGTCAAGACAATCATTGGATGTGCTTATTTTTCGAATTTTGAGTATCAAGTTGTGCCCTACCGTGACACAAAGCTTAGAGGTCTTTCCTGCAAACTGTAAAATCATGTAGAAAAATATAACTGAGAAATACCACATTTGACATTTGGTCACAAAAGATGTTAGCACCTCAATAAAAATTAGACTTGTTCATTGGATGTGCCAAAGGAAAGTGGAAAAAAAATTAAAAAGCATGTTTGTTGTTTCTTTGTTGTTTTTTCCTACAAATCACAGTTTTCCTCACAGTGTTAGACTTTTAGGTCACTCTGATTTAGCAGTACCTTATAGGATGAGGGGCCATTGCTCTTTTTTTCCATTTGACCTTTACAGTCCACATGGTCCAGTTAGTTGAAGCCACAAAATAAAGACCAGAGACAGCAAAATTATTGCTAAAGTGCAACTATATTAGTAGAATGCAATGAACTGGGATAACTAATGTGTATGTTAATGTCTTTGTTTTTTTCAAAACCAACATCATCTAACATTACAAGTTTTCCCATAAAACCTACATTGAGAATGATATCATAGCCCCAGGCAGGCATTTACCAGATTGAATGTTTTGCTGATCTGAACACCACCTGTATTCCATTTTTTTGGCTAATGCATGGTTTTGTATTTCAGTATGTTCTCATACATTAAATAAATGAAACACAATTATACATTATAGAGTTTATATGCATCATGATGATATAATTTGAGAAACTATCTCTATACATTATGCTAACAAAGGATTCTTAGGAAGATTTTTTTCAATGTACTAGCCAGTTATGTTGATCTATCTGTTTGATAATCTAAAACTATAGATTGTTGGCAAATGAGAAAAATAATAGGGAAAAGATACAAGTTCCTTTTCTGTGTGTCTAAATGATACATTGTTTTGAATTTGGTTCTATTAAAGCTTTAGATGACCATTTCTGTACACATGGCTATTTCATTTATTTAGTATTTTTGAAATGTTAGCAAATATAAGGTATTTGTAGAGCATCATTTCATTATAAAGAGATTAGTAATATTCACCAATCACGCCAATGAGATTATACACTCTGCCACAGACTACTAGAAAAATTTGGTCATTATTAAATTCAATGTTATTTTACAGTGTGAACTCTAAGTAACAGCACAAGTTCTGGACTTTGAATCTGGCTGCTGTCCTCACCTGAACCATTACAATGACCTTGTTAACAAGGAAGGAATCAATGGGGAAATATCACAACCAGAGATTGGCTGTGTGTCCAAGGGTGCTTTGTCTTATTGCCAGGATCAGACTGTGAAATCACAGAGGCAAGCTGATGTCATCAGAGGTGACTCTGCCTATTTCAAGTCCTATAATTACCCCAGGGGATTCAACAGTAGTAGGAAAACATCACATTCTCTTAATAGACACCCCATATTTGTAGAAACAGTTACGTCTATTAGCATTTGTTATACAAACCCAATCTATTTGTGCTCATCTGTAGAATCCTACAGACACTAGAGACTAAATGATATTAATTTTAGGAGGTGTTTCTAAAGGAGAAAAAGACAACGTTTGGTTTTATTATCATTTGTATCCCTCAGAAGTTGTGTGTACACAACTTTCATCTAATACATCCATATCGACTTGTCCAAGTTTCTCGATGAAGTGAAAGGATCTGATTATTGGCTGTGTCTTAGCATCTGTAGGAAGCTTCTAGGCTATTTGTGTACCCAAATTTAAAACTTGCACCTTGTTTCATTGAATAAGTGTTTTTCTTATTTGTGACTTGGAAAAATTAGTGTTAACGTGATGTAAAAGACCTATTATCATAGGTACAAGTAATGAACACTATTAGTCATGAAAGATTAAAATTTCCTTGGAAAGAAAAATGATAGTATCAGAATAAGAATACATGAGGAATATATACATATACACCTGCTTCACACAGAAAGCTTTCTGTAAAAAAATACAAAAGCAACCAGTGCTGTATATTATGTAAACTCACAAAGTGTAAAAGTGTACTTTATACACAAACATGAAGCATAAATTAAAAAGTAGGACAACAGCAAAACATTTTAAATATAGAAAAATTTGAACATATTTTTGTTAAATAAGAATAAATAATTTTATCACAAAAATTCACATACCAGTTGCAAAAACAATAAATTACTTTTTTTCAGTGCTGCAACTTTTTTTTGTTTGTGATTTATCCCTTAATTCCTAGTTTAGTGGGATAAAACTGTTTCCACAGGAAGGCAAAGGAAGATAAATTCATTGAATAAATTATAACAATGCCCTTATATTTCTAAATAGCAAGGCAGGGCTTAATTTAAATTTTTCTGATCTAGAAGAAATAAATGTCATTTTTTTTCTGGCTCCCTTTGTACTTAATAAAACTTATTATGGAGTGCTTAGTTATGTAAGTGAGATTAGATTCTTACAAACCTGAGCATTTTCAGATGAATTCTTTTTTCTTTTTTATAGAAGTAGCCCCTAGCATCCTGAATTCTAGACATTTTAAAAAATTCAGGATGCAACAATGGAAAGGTGAAAGACAGTACAAAGTCAAAGTGGACTGACTTAGATTGAGTTGTATAGAATTTTCCCTTTGTTCATAATTCTTGGTATCTATTGAACACTCCATTTCTCTGAATTTCAGTTTCCAGTCCATATCATCTTCTCCAGGAATTTAGACATACATTCCTCAGTCAATCTAGTGAGACTCATAAGAAAAAGGTGGAGAAAACTACTTAAAAGCATGGAATAGTGGTTTATTTGCTCTAAGCTCTCTAGGATTGTTTCCATGACAGGTGTAAACGATCACTATTTGAGAGAAACATGAATCATTGATAAACCATGTTAAAAATGTATGAGTATAGTAAGAGAAGCAGAGTAGGAGACAACTACATTTATGCCTCAAGTATTTTTTAATGTTGTTGGGAATATAACCACAAAAAATAAAAATAAATTTTGTCACATTTGAGTTACTTGATTAAAATTATTTCCAAAATGGAAAAAAGTAACATTAACCTCTCTCCTAATTCTCTTTGCACAGACAAATGGCACTGGGATTATTATTTTCTTTCCCACCTATTTGACTAGGTTTGCTTTCTGCCCTTGGCATTGGGTGATCTCCATCAAATATAGGTTATCAGCCTTGTACAGGCCTCATTTCTCAAACTGATAATTTATTAAGAAAAAAAATTTCTACATTGAAAGCAAAGTCAGTCTATGAAAATTCGAAGGATGATTATTGGTTTGGTAAAACAATTATTTGTTTTAAAAGCAATTTCTTAAGAAAATACTGAAAACAGCGAGACATCTGTTTTCCTGGCCCACTGAAATGATGTGATATGGTGATCAGTTACATAATTCTTCTATATTAAAAATATCTTATAATAAAAATAAACCCTCATGAGCTTGTAGAACTCAAACAATGGTTCCCTAAGATCTTCACATGCAAATCTTTAACAATAGGCACACTTGGCGTGATTACTATGAATTTTTATAAAGAAAAATTGGCTTTGCAGTGTTTCACAACAAAAGAAATCCCAATGAAATGAAGCAACTTAGATTTTCTAAGCTGTGAGGTTGGTGATGGGGGGGTGTACATTTTATCATCTAAAAAGATATCTTTAGGTGTGTGCTTATAAAATAATTTCCATGTCTAACTATTCAAACTTACAACCTACCTAAACAGGCTATGGAAACAAAAACAGCTTTCTGAAAGTCATCACATTTCATCACTCAAACACTTACGGGTACAACCAAGTACTTTCCAGTTGGGAAAAATGTTTAGTACAATAGGAATATACTTAGTTTTTTTTAAATTAAGAAATTATTGCCTATGGTGTGGAAACAGTCTTATTAATATTAACCACTTTTTGGCATTAACCACATTAACAATGATAACCACTTCTCAATGTGGCTAACTACCAAGTGATCTTTAATGTTTCTAATAAACTAAGTCAAGAAATACAAAACATTATAGGTCTTACTGAACCCTTGAACAAAACAAAAAAGCGAACACGAATGCATTTTAAAGGCTTGCTGGTAAGAGGTATACCAGTGTTGAATGTGTTGGACATGATAGAAAACTTGCTGTGTGTTTTGTACGTATATCATACATTGTGAGATATCAGACGAAAGCTCTGGAGAGAGAAAGTAGTTGTGAAAATACAAATTGAAAACACAGTGAAATACGATTTTTTTCCTTTTAAATTTCCAACACAAGGAAACTAGTTTTTAGTTTCTTGAGTACTGTCACACACACACACGCAAACCCTACTTCTACATCTGAAATTATGCATTAATTTGGCTAGCTACCTGAAAAAAATACAGGCAGTCAAAGGTTTAAGTAAATGAACCCGTGTATGTATTTAAGTGACTAGATACACTGAGATCTATTTACTTTCCAAAATTTCTCAGCAGATACTTGCTGTCAAAATGGTTTTTTGACTGAAATTTTATCTCCTGTAGTCAGAAAATATACTAAATCTTGTTAAAACAGCAGCAAGTTCTTAATTTCCAGTAAAATATCCACAGCTCTTTCTGGAAACGGAAGGAAGTTGAAATAGCTGCAGACCTACTTTGGTCAAACACTTTTTTTTATAGAAATATATATGGATATTTTAATAGAACCAGGGGATATAAAGTGATATACCAAGGGAGAATGTATTTACAAACAGTAAAAAGAAGCTACTGTGTATTATGGGTGGAAATGATGATGATGCCATTAAGACATTCTATAAGAGGTAGGTGACAAGGGGGAGACAGTTCTGCCATCTTCAAATGTCCCCTGCTTTTACATTCATCAGTGTCTCTTGTAAGCCCAGGGGATGTTCAGTAACTCCCAAGTTTTTCTATATTGCAAGGTCACCACTGTCACGTGAAGCAGTGCACATCCTCTTTTGGTCACAGAGAGCAGATTCTGCCCATAATTGGACTCCTGTTGACAACGTCACTGAAGCATGACTTTCTGTGCGTTAGGTAGACCTCCTGTTCACCACGACTGCATTGGTGCTGAATCCTCCAGTTATCTTTGTGCATAAGATCGTAACCACAGGCTAACATTTCTTCAACAAGCATTGCTTAAACGCAGAAGGCCTTTGGGAGAGAGGACATCCTTTTGCTAACTTCCGGTTTCCATCCTGGCACTGCACCGTCCTGGTGTGCCAACCTGTGTCACAGGTCCTAGAGCAGGCGAGCCATGGGCCCGTGACCCACTGCGGCTGCGAAGTGTGTGATCCCACTTTATTGCTGCCATGACTAGTGACAGAGTTTACTTTTGGAGTGGACTTCTTGGGAACAAAAAAGCTATAACGGACATCTAATGGTTTAGTGGGGTCTGTTGCAAGAATCTGCACTATTAGAATTTCCTTCGTGGCAGAGTAGCCCATGCCATGCAGGAAGTCATCCCTGTGGCTCCAGCCGCTATAGTTCATGACTGTTCCATTGATGTCAATGATAGTCTCTGAAGTGGAGATCATGTACTTTCCATTGATAAGGTACTCACCGTTTTTCTTTTTCAGGGCTAAATAGGCAGTGAATCTAGTCTGGTCTTTGGCTTTGAACTGTCGAACTTTTATGTGGGTTGACCCTTCAGGAATCCTCACCACGTCAGTGTAACCCTTACTGGAAGTAGGAATGTTCACAAGAAGTTGGGGGAAGTGGTTAAAAAAAGGAGAAAAAATAAGTAAATACTTAACAAATAAATAAACAAACAGAAGTTCTCTAAAAAGCCTTCTCTTAACACACAGTTTTAATGGATTAGTTTAAAATTGGGTTTAAAAATTATTTTTTATGAGAAAATTGCAATTATACTACAGTATTGTATATACTTTAATTGAGGTGTTCAAAATTAGGATGATGCTAGCAACCTGCCTTCATTTAAAACATTTATGCTAACTTTCAAGATTTATACAACCATTTTCATCCTTATCAGATCCTATCATCTTTACAAATCTACTTTACATTCTTTCTGGTACAAAATGGGATATATTTAAACACAAACTGACAAAAATATGCCTTCACTTAATCTCACATAATTCTTTAATATTTCTCAGATTGCTTCCACATTAGAATCACGTGGGGATCTTTTAAATCTTTCAGAGCCTACCCACACCTCAGACCAATTAAATCCCCATCTTCCAGGGTCGGGCACAGTCAAGAGCACTTTTGAAACTTCTCACATTGTTCCAACGTGCACACTAACTTGGGAACACAGAATTAATTAGTTTTTGGACTAGAGGTGAGTAGAGTCTCTGCATTCCTTTCTACTAGAATTCTGGATTTCGTGGGACAGGCCACTAAATGAAGCATGCAATTCTGAAATTGGGTAATGATATTACTAACACCATCATAAAAGGGGAGTTTTTAAAAATGACTTAGAGAATTTTTCTGAATTCTTAGTGCCCATAAGATACGATAGATTGAGAAAGGCTTTATGGTGAGTGACATATAAGTCTTCAAAGAGCCATCAGCTGGACAAAAAATGGGGAAAGACATAAATATCTTTAATACCCATAAACCTGTGAGGAATGCTAGGATGGAGATGCTAATTAAGCACCAAGGGTGAAATGAGGAGTCAACTTTTGTCCACATTTTTGCCTTTTTAAGTAATTTCATAATAGGGTCCCTTCACTTTCCTAGTTATTTAAACAGGAATACTATTGGCTTGAGCAGTTTGACTGACATGTGGAGCTGACCTGTCTCATTTCCAGTTCTCATTCATATGCTAAAAATCCAAGTGTGTTTCCCTTACTCCAGAGTTTCCTCTGAATTGGAAAGGAAGCTTATCGCCAAGGAAGCCCCCTGTCTGCAGGGCAATCTGTTCTACAGTGACAGCTACACAGGTGGTAAAGCTTCCTACAGTATTGAAGAGAGATGATGCAATGCTCAGGGCATTCCTTATTCTGTCTAACTCGATTCATTATTCTTATTTTTGTAGTACATTACAGATCAGATTTCGTTACAGATGTGTTTTGTAGTACCTAATATTAATAAATAATCCATGAAACTATAGTGGCTTCAAAGAAAGTCAAAAGGGATGTTGGAGAATTCCTTGAGGCCAGGAGTTTAAGAGCAGCCTGGGAAATACAGGGGAGACCTTGTCTCTACAAAAAGTAAAAAAGTTAGCCAGGGATGGTGGTGCATGCCTATGGTCCTAGCTACTGGCAAGGCTGAAGTGGGAAGATCACTTTAGCCCAGGTCTTTGAGGCTGCAGTGAGCTATGATTGCACCACTGCACTCCAGCCTGAGTAACAGAATGAGATCCTGTCTAAACAAAAGGTAGTTGGAGATAAATATATCATCTTACACAAAAGGAGTATGAAATGGGGATATATGACAGTATTTGAACAAGTTCACTTTAGAGCTGATTAGTGGCAGTGTTAGGCTTAAAAGCCAGGCTTGGCTGGATGCCGTGGCTCATGCCTGTAATCCCAGCACTTTGGGAGGCTGAGGCAGGGGGATCACCTGAGGACAGGAGTTCCTGACCAGCCTGGCAAACATGGTGAAACTCCGTCTCTATTAAAAATACAAAAAGTAGCTCGGCATGGTGGCCCATGCCTCTCATCCCAGCTATTCTGGAGGCTGAGGCAGGAGAATCGCTTGAACCTGAGAGGCAGAGGTTGCAGTGAGCCAAGATGGTGCCATTCCAGCCTGGGCAACAGAGTGAGACTCTGTCTTAAAAAAAAAAAAAAGGCCAGGGTCTTGACTTCCAATTAGTGCTCTTTTTCACTATGTCCCCAGGCATAAAATCCTGACCCCTGCCAGCCATATGTTATAGCAGTTAAATGAAATTAAATTCTGGTTATGTCCAGAGTTTAAATGATGCCCAGTAAGGAGTAAGTAAAATAAAGAATAAAGGGTAAGGGAAGCTTTTTTGGGTGTTTGCCCTTGTTCCTTAGAGCTTATGTCATCTTGATGAGAATTAGTATGATGGTCAGTATTGCTGCAGGTCTTCAAACTGAGTTTCACAAGCACTGGTAAACCTGAGTACTAGTGCCCTGATTTTTTAGTGCCTTAGTAAAAGATGATTCTCTTGATATTCCTGATTCCTTTCCTTTACATCCTGCTTGGTATCATTTAAACTCCAGACACTAACCAGCTTTCCTGACTACTATAAGTGAATGCAATTTTCATATAACTCTTACAAAGTATGGCTGGCAGGGCAAAGGAGTCTTGTTTTGTTTAGGGCTATCTGCACAGTGCCAAGGGCAATGTCTGTCGTGAAGAAATATATTCATTTATATTCCAACATACTGTCAGGGAAGGGATGTTTTATTCCGCTCCCAGCAAACAAAATATGTTGTGATATCAATTGATAAGAGCTGTGAAGAAACAGAGTAAGATAAGAAGGTGCACAATAGTGGTGGGAATGGAGGAGAAGTCCTCTTGTTCATTTATGGTAGCCACCAGCTGGGGAGGGGACATTTGACAGAGACCTAAAGAGATTCTGGAAGGTGTACTGCTCATTAATAGCAGAAAGTGTTCCAGGCAGAGGAAAAAGCATTCTCACACCTGGTGTCATGTTTTTGAAGTGCCAGAAAGTGCATTCTGGTCAGAGCAGAGGACGAGAAAGGGACAGTGTAGAAAAGACATAGAGGAGGGAAGGGGCCAGATCTTTTAGCACCTTAGAGATTACAAAACAGTCTTGGGTATTGACTCTAAGTAAGATGGAAGCCACTGGAGGCTATTGATCAAAGGAATGCAATGATCTGATTTAGGTAATAGCCATGGCTTCCCTTGCTTGGTAAGATGAGATTGAGGAGCAAAGGATCCAGAGGTCAGTGAGGAGACTGCAGTGTTAGTCCAGGCAAGACCTGATGAACACTTGGATTGCGGTGGGAGTGGGCACGGTGGTGAGGGGATTCTGAAGATGTGGTGGAAATAGAACCGACAGGATCTGCTGATGGATGGATGTGGGGTGTGAGAGAAAATGAGACGTGAACCGTGACTCCAAAGTTTTGGCCTCAATAGTAGAAAGACTGAGATGCCATTTACTAAGATGAGGAAAACTGAGGGAGGAGCGAGTTAAGATTAGGGACATATTGTGAATGGGCTTAAACGTGATGAAAAATTTTAATATGTATTACCTCATTTCACCTTCACAACAGTTTTATTAACCATATGATAATAATTACTAGTATTTCCACTTTACTTTTGAGAAATCTCATGGTAAAGAAATTAGGTGACAATTCAAAGATCACATGTCTAAGGAATCATTGAGCCAAAGCTTGATTACAAATATTCCAGTATGAGATCAATGTTCTTTTTCATAAATCATATAAATTACTATGGCCTCCCTAGGTAATTAATTTGAACTACTCAAACATGTCATTTGTACCATAGTAGAATCTTGGTCAAACCAATTTTCAGGTGGTTACATTGCATACCACTTGTTGCTATAATGAATTTCTTCTTTTTCATGTGAAAAAATGTGCAGACATTAGTTGTCAACATAAAAATACTTAAAATGCTAAATTTAGCAATTTTAAAAGTGGTTTATAACTTTATATAGAAGAGAATATGTACCATAAAGTGTATAAGGTATTACCTTTTAAAAGTAATTTTGTTTCTAATTTGATTCCTGAATTCCCTCTCTCCCTCCTTTCCTTTCTTTCTTTCCTTTCTTCCTTCCTTCCTCTTTGTTTCTCTTTCCTTGTTTCTCTTTCCTTCTTTTTCTTTCTTTCTTTCTCTTTCTTTCTTTCTTTCTTTCTTTCTTTCTTTCTTTCTTTCTCTCTCTCTTTCTTTCTTTCTCTTTCTTCTTTTTTTTTTCAAAGTGATCTGTGTATTCTAAGATTTCAGTTATGGTGTCTGCTCTTCTCTGGCATTCATCAGCCATGGAGAATTGGCTAACTCCTATATTTTCAGAGTCCAACTCATTTTTAAAACAGAAGGTTGGACTGATCATCTCCAGGGTGTTTTACATCTTTGAAACATATAAAAATGCAGGATGTAATTGGGCATGCAGGGTTTTTGACATAGATAGTCTAACACAATTAGGTGAATAATTATTTCATTAGCAAATAGAATTAGTAATGCATATTTTAACTCAGAATAAATTTTTCAGCCATATATTTTCAAATCACATCAGAGAAAATTTATAGTTTTTTACATTAACATGTTTAATTATTTTAATAAATCCTATTGTTAATTTGGTTTGCATATTACTCTCAAGTTACAGACAACATAGCACGTACATCAAGAATACAAATACATATTTGACTAATAACACTCAGCCTAAGAGTGGTTTGGGAAGAAAGGCAAGCCTGTATTTTACCAGACTCTAGTCAACTCAGTCATGCTACTTGATAGCATATTTTATGCCAGAAATTGGTACTTTATAAACTTGAATATTTAAAGCAAAAATCTAGGACCACAAGAGGAAGCAGGAGACAGACACTGCTGTATATATTTCTTTAGAGAGTAGAGATACTTCACTAGGATTGTTGCCCACACCACTGCAATGAACTTACATTTTGCAAGGAGAAATATTTTCTTAAGGAAAACACAGTGTAAGGAGAATTTGTTTTTAAAAATATAGTTAAGATCGAAACCAACCAACCTTCCCTAAATTATGTTTTAGGAATAACAATAGATCTGCAAGATATCACTAAAGTGGAATGTCCCCCACTTTTTCTTTTCAGTTTTCTGACTCTACAAGCTATTGATTTCCATGGCTACTGCAGTTTATCTGCTTCCAGAGGCGCCATGAGTTTTCCCTGAGCAATCAGAGTTTTATTCATCTCCTGTCTCTTCCTTCTCATATTTAAAATGTGTTTCTAGAGCCACGTTAGACCTCCTCGTACAGATAGCTTATGATGTAATACGAATCCCCCTTTATCAATTTTGCAAGAGTCTAAAGCTTTGTTCAATTCATATAAAGACAAAGGTTCTATCATATTACCTTTTCTTATTAAAGGTTCCAACAATCTTTGTACAGCTGGAGTTGTCTCCTCCACATACTCCGCACTTGTCATACTGCAGCTTTGAGCCGATGATGCCGTCACAGCCAGTTCTCACACACTTCCCCCGGACACAGACAGAATTACTGTACGGCCTACATTCAGTGCCATCGGTCACCTGAATCATGGCAAATGCATTAGCAGTGGGAAATGTGTGCATCAGTATTTGCTCCTTTGGTCAACTAGTAAGTTCTCATTTGTGATTTTTTGAGTTTGATTGGTATAGACAGTCCATTGAAAAAAAAAAAAAAAGCCAAAAAACATAGTTTCCAGAAGTATCTAACTGAAAAATCCTTGGCATATTGCCGGAAAGCAGATTTTGGATATGCCTAGGTTACACATTTTCTCTCTTAAGCTTACCTCTGAATGTGTTAAGAGACACAAGGTACTCATCTTCGTTTTTGTATGCATAATACATTCTCACGGTACAACCTTGGCTTTTTACAATAGAAGTAATCTTTTCACTTAGTGTTTTGGACTATCATTTGTGTGCAGAACTGAATATGAGCAGGCCTGAGAATGCAAAGATCCTTCTTTGTTGCATAGTTGTTATTATAATGACAAATTTGAAAATCTAAGCTTGATATTCAAAACTGTGTCATGGTTGGACAGCATTCCCTATTGTGTGTTGAACTGTCAGACACTGAAAGAGACACAACCAAATTAGTACGGAAAAAAGAGTCTGGGGAAGTTAGATGAACGGACTTACTGGAAGAGACTGAATATATTTTGAATAAATGGATTAGTGTATAGTTTAAAAGCTAGTTATAAAACAGTGTGTATATAGATTGTGGCTTGTGCATGTGAGTATATATAATATATATACATTCATATATATAAATAAGCCTGTAAGTTTTATATTTATGTATATAGAAAACTTTTTATGCATGTGTATGAATATGTTGTGAATGTGTGTGTGTGTGAATTGAAGTAGAATATACTTCATCAGGTTAATAGCTCTGCAGATGGTGGTATTTTCAGGTGATTTTTATGTTTTTACTTCTGTGTAATATTTTTAAGTGAAAATGCATTATTTTCTAACAAAAACGTGGTCTTTAAAAAATTACATAAATTGGACATTAACTTGTTTTTCAATAACATGTTATAAATATCTGAAGGCCAAGTTTCAGAGGTAATTTTTTTTTTGAGACAGAGTCTCACTCTGTCACCAGGCTGGAGTGTAGTGGCACGATCTCGGCTCACTGCAATTTCTGCCTCCTGGATTCAAGTGATTCTCCTGCCTCAGCCTCCCAAGTAGCTGGGATTACAGGCATGCACCACCACACCCAGCTAATTTTTGTATTTTTAGTAGAGACAGGGTTTCACCATGTTGGTCAGGATGGTCTCGATCTCCTGACCTTGTGATCTGCCGCCTCAGCTTCCCAAAGTGCTGGGATTACAGGTGTGAGTCACTGCGCCCAGCCATAGGTGATTTTAAATGTAGCAACTGTTTACAAATTTGTAAACTGCTGTATAACACTGACCATTAGAATAAAACTCTGCTATAGATTTAGAAAATGCTCACTTGTGAAAAATAAGGCATGTTCCATACACAAATATTATACACATACACAAATATTATAACATATATAACTAGAGGGACATTGATTCATATTAAGGGTTCTTGACTTATTCAAAAGCCTGAGTCAGAGGTATATGATCTTGAAACCCATCTCCATGGCTCATCAAAGGAATTCTTAAGTAAATCATAGAAAAATAGAAAAAGTTTTCTTGCTTTACA
The DNA here is from genome assembly GCF_028885625.2 of Pongo pygmaeus. Classification (NCBI taxonomy): domain Eukaryota; kingdom Metazoa; phylum Chordata; class Mammalia; order Primates; family Hominidae; genus Pongo; species Pongo pygmaeus. Next base: position 39,634,320 of record NC_072395.2, read on the forward strand.
GTCTCCTTTACAATGGTGCTTAGGAAATACTAGTTGTTTTCATGGTTACTTTAAAGTTAAGGTCACAATTTGCCTTCCTTGACAGTGAGTTACACCTTTTACAGTGAGTTACACCTTTTAAATATAGCTTTTAAAACATTTACTTGTTCTGTTTATAAAATAATTTTTATTCATTGTGTAAAGTTTGAAAATATAGAAGTTATAGAGATGAAAATAAAAACCTTCCAAAATCTAACTGACCCCAAACTAATAACTGTTTACATCTGGTGTCCACAGGCTTCATTCTACCAAATAATTTCCACCAGTACGCCTACTGCTTCTGGACAGTTGGTGTGTAGTTACCTTTGGAGAAAATACCACATAGTAGCCAGTGCCCTTGGCTCTGCAGGTCAGCTTGCACACATCCGCTGGCAGGACACCTGCATATTTGGGAACCCATTCCACAAAAGTTTTGACTCCTTTTGCATCAGACTGATAGCCATTTTTGGCCTCACACTGTTCATGACGAAATGATTTACCTAGAAAACAAACATGTTACAGTATTACCTTATCAGTTCGGAAACTTAGATATATTCTTGTGGGTGTAAATAGTTAATTTTAAGGGGAAGATGCAAAGGTTGTTTTGTTGTTGTTGTTGTTGTTGTTTTTGCACAGTCTCTTTACTCACCAGTGCTGATGGATTTTATCTATACATAGAGTTCAAAATGGTGATTATTTATTCCAATTCTCTGAATATTGCTTATAATAATAACTTAAAAATCACATATGTGGCTGGGCGTGGTGGCTCATGCCTGTAATCCCAGCACTTTAGGAGCCTGAGGTGGGCAGATCACGAGGTCAGGAGTTCAAGACCAGTCTGGCCAACATGGTGAAACCCCGTCTCTACTAAAAATACAAAAAAAAAAAAAAAAAGTAGCCAAGTGTGGTGGTGTGCACCTGTAATCCCAGCTACTCAGGAGGCTGAGGCAGGAGAATCACGTGAACCCAGGAGGTGGAGGTTGCAGTGAGCCAAGATCATGCCATTGCACTCCAGCCTGGACAACAGTGTGAGACTCTGCCTCAAAAAAAAAAAAAAACACATATGTGTTTGTTATTGATCTGCATATTGGTGGAACTGTGCAGTATAAGATTAATCTTATTTCCCCAGCTTCCCTTATTCATTATTGCTAGAATACAAATGACATGTAGCATATGATGGTTGCTGACACTTGGGAGCAGCGTACCATTGGGTGAGCAGGGCATGAGACTGCAGGAGCGGTAGATGGCCCTCTTCCCTGTGCAGTAGCGTCCATTGTTTCTGGGAGCAGGGTTATTACAGTGACGATAGGCAAACTGCACTCCTCCTCCACATGAGCGAGAACACTGGCCCCAGGATCCCCAAGATCCCCAGTTGCCATGGCTTGACGTCTGAAATAGAATATATTTTAACTCCGATGAGAGAAAAACATTGAAAGTGTCCATTTGGAAATCACTTGCATTTAATGACAAAGTAGAAACTTTGTCACAGATACAGTTATATTTTCACTGAATTTAACATGATCATACTTTGGAAATGCAACACATTTCCAGTGCTAAGCAATTCATCTTTTCCACCCTCCCAACTCCAGCACTAGAAGATCTGAAAGCATCATCCTAAGTACTGAGCACACCACAAAGATTATTACCTCCTGGTTTCTACGGACCATTGTAAATTATGTCTTCTAATATGGTCCATCTCTGTTAATATCACTGAACCATGGTAACTTTTTGTCCACTCTGATCTTGGATCTTTATTTGAACGTATAATGCTGAAGGATCTGCATGGCACTGGGCATTATTTAATTGTGTTTGCATCTCTTTAGCAGTAAAACTCTGCAGTCCCTTTGTTGACATCCCACATCCTGTCTGTGACCGACTCCATGACATTCACAAATGTACCAGACCCAACTTGGCTTAATTCCTAATTAGATGTGACAGATACTGAAATGCACTCATGCCATACATGCAGACACACCCCTTAGGGAAGGAAGAGCCCTTTTATGGCAACTTAAGTCTATTTCTCTGGAAACATTCCGGGAGGGAGCTTAGAGATTCTGAAAGGAAGAATATGATCAGCTGCTTTGCTGAGGGAATCTGTGAATTGCCTCTGGCTGACTGTGTCAGGTTATCTGATGATGAATGGTTGGGTGATACCCTAGAAAGATACAGGCAATGGGCACATGGTAATTCTCTTCTAGGGACTTTGCAAATCTTGTAGTTTGAGAGTGAGTACATATTTTACTCAGGCCTTGAAATTAATAGCTGACCTGAAGCTGGGCTGTGTATATAGTGGCAGACGTGTTTCCCCGGAGCAGTCATAAGTTACTTTAGCTCCTAAATTTAGATTAACTTATTGTCAAGGGGAAAAAAGTGACCATTTGGAGCTCACCAAATATGCGCAAGGACCACATGTATCAGCTCTGCTATTACCTCCTTACTGAATTTAAATACTTATATTCTGATAACTTTAGCAAGAGAAGCTTGAAAGTAAACTCCCCAAAAGCAATTAATAGGGTCCTACCTGGGGTCTCAATTAGACAGAATCTGAGTTACAGATTCTGTCTAATTTAAGTATTTGTTAAAAGATGTAAACTGCAAATAAATTCCTAGTATCTGCATTTTCCCCAGTAAATCTTGGATCACTGAGAATGGCTACTGTGGGTAAAAGAAGAAGCTGTAAATAAACCTCAAAATGAAAAGTTTTTAAATTAGAAAATAAAGCCTTCTGAGGACAGTGCCCATATCCATCAAAGAATGCACTTCACTTCTTGGGCCTCCAGGCGTTGACTGATGAGAAAATCACTTACTGAATAATATTTTTTCTTGGTTTTGTCCACACATTTGCCCTGCAGGCAGATTCTCCCCTTTCCACAAGGCGTCCCTTCCACGGCAGGCAGCTTCTTGGTCAGACAGACCATCTGGCCCTGGCGTACCACGGCACACCACAGGCGAGCGCAGACATCCATGCCGGGACACACGGAGTACTCGGGCCCAAATGTCAGGTTGCACTGCTGGGTGGCATCGTAGGTCTGTCCTGGGAGTTCTTCGGGGCCCAGGATCTGCTTTCGTGGTAGGTCCAGCAAACAGTTACCTACAAGAATAACTGAGATTGACCACGGCTCTGTGTTTAGGTTTCACACCGCTAAAATCATGGATCTAAAAATGAAATGCCCCGGCTGGTGTTGGAGCACGAGGCACCCATGAATCTGCAGTGTAATGCTCTGGAGAGGGGCTCTGTGGGGACAAGGCTGGGCGCCCCCTTGGACGCACGATACCCTCCAGGGTTCTCGGGGGTGATACGCTCTGGAGTGTCTGTAACAATAGAGGTGAGGTTGGCAGGGGTGTGATGGAATAAAATTATTTTGTAATGATTAGTTGTGAAAATAGCCCTTGTGCTAAGGCACTAAACAAAATTGGGGTGGACCTAGAGAAAATCAGATGGTGAATTTTAATAATAATAATAATAATAACGATAATGAAGCATTTACTCTACCATTTTGAGAAACAGAGTTTGTCCTTGGCACTCTATCTGTATAACCCATTACCCATTTCTAACTCACCCCTTCCCCATGTGCCTATCACATGTCTCCTTTCCACTAATTCCATAAATAATAGCCAAGCTGGCTCCTCATTCATTCTTACAGTCACTCGACAAGTATTTGCTCAGCACCTACAATGTTCTAGAAAACACATTAGGTATCTGAAATACAGAAAAATGACCCAGATCTAACTTTGAAGGCCTTCCAATAAAGTCAAGGAGATAAAGTATTTCTCTCAGACTGATAAAATTTTAATAAAAAGTTTTCAAGATTCACAGAACAAAGGAGCAGTGAAAAAAGAAAAAATGGTCTTTGATAATTTAGGATTAAGTTAGTCTTTATACTATTTGCTTTATGTCTATTTAATGGAATCGGTGTTTGTTGAGTATTTGGATCTATCTGCCGAAACAAGGTAGGCATCTCATTGCATCATATATGAGGGTGTACAGGCAGAGGGGTGAGATGGGGAATCCACAGAAGCTGGAACATGGACGATGAGAATCCAAAACCTTAAATTTGCTTCCTCGTCCTCTCCTTCCCCTCCCCGCAAAAGCTTCCCTAAGATTCCCTGTCCAGTGAGTTAACATCATTAATTTTCTTTTGTCACCCACATGTGCATGCATATTGCCCATCTGTTTCTGTATTTTTCTGTTTACTTGATTTTAGGATTTACACAATTATTATAATAGCAATAAAATAACAAATATTTGTTACACACACTATTCTCCGTTCTTTACATATATGAGCTCATTTAATCCTCACCACAACCCCATCAGGCAGATTCTAGTGCATTTTTTATTTATCCTACAGATAAGGAAACTGAGGCCCATAGGAGGCAGACCAGTTACCCAAGGTCACACAGCTGTTATGGTTTCATGCTCAGAGCCTGCCTTTCTCTTCTGACGCCATATGGCTTCTCTTAGCATGTGAGTAGCTGCCTGATTGTATTGCTAAAGGGCAGCCATGTGTAAGGATCCTTTAAGTGGTGGATATTGAGCTTAATGGAAGAAACACCCAGTCTGAAGTCTTACTCTGGTGAAATACTAAATGGTTGAGTGCTCCTGGCTAAGTTAGCTAACCTCTCCCTAATTTATTTTCAAGATCTGCATAATGCTTCTTTTCTCACTGTGATACTGTAAATGTGAAATTAGCTAACAAAGATATTAAGGGTGACCAGAAAAATACAAAGCAATGGTAGTTCTATCCCAGCATATTTAACAGCCTTTTAGATGTATTACAGTTATTCTTTTTATTCAACAAAAAAGTCATATTCAAATCCTTATGTGCCACTGAGAAATAGAATATTCAGCATATTTTAAGTATACTACAAATTTTTAAGGACTACATTCAAATTTCTTCAAAGTGAATACCTTAGAATTTGTCAATCTGTTGGGGGCATTATATGAAAATGAATAAAGAGCAAAGTTCCTATTTAACTTCTGAGCCAGAACGTTTGAAAATGTAAAGCTTCTTAAGGCAAGCCAGAAAAAGCATTAAAAATAAGAATCCAGCCAAAGAGAACTTTGGGAGAAAAACACCAAGTTAAAAGAAAAACATGAAAATCAAGTCGATAGGAAAGAATGATAGTAAAAGCTCACTAAGCTTTGTTTATAAGACAGAGTGCGATTAGGGCTTCAGAACTCCACGAAAAACATTATCTTCATTGCAGAATCAAAAAAGAAGTACTGTATAAACTAGGGGATGCTTGGCAGATTGCTGATGTTAGAAGACTGTCAACAAATCTCTGAGTCTGCAATAATGTTTTCCAATTCTTCAAAAGTGCTGTTTTAAGAAAGTTTTTTTAAAAAATTTTACTAAAAAGCACAGACCACAAGACTGGGTAACTAAATATTAGCTAGGAAGTCTTTACCATGTGTGCATGCACATGGCATGGATCTACCTCATTTTTCTGGAGTCAAAATAACTCACCACCTGACTATGCATACAGAGTCACTGACACCTGTTCTACCTCACTAGTAGATGACAAGTGAAAAAGAAACGTGTAATGCAAACAATTTGAAATCGGCTTCCAACAAGGAGATTTCAAGATGTGGCATCTCTTTAAAAAGCTTAACTTAGAACTGTAAGTTTTAAAAATAAATAACACATTCGCTTTCTATTAAAAATAAGATATATCAGCTCTATAATTTTCCCTTAGAGGTCATACATGTGGAGATGATCTTTTCTTGCTTAAAATAATTTATTTCAGAATTGCAATTAATGTGTTATGCCAATGTTCTCAGTACTAGGATTTGTAGCTGCATCAATTTCTGTTTATGCCAAAGTATATATAATTTCATTTTTACATTGAATTATGTCCTTTTGCAACAAAATAGGTATAAGCATCTCTACCAAATGGCAGAATGGTGCCAAGAAACAATAACAAAAGTCAATACAGAGCCTAAGTCTGAATCTCACAGCATAAAATGTTTAAAATCTAAGTAATAACAGATTGGATATACATTTTATATGTTTAAGAAATGTATACAGTTTGGGGAAGGAGTAAAAGGGGAAACTGATCAACCTTTCAGTATCATTTCTAGTGACCTCTAGAGGCATCCAACCTACTGCTGATTTTTTTCTTAATCTGTTTTAATTTTATTCTCAACCACTTCTTCACACCTACTTCACATATTTTCTAATTCATCGTAGTCTGAAATTTGATCTGGACCTTGCTGGGAACATTTTGTGTTTGGTCTGTTCTACAAATTGACAAGTTTCTTCTTCCCTCCTTTCCTCCCTTTCCCCCTTCCTTCCTTCTTCCTTTTGTTTTAACATTGTATATATATAAATGGATAGACAATAAAATAAAGTCAGGCTGGGCGCGGTGGCTCATGCCTGTAATCCCAGCACTTTGGGAGGCTGAGGCGGGTGGATCACCTGAGGTCAAGAGTTCGCGATCAGCCTGGCCAACATGGTGAAACCTTGTCTGTACTAAAAATACAAAAATTAGCTGGGCGTGGTGGCGGGCGCCTGTAGTCCCAGCTACTTGGGAGGGAGGCTGAGGCAGGAGAAACGCTTGAACCCGGGAGGCGGAGGTTGCAGTGAGCCAAGATCGCACCATTGCACTCCAGCCTGAGCAACAAAGAGCGAAACTCCGCCTCAAAAAAAAAAAAAAAAAAAAAAAAAGAAAAGAAAGAAAGTCAATAGGAATGTGTGCATATTGCATACATATTTTTACCATTCATGTTAAACTAAATCCTTAAAATAAGGCAAAAAAATAAAAAGTAAAGTGTTGTGATTTGAGGCGAACCAGTAAGAAAATGTGTTGGCAGAATTCCACTAAAGGTGTTGGAAGGAATGCCATGCCTCCAGGAAATGGAACAGAAAAATCTCTAGTTTTATATGTCTGACTTATAGTACTATTTGTCTCTCATATTAATGATTAACCAAAGTTATCAAAGTTGTTTTCTTTGTTTTGTTTTGTTTTTAGTTGGAGTCTAGCTCTGTTGTCCAGGCTGGAGTGCAGTGGTGCAATCTCGGCTCACTGCAACCTCCATCTCCCAGATTCAAGTGATTTTCCTGCCTCAGCCTCCTGAGTAGCTGGGATTACAGGCATGTGCCAACATGCCCAGCTGATTTTTGTATTTTTAGTAGAGACGGTGTTTCGCCGTGTTGGCCAGGCTGGTTTCAAACTCCTGACCTCAGGTGATCCGCCCACCTTGGCCTCCCAAAATGCTGGGATTACAGGGCGTGAGCCACCATGCCCGGTCTCAAAGTTGTTGTTCTTTATTGTTTTCAATTTTTTCTTCCCTATTTCTAGCACTAAAATTATTTCCATCTTTCTTCCTTTTCAATATGCAGGTACGAAATTAAGTATGACCCAAATATTCATGATGTAGGAGAAATCAATTAATGTTCCTAATGAAACTCATCCAAAGAAGCCTAACACCACTGCTTACAATCTCCCTTTGCTTCCGCTCTTCATCTCACTGCCCTTGCCCCTCAGCTTTTAGGTCTTTACTTGAATGTCTAATGTTAAAAGAAAAATGGGTGCATTTGCCTGCTCTTTGATCACTCATTTTGGGCCCAGTGATATAAGAATGAACAAGAGCACTTCAAAAAACCAGACAATTGTTGTCAAAAAGCAATTCAAGGGGTCTGGGTGTGAAGCTGTTAGATGCATTAGGTATACTGTTTAGCAGATGTAATGGCAAGGAAATTAAATTAAAGACTCCCTGTGATAGACGATAAAGGAATGTTTTTAAAAATATAAGTCACCGTGGCCTTAAATTATATGTCTTATTTGCACACTCTATTAAAGAGCATATTTAGTATGAAAATCAAGATACAACCATAGTGTTGGCTTTGAATTTTATTAACGCCACCTTAAAAACTGATGTTAAGCTCTCCTGGCTAGGTTTACAGTCTATACTTAACTAAAGACTCAGAGAACTGGTTTTCCAATATCATTTTATGTGCAGAGTTCTGTGTTCAGTAAGTGGCTGTAAACTTAGCTCTTTACACTACATGACGAATTTTCAAAACCATCTATAGATTTTCCTTAGCAACCTGTGTTGTGAGTATTCTTGAGCTGTATCTACATAAGTCGTGGCCTTTCTCATCATCTGGCACCGTGGCCTCAGGGATACAGCAGACACAGCTGTCTTTTCTGGACTCAAGGTTAGTAAGCATTTGAGAAAGGAAATTCAATAACCTGCTTTCACTGCACAATTTCTTTGCCAGTGCTTACCTTTATTTTTGAGGATCATACTCCTAGCCAGCTTGCCTAGAGCTAGCTTGTATAAACACTGCAGAATGTCTACAAGTATCTTGGCCAAGGTTGGGCGTAGGGGGGGTCCCATGAGACATGGCTTCTCCTTTTCTGAATCACAAATCTGCAGACACAGTGACTTTAGAGTGAGCACACTTGGGTTTTCAACCATAACCTAATTGCTGCATATTTCTTGTTGGAACTAAATCAGGAAACACTCAGTAGTAATGAATTTACATTTGGCAGTGGACGAGTGCTACAAATGTCCAGCTACTTATGGCTAATAATTTTAAAAATAAATCAAATGCTTTGAATTTAACTTTACTCTCTGACCTCATTTCTCCAGTATTGCTGAAGGTCAGAGGGGGTGGGGTAAGATATTAGACATAAATGGAATTCCCATTTATAATGTATCCTTTAGGTACCATTGAAAAATTGTATATGTGTTGTGAGATTACCTGCTTAAAAATAGCAATTGCTTTTCTGCCTTTATAGTGGTCACAGTTTAACTTTCCTAGATAACTGAAAATCATTTTTTTCTGTGTGTCAGTTATTGTATCATGCTGAAATATAGCACTAACTTGAGGGACCGTGTTGGTGAGATAAGGTTTTTGACCTTTAGAAAATGGTGCCAGACCACTGTGCCTTTCATGTTTTTGGGCTGCTATTTACAGCTTTTCTCTTATTGTTAAATAGTATCATTTCTTGCTCTCAGATTACCTGTCTAAAGTCTCCCCACCCTCATCCATCATGACTATTTTATTGCTTAAAAAACTGAGTGGCCTAGAAAATTAGAACAGAAAAATGGTAGAACTGTAAAATACGAATAAATGGGCTCTGAGTGGAAGCCTGTGTAGCTTTCTATGAGTAAAGTTAAAAGGTTTTATAATATAGTTTTGTGACATCGTTTAGTCTTCTAACAAAGATGCATCTGTTTGTTTTTCTATCATCTTGGGCTGTGACTATCTTCTTAGTTCCCTCCCATGCTCTGTAGTTGAAATGTTAGCACCTCAATCATCTCTAAAGTGGGTTTAGTAGTTTCTATGGCCACACTTTCACTTACATTGACTTAAGTCAGCTTTTTGGTTACAATTTCAAAGTTATTAAGTTATTTCAATTCATCTTTAATAGCACTACAGGGAGTACCACTGTTTCAATTCGGAATCTGAGTATGCTCTTTTGAAACAAAGTAAGACATAACTGAGCTTTGTCATTGTGCCACACTGCTTTTCTTTGGTTTTTGTTATTCTGAAATCACTTTATTCATGTTATAAGCTACTGATAAAATAGGATTATTTTATTGAAACAAAAGGCTACCTAACTAAACCAACATATTCAAAAGTGAGAAAGTCTAGATTGGATGAAAAAAAATAAATAAGTAAACTATAAGCATTTTCTGTTCAAGGAATTTTGGTAATTGAATTTATTTAATATATATATGAGAAATTTAGATACTTTTTTATTAGTGCAAATGAATAAGATCTATTTCTATTAAAATTATGTTCTTAGTTGTTCTCTATCATGAGCCCTTTGGAACAGAAACAGAGATATAAAAATATGTAAATTTGTTATAAAATCTTTAAAAAATCAGAGCATGGACTCCTTTAAATATAGAATTAATGTTAAAAATGAAGACAATGCTGAAAGCATATTTACTGCATAGAAATTAAGATCACAAATTCTATAAACGTGAAATAAATGAATCATTTCAAAATTAGGAACAAAATTCTCCACAGCATTGTAATTAGCTGACCTAATACTTGCACAGGGAAAAAAATTTGGTCTCATTTTAGCCATAAGTATTTGCTGCCTTAGCAACTAAATCCATTCATTTAGTGATTCAAGGTTTAGCTCAACTTCTTGGAATGTGTAACGTGTGATTTTGAAATAAAATATTAATGTTATTTTATTTTCAGAAAACCTGAAAAGAAGTAAAACAGAAAAGCAATATTATGCGTGGAGACTTAAGATTCCACCCAAGAAGGACTTTATGAGATACTGACCTGATCAATGTAGATAGGATGATAGTAAGGTAACATTCATTTTAGGACTTTATCTGCATTTAATCCACAATGTAAACTGAGCTAAACATAGAATTACCATAGTATTATTGGTGTAAAGAAAAAGCTTCATACATTAATTCTTATTGTTGTTTCCAAGTCTTTAAATTATTGAGATATTTTTTCAACTAAAAAGGAACTTTTTTTTGTATTGAGATATATTTTAAACCAAGCTGGACCCAGATTGCTTTTCAAAATGAGAAGTACAAATATATAGTAACAGGCAGCTAAAGCCTTACCTGTTCACCACGAATGGAGCAAGAATGAGTTAATGAACATATTTTGACTCCATGGTGTCAGAGACCTGTGCAGCTGAATTTCTTTATGTCTGAAATAATTTGAATTTGTCCATTGTTCTGGTATTATGTAGCCACAGTTCAAAACAGTCAACATACTAAAAAATTATGGGACATTAAGTCATAAACTTTGTGGAACTGGGAAAAAGACAGTTTTCATTGATTATTCAACTTTGAACCGTATATCATGAGATAATTTTATAGAAAATTATTATGATCAATAATTTCTGTCACATTCAATTTAACTACTAGTTTTAGAAACACAAATTTTGAGAGTACATAAAATAAATGGGGATATGTCCATTTCTGTAAGATAGGAAATTTCAGCTACATAATGTCTGATGATTCTTTACAGTGCTAATGCATCTATCCTCCTGTGTTTTTATTACTTTAAAGTACTGAAGAATGCTAGGAAATTTGCAACAGCTTGTTTCAAAGATTACTTAGGGGTCAGAATTTATTATTTCTAAAAATTGTAACTTCCTTGGTATTTTAATATAATTTACAGCACTAATCCTAGTCTTACAGAATTTAGTAAAGTATGTTGTGCTCTTGAACTATATTTAAAGGATAAAGCCAAAGATTTTCTTTTGAAGTTCTTAAAGTGTTTTCCCATCATTCAGATTGCTTTTCTATTTCTGTTATGCAGTTTTTACTCTACTTTCAGGAGAATCTGCAATCAGGATAAAACCAAATTCTTCTAGTCAGTGCAAATCTAGAAAGCTTCCTCTTCTGGGCTTATGTTGCCATAAAGAGAATCCAGTAGAATTGTCACCTACACCTTAACTGCACCCCTATAATAGGCATGTAACAAATAATTCTGAGAGTCATATTAATAGCAGGGAAACCAAGATGTCTGCCAAAGTTCTCACAGGAAGCTAGTGGTAAAAGAAGGAATAAAAGCCAGACTTTCAGAGCACTAGCTAGGCATTCTGTGTGGTCTTCCACACTGCTTCTCCTTTGAACTTTTTCAATTCAAAAGCCAAAATACCATAGCTAAAATGCCACCAAGGACGTTGGCAGTACATACCCACATATGATCAATTTCCTTGGTCTTTCTTCTGACACTGTCCACACAACTATTGTCTTAGAGGGCAAGATGAATATCATGAGGATATAATGAAGTCAAACTCCTGAGAATCCCAAATTTTGTTCCTCAGCCTGTGTTCTCCTAAATGATACATACCATGGCCGTCATCCAGGAATTCCGTGATGGTGGCTGAAGTGCATTTGGACCAGGGCTTAGACGCATCAATGCTGGTGAGGATGGAAGACATTAAGCGCTTATCTTCTGTGGAACCAAAGGTCTCTTCACAGAATTTGGAATCGTCATGGGAGAGGCCAAGTAAATGTCCTAAGGGAGACAACAGAGGAAGTACAAATAATCCGTGATTGTGTATTTCTATTTTTCCATGACAGTTATGCTAGGGCTTGATTTTTTTCCCCTAATTGTAGATGAGTTCACTTTAACTGCTTTCTCACCCAGAGACTGGACCTCCAGGGAAATAAAAGTTGCATGGAGTTAGTGTAGCAGTTGCTTTTGGTGAACATTTCGATGGAAACTGAAAAACTAAAGAGTAGATGTTCCCATAATTCATCTGGATCACATATGCTTAATGACATGTGGAAACAAAGCCTTATTTAGAATCTAGAGTTTGCGAGACAATTGTGGGATTATGTCATAGCCCTCACCACATATCATTTTGATTGTCTAATTTTCTGCCTTCTCTGATCAAGCCCCATGAGATCAAAGTGCATTTGCTCCCATATACTGTTGAAACCTCTGTACTGAACTTAGTGCTGTGCAAGTTGCAAACACTTAATAGATGGTTTTTGAATGTCAATGACTTATTTTCTTAGTCAAGTAAATAGGTGGCTAATAAAAGGGAGGACTAGGGGAGACGAAAGAGAAGTGAAACGAGGAACTTTCCGGTTTCATGCAAAACTAGGCTTGCTTCATCCGTTCATTTCTTTTGGTGATTTAGTGAGTTATGAATGTTTACTATTGTCACAAACATATAGCTCACTTTGAAAACATACCCATTTACATTTTAAAATGTCAAAATACCAATAACATGAAGTTTGAGAGCTTGAAGAAAGGACAGCTTGGTTTCCCAAGTGATTGTTGTGAGTGTTCAAAACCACTCAGCCAGGTGATATTTGTGCTTAAGCCTCTCAACCAAAAATGTTCTCTGCAGTTCCAGTCAAGCTAGATATTATTTCACAGAGCCCATAATTGCATTCTTATAATCCAAGTAAATTGCTTTTTATTACATAAGATCAATTTTCATGCAGTCTAAGGATAAAATGATATTCCACAACAAATTTACAATGCTATTTAAAACATCTAGGACAGTAGTTTGAGCAATTACAAACTCTAAAAAGTGGACAGCAAATCATCCTAGTAGTGTTTTTAACAAAGCTTTCTAGAATCATACACAAACCACTAAAACAAATTTAGGAAACACTGTAGCAAACTGATGACTACATTCTCCTTGGGATCTTGAATGCCAAACGCAGAAAACTTTGGCCATTCTAGCAAAAGAGTCCAGTGTGCACCAATAAAACCCAACAGAGATGAAATCTTTCACTTTATATTCCGACTACTTTGGGCCAACTTGTGAAATCACCAACACCTCATAACAAAATTGTCCACTGAGCAGCTGACTGCTGTTATGGCTGAAAAATAAGTGGCTAGGGCTCGGTGACCTTCCAAGTCTCCATATTTTTATGTTATTTATTCAGATATTTACTTCGACAGCATTTACTAGGCTTACAAGTTTTCTCTGGGAAGTTCTCCCACCACCACTTAACATTTTGTTTGGTCAGTAGCATAAGTGCATTATAGTCTATATATAAAGTATGTCCCAAATGACTTGCAAAGGAAATTAGCAGGGGCTCATCTAATTTTTGAGTGGTTTGTTGAGTTTTTCAAGAAACTCACAGCTCACAGAAAAAAAGAAAATAACAGAATCTTTCATTCATGTACTATTAGAAATGACTTAAAGTTACTTAGTACATGAAATACTTGTTGATAATGCACTCTACAATTCCTGAAATTTTCCAAGATAGAGGATTTATCAGTTAACGCTGAGGGATATGGTGGAAATTTCACTCTTGAGTTTTTTCCTCTGGCATAGAAGAAAAGTGTCCCCAAGTGACCTCTGCAACATAATATTTATTTGAATCCAGGTTTTTACTTAAAAAACGTGATGTATACATTCTACTTCATAGGATATTTATATTTATTTAATGAAGTAATGGCCTTTTCCTCCAAATCTATATAAATACATAGCACTTTCCATATGCCTTTTTATTATTGTATCAAGAGATTTTCACTTCATTTGGAGGGTAGATTTTAGAATTCTGATTTAAAATATAGGACACATGGCAGACACGAAATTCACTTTGAGGGACCTGAGAAAGTACCTTCATTCTTTCTTTCAAACAGAGAGGTGAAGCATGTAATTTTAAAGATTTCAATTATGTAAGCAAGTCAATTTAATTTTGAAATATTTTGGCATCATTTATGAATCTTTTGGAATGCTAGTTAATATAATATTGTGACTTCTATGCTTCCCAAATTTACTCATTTTCCACTGAAACTTAATTGCCACTGAAGATGCATAGAAGAAATTGCACTGCGAAAGACTGCCATTCAAGCATGAACAAATCTTCACTTCACCTCAGCAAGGGAATGTGACTTTTGTAAGATCTCCAAAAGTCAGGCAGAAACAGACTGCTTAGAGTCAACTGAAAGAGATCGACTCTTTTGAGGGCGAATGAACATTCTGTCCTTCATGAAGAAAGCCTGTCAGCTGTCTGGGAGAGGCATGCTCTCTGAAGGGCAGTGAGAGTCCTGGGCAATGTGAAGAACACTTAAGCACCCAAAGTAACAGGCAGCCAGTTCCAGAGTAGCTGGAACCAGGGCATGGCAAGAGAACCACGTGACTTCCCTTCAGGAGCTGGACAGGATATGAAAGGGAAGATCAATGTGAGGGATGTTTGGATGCTCTTCAGGAAAGACGTGACACACATTCTAAAGGCTGCAAACAGCAAAAGGAATGGTATTTTCTAATTCGAGCCACCAGTCAATTATGCTAAGACATTTACTGTTGGTTGAAATCAGCCTTGAAATAGCAAAAGTACACAAAAGTATAAGCAATTTTAAAGGAGTCCTTACAGTAAAGACAGCACGCTATGATACTAAAAGCTAACTACCAGAGAAAATCCAGAATCTGGGGAATTTAAAATACAATGTCACAGCTGACAACTGTGTATTTCAAGTAGGGATTGTGAAGGGGAATTGGAAAAGCTAATAGCTTTGAAGACATCTGCCTTTTCAGGGAGAGTTTGTTCATAAATCATTCACAGAGATGTTTAAAATGAATGGTGTGGTTTGGAGATTAAGCATTTCTTGGACAAGCAGACCCCAGGAGCATTAGCAGCAGATAGGATTAGATATCCCTGTCTCAGAGAGTAAAACAGCACATGAAGAATATAAAAGCGTATGGAGAAAATGTGTACAATGCCAAAAGTAATTTGTTGTTTACATCAAATTGTATTACATGATGAGTTTTTAGAGCAATACAGAGCAACAGAGTTAGTTGAGGGTGAGGTTTTAGAGGAGGCAGGGGGATGGAATCGAGAAATCCACATAGAATGGCAATCCTTACCCTTCGAAAAGAGAAAGAGTTCTTTTTGGAGAGTCAGAGTGTTGCAAGACAAGGGTGGGGAGGACTGAAAGCCATTTTGACAAAGATTTGAGAAAGCTCCCTCACTAAAATAGGACGCGAAACTCCTAGTGAGAGAAAAGGCAGAGGTGGGTTTCAAGGTAACTATCTGCTGTCAGGATTTAAAGCAGAGGTAGTGAAGTCTTGCTTTAGGGAAGAATTAGTATTTGTGTTTAGGACCATTTATAATCAGCAGACATGCAAAAGATCGAAAAGCAGTTTGCTTGAGCAATTTTGTTTACAATACTATCTTTCTCAGCTATCTTTAATTCTTGATGATGTAATTGAAAGCTTTTCACCTAAAACTCTGAGGCAATTAAGGACCAAACACACTTGTGTAATAGATGCACTTGTTAATGGCCTCTGTATTTATATGCTAAATAAGGTTTTAACTCGGGAAGGGAGATAGAAGCCAGAGTGAAATTCAGAGAATAATGCAACTGTCTAATCCACGAGTATTTTCCAAGTGGTGCATACCTCAGAACTATATTTATTTTCTTTTTTCTTTCTTTCTTTCTTTTTTTTTTTTTTTTTGAGATGGAGTTTCTCTCTTGTCCAGGCTGGAGTGCAATGGCAAGATCTCAGCTCACTGCAATCTCCACCTCCCGGGTTCAAGCAATTCTCCTGCCTCAGCCTTCTGAGTAACTGGCATTACAGGCGCACACCACCATCCTGGCTAATTTTTTGTATTTTCAGTAGAGACAGGGTTTCACCATGTTGGCCAGGCTGGTCTCGAACTCCTGACCTCAGTTGATCCACCTGTCTTGGCCTCCCAAAGTGCTGGGATTACAGGTGTGAGCCACCACGCCCGGCCAGAACTGTATTTCACTGTTTGAAATAATTAGTAAAAGCTAAGGCATAAATTGTGTTAGATGATGTTGACCTACTCTTAATTGATGTTAAATCATGTCTTAAATACAACAGTCATGCTGAGTGTCTGTCAGCAAGTAATATCAGAAAGGAGTTTATTTGAATTAATCTAAGAAAATAAATGTAATGATAAATTATGTCAGAGTAAAGTCTATACGGCTGAGAGTTTGAGTTACATTGTTAGCTCAGAAATAGCAAACAAATCTCACCTGGTAACTTTTCTGGTACGAAAATCCTCTTTTTGAATTGGCAAAGGGGTGACATTTTATAAAATAAATGTTATCTTTGATATTCCCAATACAGATTTTAAGAACACCTTGCTTCATTAAATTCACAAGAGAATCTGGTGTTAGAAAATCTATGATAATGTGTAGCCAGATGAAGACACATCACTTTAAAGGAAACTGTTGGTTCAGCTTCTTATTCAACCCAGGCATTACTGTACAACCAGGGCTGACTTATAACATTAACCTCAGGAAGGAAATTGGTTGTTTTTCTAAACTTTGGTCTGCAAATTAAACAGAATTTCAAGCTCTTGTCTCCTGATCCCAAACTGACCAATGGTCAAGGGGACACAGTACCACATCCTAAAAAAATGTCACAAGAAGCTCTGTAATGTGTTTACTTGGGAAAGCACTGCTCAGATGAAGCATCTGTTTCTTAATGAGGTCATGTTTTTATTTTACCTAATTTTCCAGCTGGGATTATGGAGGTGCAAGGTCTTGCCAGGGGTTGAAAAGTGAGTCAACTGCTCACATAGAATCAGAATCTAGAATCCTTGAAGAAGGGAACCATGAGCTCCAGTCATTGGATCATGCATGCTTATTCAAACATGAATCTTTACATAGATGTGATAAAACTCTTAAAACTCCCATTTCAAAACATTAAACATGAATGGTAAATGTGGTATCAATTATGTAATTTGGAAGGAAGAAACTCTAACTTTTTCACCTTATAACTAGCTGTGTCAATATCCTTTTGAATCCATTTCAGAATTATAGCCTTTAAAGTAAAAACTGTCTTAAAAAAAAAACATTCTAGAAGCGTATAAACATGTTGAGCTCTGGAGCCAGATGGATTGGGTTTGAATCTCACTTTAGCAGTATATTAGTTGTTGACTTTAGACGGGTTTAGAAAGTACCCTGTGTGTTAGCTTCATTCTCTGTCTTGGGTGACCCACTAATGGTACTTACCTCATGGCATTTTGTAAGAATTAAATGATATAAAACATGCAAAGTGATTAGAATATGTGCTTGACATATATCAAAGGACCAGTGATTGTTAGCTAACTTTATTGTCCTCATTGATATTCTGGGATTGTTATATACTTTTACTTATGAGTAGTCTAGTAATCAGTGATATATATATATAACTGATATATATAGATATATATATATAACTGATATATATAGATATATATACACATATATATGTATATATATAGATATATATACATATATATGTATATATAGATATATATACACATATATGTGTATATATAGATATATATATGTGTATATATAGAGATATATATACACATATGTGTATATATAGAGATATATATACACATATGTGTATATATAGAGATATGTGTATATATATATGTATACGGAGAGAGAGAGAGAGTCTTGCGGTATCACCCAGGCTGGTGTGCAGTCATGCTATCAAAGCCCACTGCAGCCTCCATCTCCTGGGTTCAAATGATCCTCATACCTTCTGACTAGCTGGGACTACAGGTGCATTTCACCACCCTTGGCTAATTTATTTATTTATTATTTATTATTATTATTGTTATTTTTTTACTTTTTGTAGAGACAGGGTCTCACTATGATGCCAGGGCTTGTCTCAAACTGTTGGGATTACAAGCATGAGCCACCACACCAGCCAACAAGCTTTAATATTACTAGACACTCCTTATGTGGGAGGGAAAAGGAAATTTCCTAAACATAAAAGAAAAAAACATCACTCAGCAAGTGTGTGATAGAGTTACTTTTTATGCCACCTTCAGTTTGCTGGTTTCCACACGTGTGGCAGATAATCTATAGGTTTCTCCCTAGAGAAACATGAATTGGGATTAAGTTTTTAAAAAACTGACAATAGACACAAAATCTCTCAATATTCCTCAACATATAGCAAAAACTTACTCCCGCATTTTATTTGGAGGCCAAGAAAGACATAGTGTGGCTTTCCTCCAAACTGCTTGTTGATTAAAGCAATGGGTTTGCGGGCAAATATCAAGTTTAATGCTAGTTTCCTTCTAACCTTACATCTTACAACAAGCCTGGACATCTGAATCTGTGTATTTGGATTTGGTCTGTGACGTTTCAAGAACCTCTGCAGCTTTTCAAAATATGGCCGTGTTTAATCTAATCATCTACAGAAGCAGAGTCACACACAGATCAGCACAACCAGGGAACACCTTTTAACCACACCAAAACACAGGCGGCTTTGCTGTTGTGTCTCAACCACTTCCTAAGTCTCAGCTGAGTATTTGGTCTTGACTTTTTAAGTTGCCTGAGTTTAGCTTAGGAAGCATAGTGGAGGCTTTCACAGTGGAGAGATTCACTTAGTGCATTTTATAATTAACTACTATAAAGCAAAGCTTCGGTATGTTTGCAAATTATGGATTTCATTTGTCTAAATAAAATCAGATTGTTCCTCCTAGTGTATTAGAAGCTGGCCCAACATCAATAAAATTACTGTTTTTAAGAACCATGTGTGTAGCAGGTGAAATCTTTATTATTACAAGTCAATAATAAAAGTTTGACAAGTTAAAATATAAACTCAAAATGTAAACTTACACTAACTTGAAAACTTTCTGCAATTCACATTTGGATTATAAAGTGGCTATAAACACATTCCTGCCTCCACTCAAGGAACATGGATGGGGACTGTGTTTTTGATACTTTGAAGTGACTTTCTGAAATGCCTTAACAATTTAGCCAACATTTACTTGCATATAACACAAGAAGGAAAGCACTTTATGACTGCCTATCCAGAGTCAATGTCAATCAATATCCATCTTCCAGAAGTCTGTATTGGCATCAGTTGATTAGTTACCTTCAAAATCTAGCAGCTGTTTTGAAAGAATTAGCAGAAAAAAAGAAGTGTTCTAGTTATCAAATGGTATATGAATAGAGTAAGTTTTCGTAATTGTTTGTTTTTAATCTGTGTCATTTTGACTTCAAGTAATCTAATGCCATGGATAGAAATGGTGTCAGATAGAGACTTCAGCTCTGCCTCTATTTACCTTATGAGTTAATTATCAAGGCAAGAGTTTTTTTTAGGTGGGGGGCTCACTCTGTCACCCAGGCTGGAGTGCAGTAGTGTAATCATAGCTCATTTTATCCTCTATCTCCTGGGCTCAAGCAATCCTCCCACCTCAGCCTTCTGAGTAGCTGGGACTACAGGCACGCACCACCATGCCCAGCTATTTTTTTTTTTAATTTTTTGTAGAGACAGGGTCTCCCTATGTTTCCCAGGCTGTTCATGAACTAAAAAGAAAATTTTGATTCAGTTTATTCATGCACAAAATAGATATGACTTTCTATTTTAAACCATTGTGAAGAGAAAGAGGAAACAGTTGTGCATTTCCACGAGAACCTTAAGTAGGTTAATGGAAGTGTTATTCTTGCTCAAATATATCCTTTTACTGCTTATAGAAGAAATAAAGTAGAAAAATTATGGGAACAGCCTTGGAATCTTCTCCTAGCTTGTGTTTTGAGCACAGTAACACATTCACACTGTTTGCATAAAGGAAATTACACATTTTGGAATGAGGCTAGAGTAAATTTAAAACACTGGAAAACTGAGCATTCAAAACGTCATTTTCATCGCCATACTTTGACCATATACACTACTTCCAAATCTAGAAAGTCACAAATGTCTAGTAAAAAGGAAGGGGGATGGTGAAACCCCATCTCTACTAAAAATACAAAAATTAGCCGGGTGTGGTTGTGGGTGCCTGTAATCCCAGCTGCTTGGGGGGCTGAGGCAGGAGAATCTCTTGAACCTGGGAGGCAGAGGTTGCAGTGAGCTGAGCCTGCGCCATTGCACTCCTGCCTGGGCAACAAGAGTGACCCTCCATCTCAAAAAAAAAAAAAAAAAAAAAAAAAAAAAAAAAAAAAATTAGGAAGACAGAAGATTGCAGGAATTGAGGAGAATTAGAATCGAGAGCATGGTTAGCTCAGACTGAGAGCTTCACACAGCAATCCAAAAAACACACCATGGGAAACAAACCAGCAAGCTGCATTATCCAAGATCACACTGGCTGGAGGGGCAAGACTCTGTAATAACACACAGATGATCAGGAAATCTTTTGTCAGGCTATCTTTCCTAAACGTTGAAGGCTTATTTTTTATAACACATGTTCATAATATTTAGGCAAAAAGTGAAATTAAAGAATAATAAAGAGATTAGAAAATAAACTGAATGAGAGCCAGATTCTTTTATGAAAGCAGAATTGAATCCATATTCCCCCACTTCCAGACCTTAAATAGTTTAATTCATATTACATATGAACTAAATAGATTAGTTCATATGTAATACAAAAGGGAAGTTAAATAGAGAGTGTCTGATTGGACAATGAATTACAGGGACTTCTAAAGAAATAAACAAAGATAATCCAACCAAAATTTTAAGTGCATGGAAGGGCACAATCATACATCAAAGATTTGGGTTTGAGTTTTCATACAGAAGCCCATCTTTCTCCTACATTGTTTCCATGTATAACTATGTCTAATATTCTTGTACTATTGAGAAAAGTTCTTACTGTGTGTGTACACACACGTATATATTTAATTTTAATATAATATTTGTGCTTATCAGCATCTGGCTTCCTGCCTCTCAGACTGCTGCATCAGCCCTGTAACCCAAGATTGCCTTAGGAATTCAGGAGAGCTGGGAAAGGTGACCCCGCAGGGCTCTTCATTCCACCCTAGTTAACTTGAGGTCAAAGTAGCCCTGAAGAAGCTGCATTTATTGCCACATACAGGGAAATCTCCCAGATACAGTCAATGTGTGAAAACCAATCACTAGAAAGGAAAGAAACTGCCCTTCCTTTAAGGAATGTGGAATCCTTCCTTTTGAAGATCAGGATTTGGAGCCCATAATCCTGTGGATGGATGATGCCAACATTCAGCTCTGCTGCTTATTCCCCATAATTTCTCCACTTGACCTGTGACGAATCAGCTTCTGCCTTTCCAGGGACTTAGAACCTTTCTTATGGGACTCCTCTCACTCTGAATGATGGTGATTAATTACTAGTGTAGTTTAAAAGTCTCCTCTATTTAATTACATCCTCCTGAGTATTTGGACTAATTCCTTTTAGTTTCCGCTGCAGATCAGAATGTTGCCTTGAGCAAGTCTCATGTTTCTTTCTCCCGCTTACGCAGTCAAGCACATACATAGATATGTAATAAATATTGATTAAGGTTCTGTATTAGGCTGTGTTTTTATCAGTAAGGATTAATAGGCATAAATGAGAGACATAATCCCTACCCTGGAGCCTAAATGGCATGTGTTATAAAGACGCTTTCAGGCTGACCAGTTCTTCTAGTGCAGCTGAGAAGACAGCCATGCCTCCTCATTAGCCTACTTTATAGGGAAGAAATGGAGACTCAAAGTATCTAAATCACTTGTCTGAGATAAAACAGAGAACCCAGAGACAGAGCTGGAACTCCACTCAGATCTTTGACTACTGAAGCCAAAGACACCTAATCAATAAAACACTGAATTATTCTCAGTGATGCTACTGGATAATTATTTACGTTTAGGTTTTATATTTGTGTTTTTCTGCTTAGGAGGTAAGAAACGTGTCAGGAACATTAATGCCATACTTAAGAATTGACATTTAACTACTGAATTCTGTTTTACTGGGGCAATATTGTGAATTATGTAATTACACTGTACCTTGGATTAGAACTTATTTAACTCCCCAAAGAAAACATAGCAGTTAGAAATGGATGCTTTGTGAAAATATTCTCTGCCTATTAGGAATGTAAAAAGGTAGTTTTAATTCCCATTTAAAAGTTATAATTTTAACCTTCAAAATCAAAATCTGTTTAAATCAAAATCTTTTTTGCTATAGATGGCAAAAGGTACAATAATTATCAAACCATGCTTTGCTCCCAAAAAGGTGATGCTGAGTTGATACATACATTTCAAAAGCAAATGAACTATTTAGCTAAAAAGAAAAACATAAGTACATGTGGATATAAATAACATCTACTATCTAAACTCTACCCAATTTGTTCCCCAAAACAACTCCCTGAAATAGGCACTATTATCACTATGTTTCAGATATGAAAACTGGAGCTCAGAGAGTTTAAATAATTAGACCAGTGTGACATAGGTAGAAAGTAATTTAGCAAAAATTGAGCTCATTTAGGACTAGATGTTGGAATTAGACAGAAAAAAATTAGACGCAAAAAATTGTGTCTAATTCCAACATCTAGTCCTAAATGTACTAAGCCAATTTTTCATACACCTAGTAACCTAGGTCAATAATTAGGAAGCACACATTCTTTATTTTGGAAGTATTTATAAGTAATCAACTCAGTCCTGTATTTATAGACATCGGATTTAGATGTGTTTCTTATAACAAACAAATTAGGTAAGTGACATTTTAAAGCAAACCCTGTTGAGTGTCAGGCTTGGCTTCCTTTCCTTGTTATTAAGAACCAGACAGAAATATTTACCATAAGCCATTGATGACCTTTGACAGGAGCCTACAATTATCACTGACAATGAAATAAAACATGTTAAATTTCTGTGCAAACTGATTAGCCCTGGATGAGCCAATACTGTCTCCAGTAACTTCTAAGAAGGATATCTCTGCATACCGAAGTTGCCTGTGACAACTTTCATCCAGGGGTCATTTAGGGATGCTTAAAAAGATAGTAAGAAGGCAGTAGCAGTAGCAAATTTCTCTTGAACTTTTAAATGACACTGTCAGAAGAAAACATCCACCGTGTTGCTGACTTTGCCTTCTCTGTCGCTCATATTAGTTAACCTTAAAAGTGCAAATATAAACAAATTTAATCCCCAGTGGTACATCTGAACCAGGAGAAATCTGGAATTAATTGCGAAGTATTTTGGTTCCTGTTGCAGCTGTTACGAGTGTTTGATTTGGTGAGGGAAAAGAAAAGGCACTGCATACCGATTTCGTGAGCAACAGTGAAAGCTGCGTGGAGGCCATCGTCTTCAATCACAGCACAGCTGCGCTCTGGAGAACATATGGTCCCAACGTCTGCCATTCCCAGGGTGTCACATGAATGATGCCCACATAAATCCTGCCCGGGAGAAAGAAAGAAATCATTAAAATCAATTTACATCCAGAAGGAGCCGCCCCATATAGCCACTTGCTTACCCCAAATGGCAACGGCGATATGTTTATGGTATCACCTGTTCCTCTCTGGAAACGTTCCAAAGGGAAACTCAAGGCAGAGACTCTTCTAAACTGCTCTGGGACCCAGAAATACAGAAGGATAATGGAACTCAATTACATTTAAAAAGATGTCTTAGGATTGTAACTTGTCTATTACAATAGCACCCGCAGCTTTAACAAAGCCGTAATGCCTATACATCTCCGATCACTTTCCCATATGGTCATGCTTAGGAAAGTCCTAAAATTCTGATAGAAATTCATGCTAAATTTATCAAAATCTGGCCTTATAATTTGTTTTCTATTACAGGGGCAAACTGCAGCCAGACGTCTGCAGCAGACTATAAATTTATTAGAAATTTGGATAGAAAACTAAATTTTAATTCATAATTTGAGGAAAGGTCATCTTTTACTCCCCAAATGAGCTGTAATTTCATAGGTTGTGTCTTCTGAAATCTGTACATTCTTACTTATAACATTTAATGTAGCATTTCTCAACCTGACCAATCTGCAGAAAATATATGTCATATATTAATTGTGTATACATGAATATATGCATTTTTCTGGTAAAAAGTCATAGCTTTTCATAGATGTCATATAATCTTTTAAGAGATTCTCAAATAGGAACATGATTCCACCCCAATAATGGTGAAAAATGATCAATTTAGATGAAAGAGACATCAACAAGCCTCTTAAGATATGAAACATAAAGAGAAAATATAAGCCACAACTTTTTGACATGACAGATTCATAATGATAAACTTTCCCTTTAAATGCTATTTGAGTATTAATGGACATTAGCATTTCTTGTGCCTGACCACAATTTTCCATGAAAATTTACTAACAATGTGTTCATTTACATTCCCAAAGAGCAAGATCGTGTTTCTAGTAAGCCATAAGTTAGTAACTCCAAAAGGAAAAGTTTTAAAAATATATTAATTATTGTAAAGACAACTGTTTATTAGTTAAAATAATAAATGTTTCTATTATACAGCAATCATGTTTGTATGCCCAACTTCCATATTCTCCAGCTTATATAGTAGGAACTCAGCAAACATTTGTTTCATTGAGTTGAATTGTGACCTACAGTCAGATACATTATAGTGCTCCCACATCTTTAATATGCTGTATGCCAGCAGGACCTCGGCAGGCTCCAGACAACCAGTACAAGGCAGTGTGACTACATAACCAATGCTACGTACTCAGTGGCAACATACTCTTCTAACCCTTTGCTATTTTGCTGCATAAAAATCCTACCAAGGTGAAGAGTATTTAAAAACTCAGCTGTATTCTCTTCTCTTGCTACATTCTCAGGTCCTTATTGTGTTCTGTTTATTATGAGTTCCCAGCTGAGAAAAGTTACAGTGTGGCCACCACGTTACTGTAGCTTTAGACACTGGAAATCTCAGCCAAGTAGCCTTGGTTAATCATGTCACAAAACCAACAGCCTTCCAAAGTTTCCTGTGTATCCTCACATGTCATCCCATGGGATGCCAAATTACAGCTGTTGAGTACAAATTAGTAGTTTTTCAAATTGAAATTGGAACACACTTTTGCATAATAATCAGTCTTTGAGATAATAATATAGCACAATACATTTTTAAGCCCCTCCCCCACAATCATTTCACTATCTCTAGGACCAAAAACCTAGGTCATGCCTTAAGGGAGCTGCTAGACACTCTAGGTTATACCTGCACACGTTTTTTTAAAACAAGATTTATGTTTATATCGCAATTTGGGGTATTTATCTTTAAATAATAAAATCCAAGAATTACATTTTCCCTTCTTACTCTATAAACAAGCTAAGAGGAAGAGCCACGGCAAAGGGAAATGACCCTCCTGTTCTCGATAGAGATTAAACTAGGTTCTTAATATCTCTCTGTTTACTGCTAATCAATTGCTCATTAGAGGCCATCAACCCTCCTTGTCATCCTTGAATTGGATTAAATGCATTTGGCCTTTTGCCACGGAAATGTGACAAAATTATGAACAGAAGCACTTGTTATTTCTTTAACCACACTGATTAAACTCATTGACTACTCAGCCACACTATATATTTCTGTAGCTATAATTATGTAAACTGGCAACCTTTCCATTTCACTCACACAATTTCAAATCTTGGCAAACAGTTACAGTTTCAGCCTTAAGGCTTATAATGAACATCTGAATTTCTTTGTGAACAATGTTCGTTTCAATGAATTAGAACTAATGTGCGTCAAATTGTTAAGAATACAGCATCTCACATTCATGTCTACTTTCTGTTGATGATTTCTAATAACATTTATAGGTGTAAACCTTATTTGAAGTTTATAGAATACTTTCTTAAATTCTTAAATTCTGAGCAGGAGTAAAGATATTATTGGGGCAATAGTATATGTGTATACGTGTATACATATATACACATTTGCTATTATATATGTGTATGTATACACACACATATATGTGATACACGTATATGTGTGTGTGTCTACAAATAGATATAATCTAGACCTGGAAGCAGGAGATACTGGAGAGATGTGAATCACATACAATACCATGTAAGAGGTAAACGAATTAAAAGTTCTGACAAAAGCTTATCTGCTTGTTCAGTGTAGATCTGAAGGTAAGTGGTATCTTTGTCATATCAAATAAGGCTTGTTTTATGCAGGATCAATATCTTACCACTACTGTGTGGAGAGTAATGCAATGGAAGATTTAGTAAAATATGAAGGTTGCAAAGGTTGCAGAGATTTATCTAGTGGTTTTGTGGTATGGTGTTGGCCAGTATACAAGACTGAGACATTGTATCTAACTCAGAAGTGTATTCACGGTGGTCTGCACCCCCAGCAGAGATTTGATAGGAAGGTCATTGACACTGTGACCATTCACCAGGTATGACCTTTGAGGAGACTATAAATATGGCCAAGCTTGTGATTTATCACAGAATTTTGAAGCTATAATAATACCCAAGATCTACTGGGCACTTCTTGGGGATGGGATGGGGGACAGGGAGCCAGTAAAGGATGCTGCCTTGAGAAGCATGCTCAGAAGATAGTGTGAACTTTGAAAATCCCAGTGGGCATTACTGGGTGGTAAAAATGAACCAGTCAGACACAAATGTCCTAAGGTGGACAAATCACAGGAATCATAGGATTTCTTGTCTTGACTGAGAGATTGTTTTCACATGCAGTGCAAATACGCTGAGGGAGGGAGCCAGAGGCAACACAAATGCTGATACAGGTAGATACCATCACAGCTGCAGCAACAGCAGCTGAAATTAAGGAAGAACACCTTATATAGGAGTTAAATAATAGCAACTTCTGTTTCTATAGATCTTACCCCTTGGTAAGGGCAAGCATGGAGCTCAAGGGAAGAGCATGAAAGAGAGTTTAACTGGGTTTCAGATATCTACCCATCTGTCCACACAATTCTAATTGAAGAGAGATTAGTGATAGAAGAATTAATCTGGTGTGGTACATGTTTTAGTCATAAGTATTACCTACACACACCCATGTGCACACACCCACCCACACATACACACACACACACAAACGCATGCATATTTGTTCTGTGGATCTGATTTTTGAGGAGTCCTTTGCCTTTCTGGCTACCTATCCAGCAATCCCCAATAATAGGGGTTTTAATTTTAGACTTCAGCAGAGACTACATTAATTGGAACTGTTAGGCCAACCATTACGATGACCCGTTTTATACAATCTCTATCCTTGTCTCTTGATACACCTAAGGGATACCAAACACACAGAGCCCAGATGGGTTAGGGGCCCAGAGATCCAGACGTGTTTATTCCTAAAACAATTATTGTGTGCCTACAATCTGCCAGACACTGTGGAAGTGCTGACACTGTGGTAAATAGATGAAATAAGATCTGATCCTGAGCTTTAAGGAACATCAGGCTCTAAGGAGCAAAACAGATATGTCAAGAACAAAGCAAACTGTGACTTCCATTATGAACAGATTGTTGAGGGAGAACAGAAGAGGCATTGATGAATTCTCCTTGAGGGAATCAATAAAGGTGTCTCCACGGAACTGAGTGGGTCTGATAGCCTGGGAGGAAGGATACTCTGGCAAGGAAAGACTAGTGGAAACATAATGGAATGGGAAAAGGCAGAGTCTTTTGGGAATGACAAGAAGTTTGTTTTGGCTGGAACACAGGATCTGTTGAGCAGAGGGCTAGCAGGGAAGCTGGAAAGAGAGTCTGGGCTCGGAGTTCCAAGTCAGGAAGCATTCTTTGACAAATGTGAGGTAAGAAGGGGAAGAAGAGATGGAGCAAGTCGGAGACAGGGAGCGGGGGAGTAGATGCTTGATGGAGTCATTTTGGTAAACAGAAATGGAAGCTGGTTAGAGAGTGAATGGAAGGTAGATTGCTTTTTAATTCAATGCTGTTAGTAAGAAGCACTGTGTAAATCATTTACATGCTTTGAGACAGAGTTCCTTCATCATTAACATCAGGGGTTTGGTCCAGGTCATCTCTAGGGTTTGTTCCAGCTACACATGTCCTGATATTAACTAAAAGCATTCCAATTTATAAAGAAATTAAAGCTCAAGGGCATTAAATGCTCCAAATCCAAGCTTGTCTGTACTGAAGCTGAAATTCAAACCTATATCTAAACACTCAGAATCCTGAACTTACTTCACCATGGTTTTGTTAAGTCATCACATACGTTATTCTTGACATTAATCTTATCTTTTGTATTCATAATCTACACTTGGTTAAGGAAATTTCTTTCTTGCAGCAAATAAAGAATATCCTGGTTTTATCTCTATGCTGTGTTGGAAAAATTAGATAATTTAGAGGTATACTAAATATATAAAATACACTGTGAAAGATATTCCAGAAAACAAGAAAATGGAAGCACTGGATAAGAAACCTGGTGACATCATTAACTCGCCTCCTTCTCTCACCTGTCACATCTAATTAGCCACTGTAAGTCACTGTAGTTGTCCTCTATTTCTCATTTTTTTCCATTATTACTTCCTGCCTGAATTATAACCTGAGACTTCTAACTGGTCCCTTTTCCTCCTGTAACTTCCCTATCTATATGCTCCAGTCAGTCACCTTCTTAGAGCACAGATCTTATTAGATTCTTCCAGTCCTTCACATCAGCCTTAGCCTGGCATTCAAAACCTGGCACAATACAGCCTCAGTCTTTCTGTCTGCCTCCACTGTACCTTCCTGCTCCATTCTGTCCACTATTTTGTACATATCTCATGAACATTTTGGCCTCTGAAGCTCAGCCCAAGACATTCCTTCTGCTACAAAGAATTTTTACTCACATCCACCTCTTCCTAACATTTCTTGATCCAATCTATGCCTCTCAATTCCTAATGCCACTGCTTTAGTTTGGACCACCTTGAGCCTCCTCTTGAAGATTTCTGACACAGCCTGCTCACCCAGGATTCAGTCCACTACTTAGACCAGAAGGTTCATTTCAGAACACACCTCTGATCACTGCTGTCTTCCTACTAATGTTCTTTTCAATGATTGCCATTGCACTTAATTTACAATTAAAACTTGTCAGCATGGTGGAGTAGACTGAATTGTGTCCTCTCCAAACTCATCTATTTGGAGATAGGGCCTATAAGGAGGTAAATGAGGTTAAATGAGGCAGACAGAGAAGACAGTCCTGTCTAGTGCTCTCTAAACTAAAAGCATTATCACTAATTTATTCAAACCTTTAATATGCTCCTCATAGCACATGAGGACAGCACTCTAATCAGATAGGGTTAGTGTCCTTAGAAGAAGTGATACCCAAGAGTGTTCACTCTGTTTCTACTTGCAGGCAGTGGAAAGGCTTTGTGAGTACACAGTGAGAAGGTGGCCATTTACAGGGCAGGAAGAGAGCCCTCACTAGAAATCAAACTGGCTGGAGCTTTGGTCTTGGACTTTCCGGCCTCCAGAACTGTGAGAAGACATACTTCGGTGGTTAAAGCCACCCATTGTACAATAGTCTGTTACGGTGGCCTGAGGAGACTAGTAGACATAGTGTATAGTTTTGTTTTTCCATAGTTGGGTTGTTATTATCTTCTCCAAACTAATCTATTACCATTTCCCATTGAACATGATGGTTTGTTGATGTCTGCAATGCTTATCTCCTCCTTATGTATCTGGCTAACTCCCACTCTTTCTTCAAAATTGAACTCAGATGGAGTGAGCAATCTTCTAATGCACTTCCATAATACCTTACAAATACATCTACTGTAAGAGTCATCATGCTGTGCAGCAATGACCATTTCCCTATCTGTTTCCAGGAACAGATTCTTAAGAAAGGGGCTACTTTTTAAATCTCTGAATCCCTCTCTGCCTATGAGGAGCATATTAAAGGTTTGAATAAATTAGTGATAATGCTTTTAGTTTAGAGAGCACTAGACAGGACTGTCTTCTCTGTCTGCCATTTGTTAGCTGTTACTCTAAGAAGTTTATCTTTGTTTCTCTTCGCATGAATTATGTCAAGATAATTATACAATGGTTACAGATTGTTGAAATGATTACTTGTAAAATAGTTTGTGGCCATGGATAGTACATAAGAAATGCTCAATAACAGCTGGCTGAATCTAAATCCAATCTATCCATCCTTTGAGGACCAATTCAATTCTATATTTGCAATGAGACCTATAGAAAGGTCCACAGGCAGAATTAACTGCTACCTTCCTTTTCCTTTCACAGACTTTGTTTATATCTCAGTATGGGATTTATCAGAGTTTTCCTAACATTAGTGCGATTTCCACATGTATCTGTTTCCACTCTGCTGGGGATACGCCTAATGGGCAGGGAGCAGGTATTTCTATCTCGCTACCTTAAACTGCCTACATGAGTCTCACACATAGGAGGTGCATGTAGGCAGATACTGCACAGATTTTAGATTTTTCATAATATCCCTCACAGTTTATTGTAAAAATGTTAATTAGAGCTGCTTAGTCTGCTACCAGTTTCCCCATTTCTGAGTTATTTATCCTTTTATTGATTAGGATTGACCTATAGGCTCTGATTCCTTGACAAGGGTTCACTTTTGACTTTAAATGAGATTTCAACTCAAATTTGTGACTGAATTAGTCCAGGCAGCAAGCCAATAAGAAAAAGCACATCCCTCGCCCTCTTCCAAACTTCTGGTCTTCCTCTACTGCCCCCTGTTGTCAGAATCAAACCAGGAGCCACGTGGTAAAGAAGAAATGCCGTGTGGGGAGACCCAGCCCCAGCAATGTAAGGCAGAATGTAGAGAATTTTAGCTGAGACAGTGATCTATCAACTGGCATATTGATAGTTAGTGAAAGGGAATTAGCTTTTTATATTGTGCAATCTCTTATTTGGTTCGATTTTAATTCAATGTTTCAATCTATGAAAGAGTAAGGTTTTTGCTGCTTTCATGAAGGGATGGAGGGATGTTAAACAATTTCCTATTTTGTTATCAAGCAGGTAGGCTTTTGTTTCTAAAGAGCAAATGGTTTAAAAAAAATGACTGTAAGAGTTTGTCTTTGAAGAAATTATCTTGAAATAAAAGAGGACGTCCAGAACAAGGAAAGGATTCTGGAAAGCAAAGTTAAATCCTGGGGAGATTGGATTTCTACTGCTTGATGGCAGAAGTGGTGTGAATTCCAGCATTAGTGCCATTTCAGAATGAAAACAGCTTCTATGCCAGGAAATTGACTGGTGCTAACTCTCTGTAATTAGAATAGTACTGGAGTGCTGGGTACAGTCCTGACAGTGAAGTGTGTTCGTTTGATAAATGAGTTACTAGCTCTATTCTGCTGACTTCCAGATGTAACTTTCAAGGTGGCCTCAGCTAGTAAACAGAGGTAGAAAACATATCCTCATACATTCGCTTCACGCCTAAAAAACAAGCAATTTAAGAGAAGACATCTGGACTTAAATTTGAACAGGACTCAGAGCCCATCAAAACATGGATTTCATGGCTTGGCGTCTGGCTGCTAAGCAACGCACTTCTTACATTCAAAACAGAGCTGTAAAAGTAGAATCTTGGTGCCAACTCTGGGTATTTCCCATTGAAAAGGAAATAGCTCTGAAAGTTTTTCTTCGGGCCTTAAGATAATCTGATTTTCATGAGATGGATGACCTCAGATCATCTCTCCTCTGGCCTTCTTTTTTTTCATGCTCTGAAGTATTAGGCAGAGATTAACTTTGCATTGTGAAATACTCTCAAATGAATGCTGCATAAATGCCTTGAAATATTTTTTTCAACGCCCTAATTAGTAACACTCTTTTAAATTGGGCGCATCTATTGAAAATACACATGCATTTCAAATATTTGCTTCTTGTGAAGTTAGATGTGTATACTACAGGGTCAACCACAAATGAAATTTGCTTTCCTAAAAGTATGCTTCTGCTTGGCAAGGAGACCAGAGAGGGCCCATGTGAAATATTTTCCATGTGTAGACTAGTTTGAAAAATGCATGTCCTTATAATACTGACAAAAATTAAGATGGACCATTAATTTATTTGTCCCTTGCTTTTTATCTATTTAAAATATGCTGTTAAGTTTCAGACTTTGGAAAAATAGGGACAGTTAACTATCCAAACAAAAAACAAATTCAGAAAAAGTAATCGACAAATCATCGAGAATCACTGAGTAGTTTCCTGTTTTCTGGGAAACAATTAGGAATGTTATGGGGCAGGAGGTAGGAAGTAACAGACCTTCTATTAATTTTTATTTATTTTAAAATTATGAAATGTGGATTTGTGTTTAAAAATGAAAGAGAACTACTAAAATGACCTGCTCCTTGGCGCAGTATGCTTACAAAAGTATTTCTTCCTCTTCCTTTAGAGAACCTCCTTCCATAAACTCTCCAAAGCCTCCCTCCTTCTTGGCATCCTCTTGTGATGTAGCAGAGCAAGGAACCCCAGACATGGAAAGTTGCTTACCAAAAAAAAAAAAAAAAAAAAAAAAAAAAAGGAGCTTGGAAACCTAACAAGAAATGGGTAGTTTTACAGAACTTCATTTTGCAGAGAAGGCTACAAATGAATGTTCTACCACTTCAAAGACTAATGTTGTGCAGAGGAATTAAAGGATGGCTTCCAGAAAATCACTTAATGAGGAAAAAAATGTTTTCCATTGTGCACAGCACTGCTCACTGCCTGGCTCTCCCTAAACTGCCGCCCTCCAGCATCTTTGTTTACATGTGGTTTACATTAATGTCCACCCTATGAACCCCAAGTGTTTCTCTACTCCAAATTTATCAACATTTTTCCTTCATACCAGGGGTGCCTTAGTAAAAATAGAAGAATTAGGTAGCAAAGCTGTGTGATTCTACAGTCTCCTGCAATCCATCATTTAGTTTCCTATCCTTGTTCTGTTTGCTTCATTTCATACCATGATTTTACATAATACTTCAAAGTCTGTAATCCTTAATCTATTCTGGATGGGTCTCAAATACTTAAAGAATGAGCTTTAGAAGTCAATTCTTACCAGGCATTTAAGAGACACAACTTAAAACTGCCAATCAGAGTCGAGTTGTGACAACTGAGGCTTAGAACTATGCTCAAGCCAGGCCGCAAACCAACCCAGACTTTTTGTGTAAATGTCACACTAACGTGGTGGTCAAATACTGTGTAAATAGATACTGCGTTCCTCCCAGAGCCTCTGAGCCTTAAAGATCCATTTCTTTCCTTCCCCATAACCATCTTTCTTAAAAGGGGGAAATGCTGGGAAAACATTTCTTCCTTCTGTCTTGACTCTTCGCCCAGATCTTCTGCACTGGGGCTTCGGAAACATATTCATCCAAAACCCAAACACGGAAGCGGGATGTGACCCTCCCTAGGCGGCGGAGTTGGCCTGGGCATTGCTTGCGACGCACTGGTCGACTAAGCAAAGGAGTTGTTAAGGAACCTCACAAGTTTGTCCTCTCATCTGATTGGGTCTCTATACCCTGCTGGCCCGCCCACATTCCTTCCTTCCCAGGAACTGAGATTCCAAGGTGGACATGTAAGAACTCCATTAGGAATCCAACCTGGAAAAAGAGTCCTTGAGAAAGTTTTCTCATCCTCTGTGTAACAGAAGGGGTTCTAGTAAAAAGGTGTGGACACTTACAAAAGAAGGTCATCGGATAACAGTGACTACCGTGAATGAACCATCCAGCCCTTTCCATTAGGTTGGACAAGGTTGTATTTTATTTTCACTGGAAAGAAGAAGACCCATGATCCCAAAGGCAACTTTGTTTTCCTTTCTTTTCCCCATTTAACTGTATCATTTCCCCAAGCATCCTAGTGCCTTCTTATGTTTAAGTTCCTATGCCACAACACCTCAGACTAGATGACATGCATTCTTCTATTCTTCTATTCTGAGTCTTCATCATTACCTAAGCAAGTCTTGGCATTTAAGGAAAAATTTCTGCGGGGCTAACGTGAATACAGGAGCAGAGTTGAAGGCTGGTTGGATTTCCTGCAAGAAGCTGTTAAACACATCCACAGCTGCAGGAGGTTTGAGGGAGAAGCAAAGCCACCAGCAAGATTCCCTTCCACCTACCTCCTGATCCCAGCGCTGGGACCCCCGCATCCCGGGTGGACCTACCTCCCGAGTAAACAGGATAGCTGCGTCGTAGTGCTCCTCATGGTCATCTCCCAGCTGGTTGTGTTGGTGCTGCCACTTGCAAAAGTTCTTGAGTGTGGTGGCAGCATTCTTGCTCACCTCCAGGCTCTTGTCCTTGTCGCCTAGCACCACCACCTTCACCACGGCCAGGCGGATGTGGTTCTCGATGCTAGCATGGCTGTACAGCCTATTGGCGATGGAGGCCAGGGTCAGCAGGTAATGCTGCAGGCCCCGGCCATACAACCGCGCCATGGACGCGTCAGCCACCAGAAGCAGCTCCACCTGGCGGGCCCGGGAGATGGAGCGGCGCCGCCGCCGCCACCACGTCCGCGGTCCTGAGCCCCCAGCGGGCGAGAGAGCGGACTGGTCCAAGAGCTGCGAGGCCAGTGCTGCGCGTCCGCTCGGGTTGCTGTGCGCCGGAGGATGCTCGTGGGGCTCCGGTGTGGACGCGGGGGTTTCGCAGCTGGCGCGCGGCGGCAGGGCCTCGAAGCTGAAGCCCTCGCGGGTGTAGACGTGCAGGATCCGTGTGGACCCATCCCCGTACACGCGCCCCGTTTCCTCCTCCGCCCAGGGTCCGCGCAGCAGCGGCTTTAGGGTGTAGCGCGCGTGCTTGACCGCGAAGAAGCCGTCGAGACCCCCACAGAGGTCAAAGACAGCCAGAGAGCGGGGACTACCGTCCACCGTGCCCCGATAGAAGCAGTGGCTCCGGTGGCGCCAGGGCGCACTCGTCCCGCCTCCTGCGGGCACGAAGCCAGCAATGCCCACCGAACCATCTCGCTCCAGGTCCAAGAGGAACCTCCGGCCGCCCGCGTAGACGAGGTAGCCCACCTTGCCGCCGCCGGAGTAGAGTTGGTCGATGTTCTGCACGAGCCCCTTGCTCCTGCGCCGCTGCGCCAGGGGGTGCGGGTGGCCGGGAGGCTCGGCTCGCTCCTGCACCTCCTCCCCCTGCCGCCGGCGGGGCTGGGCGGCTGCTGCAGCAGTCGGAGGCTGCCCGGCTTTATCCTGGGCAGGTGCCGCGGCGGGGCCGACCGCGGCCAGGGGCAGGCGGAACGCGCACAGCAGCAGGGACGCCCACCCGAGCAGCATAGTGCGCTGCCCGCGGGGAGGGGCTGCGTGACTGGGACTTTATGGGTATTTGTTATTTGCTATGAAGTTAACGGGGCGGGCGATGGGGACACACACACACTTGCTTGCAGGATTGAGTCAAGTGTCGGAGGGAGGGGGGCCCCGGCAGCAGCGCCAGCCTGTCCGGGCCGCGGTGCCAGCGTGCGAACTTTTCTTTGTTGCTTGGGAAAATGTTTGGATTCGTGCTCCAGAAAGAGGTGGGGGGGGGGGGGGGAAGAAAAGATTTTTTTAAAAAAGTCGGATAGTGGAGATTCAGCAAATACGGGAAAAGGAAAAAAACAAAAACCAAAAAACCACCAAATGCAGGCACGATCTCTGTTTGAAGAAAAGTAAGGAAAGGTACCGCGCACCCGGCTGGCAACTGGTGCGCGCAGCCTTCCGCCCCCGCGCTGCGCTGGACAAGCCGCTGCGGAGGTTCCAAGCTCCGGGGCCCACTTCCTTTCTTATTTTGTGGGTTTCCTTGGCTCTGCTGGGACCAGGAGGAAGGGAAGAAAGAGAGGGGAAAAAGCCATAAAAATTAAAACAAAAATGCAGGGGGCAGCCTGAGGCGAGCTGGTGAAGCGGCGTGTCTGTGTCCCTTCGGCTGCGGTGTCCTCCTGCCCGCCTTCATCCCCAGTCGGCCGCTGCGAGCGCCGAGAGCAGCGCGAGCGCTGTGAAGATGCGAGGAGGTGGAACAATGAATTTATAGCGGCATGCCATCCTGCAATGGCAATTTCAACAATTCGTCACTGCACGCTGCCTCTTAAAGGGAGAGCTTCCCCCACCACTCCCACCCTTCCCAGTCTGCGCCTAATCAGATGGGGGAGGGCAAAAGAGGAGGGTGATCGAGGAAAGGGAGACGAAGTAGGAGGAAGGGACTGGGACCCGGCGAGGTGGAAGGAGGGACGAGGGGAAAAAAAAAAGTAATGGGGCAAGAAAAACAGATTTCCTTGGCCACTTTTAAAGCCACAGCGGCTCCGGGTCTGTCTGATATTTCACAACCAATTGAGGTTGGCTAACCTTGGCTTACCTCATCTCCTGAACGGGTGTTTTGGTTAAAGTTATTGAGACGTTTCAAGTCTCTCCCTGCCTCCTTCTTGCCTGCTTTTCTCGCCCTCGGTGGGAAGTTCCTGCCGCAAGTTTTTCCCCTTTGCACACCCGTGCGCTCTGGCCTCGCAGACCGTGCAACTCCATCCACCAGCCAGAGCTTTTCAGCTTCCCGTGCGTCCCCTAACCACCGCGTTCCCTTCGCTTCCTCCCCTCCGCCCGGCACCCGGTTTCCTCCCTCCCCATTGTCCAGCGTCTTCATGCTTTGACGCTCGCCGTATTCGGGCTCCGGGTGACTAACTTCTCCCGGCCACCAGCAGAGCGGCTGGGCAGCCAGAGAGCCCAGGGCGCTTCCTGGCGCGCTGCGGTACCCCGGGGCGAGAACGCCCGCTGCTTGGGAACTCCGCAGCTTTGTGTGCGAACCGCGGGCTCCCGGCTTTCTCCAGCACGTCTTTCGTCAGGGTCCACAATCTGTCCCTTAATCCCAGCCCACTGGAACTTCCTTTGCTCTAAAAAGGCAGGGCGGGAAAGAGTTAACTCTTAAAGGGAATTCCGCTCATTTTTTTTTCCCCGAAAGATTTTAAAATTTTGCGCTCACACTTTTATTTTTTGCTTAAATGATAATTTAATAATAAATTCCTATATCTGTTATTGTCTCTTCTAAAGCAACCGCTTATCGCCATAGGCCTTGACCTACCTTCATTCTCAGAAATTCCTTTCAGAAGAAAAAGAATACTTTTGGCGGAAGGAAGATTGGTGCTTATTAGTACGCGGGTGACATTATCACTGCTACTCGTTTCCTCTGACCTCTTTGTTTCCTCTAATTATCATTCTAAGAAGGGAGAAGGAAAACCCGACGACTTATGGTTAGAAGGTCTACCTTCTACTGTAGGAGTAAGAGCTCCCTCCATCCCCAAATTATTCTTCAGGCTAATGAACTAATGCACCAGTGAAAAATGAATGTGGTGTAATTTGTACATTTCCATCTTTTTCTACGTTTAATTTTGGCTATGCTGGGGATAGCAGGGCGGGTGCCTTAATGGGGCCCCAAGCTGATCACTTTCTCTGGGAGGGAACCATGAGGGTCCAGGGCTTGATGGAAGTTCTTAGAGTGGCAGTAATCCTCTGGAAGGAATTTCAGAATTGCCCGGCAACAATACCCATTGCTGTGTGCCTGGAACACCCTCTGGAGTCTTGTGAGGGGCCGATGTAACATCTTGTTTTAACTTATAAATTAAGAAATCACTGGGGCCTTAGGGACACCCAACAGCCCTTGATGGATTCTGAAATACATCAGGACCAGGGAGGAAGTTACTATTGCTGAAAGCCATTGCTTTATAATTCCACAATGCCTCAGCCTCTCAGTGGCCAGTGGCCCCAGGCCAATGCTAACAGCTGGATGGGTCAGAATAGGAGGTTCCAGCCATTTTCTCTACCCCACCAAGGCCTTTGAGCCTTGCGTTAGCCATTCTCTCTTGTGGTCCTTGCTTTGCACCTACAAATAGCAAACTTTATCTTTTTAACCAGTTACAGTGAAAAAGAGTCCAATATTTGGCACTAAACACCATTTCTAATACAACCTTGATTCAATACATTTAACAATTTTGTCATTGTTCATGTCAATGAATCATTTTAATAGGCATTTTAGGTGACAGTGGTTAAAATTTGTTAATTACAATTATTTTCATTCACAGATAGATTTGTTATTTAGGATTTCAGGAAATTCCAGCAGATTCTCTTTTCTTTGATGGTCTTGAACTCATAACCTCCAGGGATTCTCCCACCTCAGCCTCCTGATTACCTGTGATTGCAGGCATGAGATACAGTGACAGCTTGAATTTTCTTCTCAATGAAGCTTTTCTCCTCTTTCCCAAACCCTGCGCTGAATCCTGAATCTGAATATTATGCCTTTAAGTTTAATTATATAGTGATATTTGTACTCAGTTTATTCAAATATTTAAAAATACATGGGGAGAACAGGATAGACACAGATAAAGTTCCAAACATGAATATCAAGCACAGAATATTTACTAGAGCTATATATTCACAAGGAAATAAATACTAAATCTTATGAATACAATGAATAAACTCTTACATCTCAGAAAATTTCTACTTGGATATAATTTTTTTTTTTTTTAGAAAGTAACTTGGACACTTTAGAAACTTCATTTGGTAGTATTTTTAAAACATTACACTAGTGGATTAGGATGAGCTGCTATGTTGTGGAAAAAATTACTATCTGTCACTCTAAGGAAGTAATTTGCACTGGATAAAAGTAGCTGAACTTTTTATTTTTATAGTAGAAAGAAAAAATGTATTAGCAATCATGTTTAAGCAGAATAACTGCTACTTATTCAAAGTAACAGTTTTATTTGTGCACATTTAATGAGAAATTTCCACTGAATTTATAGAGTATATGATCACAAATACTATTGATAGATGATTTTACATTTCCCAAAAGGAAGAAGGACTTACTACTCCAGAATGTTATAATTTATCTTGGAGATCAGGTAGGGCAACTTTCTCCATCTAACAGTGAAAAGCTGAGACCTAGAGGCCAAAATGGCTTGCCTGTGGATAAAAAAGTCCACTAGTGGCCGAATGTCCTGAAACCTAAATCTCCCAGCTCCTAATTTGGGCTCATTCTACAACACTTCTTACAATGTATCCAGTTAAACAAATATCTATCAAGGTCCTACTGCAAAGTGCTTTATGAGGCTCTCTGGAGGCATGAGAAGATGAACAAGTCATGAGTAATATTTGGAGGAAACTGACAGTTTAGATTTGGAGCCATTTGTATAGTAGATGCACAGAATACAAACTGGAAAATACAAATATAGAGGGGGAGAAAGCAAGAGAATTACTCCTGCAGGTGCTCTGAGCCCTGTATTTCCAATATAGCTCCACTCCATAATTTGTATACTCTTTTAAGTAGTATTTTCTCAAATTTCCATTTGCTAAAGTGTCATTTCCTATCCCCCACCCCAAACTATGATTTTAATGGTAAGAGTGAGGAAATATCTGACAGGAAAATATTCCCTTCCAGCCAAACACCTGCTCCCTACCTCCCATGTAGAAGAATTACAGTCTTTCAACTCTGCGTTTTTCTTTCCCACATCAAGATCCCTACCCTAGGCCTGCTGAATTGGAAACCCTTTTAGTATCGGCACCCTTGGTGGTAGCAGGGTGTGTGGATTCTGTGGGTAAGATCTCCACTACTAAGCTCCACTACTGCATGGGACCATTAACGAATGCCTTAAAGACACTGGGTGAGCTTTTTCCTTTTGTGACACTCGCTTTGCAAATTCTCGTTTTTAGAGGGCTTTGCTTCAAAACCAAAGATTACACTGTGGGAGTGATTCTAGCTTTGATACGAACTCTTCATTTTTAGAGGGTGAAACTACACTTAAATAGTCCTTCTTCCCTCCTTCCCCAGCTCTTTTTCCCCCTGTCCATCCCCTCTGATATTTACAATGGCAGAACATGGACCCTGATGCACTAATGCATGTGTACCCAATCTCATATGCATTAGTACACACAATACATGTCAGCATGCATGTGCCACACACATACTCACTTGAACTCATGTTTCCATCTAGGCTGCACTGGTGGCTTGATAGAAATCCTAATTAGAGCTCAGATAATAGAAGAGGGGATTAAAGCAACCATCCTCTGCCTTCATGAAGAAAACTTTCTAGAGACCTGTATTGTAGAGATTCTTTTATTTCCCCCCTCAGGAAACCTTACTGAATGCCTGATAAAACTCGAAACCATCTTCTCTGCTATCTGATTAGGACATATTACAAAACAATCTATCTATTGTGATGGATAGCTTATGCTTTAGAATCTGTTTTACTTAATATTATAGAAAATATATTTCTAGAAAATCCAGATTTTCATTTTTTATACACAGTAATTTTATACTATATAGAAGTCTTCAAATGAATAATGTACATATGTATTATTTAAGACATACAGGTGTTATCTGTAAAGTAAAACCGACAAGTCGTTTTTTATGCTGACCAGCTGTGAAATGTTGTTTTAGCTTTTCTCACACAATTATGCACATATTACTTGCTTTTATGAGTTACTTGAGTTCTATTTTTTCTTTATTTTCCAAAAATCATCAAAAATCAAACCTTACTAGAAACACATGGAAAATCAGGAATTTCCAGCAGAAAGTAATTTGAAACATTTGAGGTTTTCTTTCCTTTCCTTCATAATGGCAAATTTCAAGCAAAGTTTTCAAATTACTTAATGAGTAGTAGCTGTAATTGTAGTAGGAGTTGTTTCTCGGTTCTATAATTATATATATATATTTTTACAGTTAAGGTTGTATCTTAACATCACCTTTCTCAAGCTCTAGAATATTATAGTCTTCCTCAAAACTATTTGGTCTCTCCACGTTAAATACATTCTTCTGGTAAATAAGGTAAGAACTGGAAGTAAGTTCACACAAAGCTGATAAATATCAGTTGGTTACAGTCTCACCCCCGGCAAGTAGGGAAATGGGAACTGTAGCTTCTTGATCAATGTGATTATCTCCTACCCATGATGCTGGGGTCATTGCAAGTTGCTTATGTGGTCAGTGGAAGAAAATATACAGTGTCTTTTTTCAGACTCTCCATACACTATTACATACCTCTCTCATACACACCTTTCCTAGTCAGGGACTAACAAGTGGAAGAGCAGTTATCTGTGTTACACTCCTAGACCTGGGTTCAAGTAAATAGATTACAGTTTTTTCTAACTTTATTTGACTTAGGAGGTGTTGCTCTTCCTACATCTCTGCTTTTTACTCTTTTAAATCAAGTTGGAAACAGGAAGTGACAGTGCACTGTCACTTACTGGCTGAATGAAGATTTGATTCTAAGTCCCAGGAAGGAAGCCTCTTCCAGGAACTTGCCATCAACTCTCCCCATTTTCTCCTTCCAGCTGGCCCAACCTGGACCTGTTGGAAACTTCTCCTTCACCACTACACCCCAGGGTCCCAAAAAGATTGCCACCTCTGACCTTTGAAAATATGAGCATGTGAGCTTGAGGCAGCAGGAAAAGAGGAAGTGGGCTTTGACTGATTTACAATTCAGGGAACTAACTCTTGCCCATAGCTTCTAGTGTGGTTGTTTCCAAGAGCCAGACTACCACTTTTGCTCCTCCCTTTTTCTCATTTCAGGACCCTCTTCCAATCCATCTATACCCTTTCCAGTTTATGTTAGTGATAAAACAAGACTCCCCCATCCTTCAAGGAGGCGGAGCATCAGAATCTTTTCAGAATGGGGGTGGAGAGGAAAGGATTCAGTTGTGGTGCCCTCATTTGTGAGACTCAAGCCCTTGTTCAAAATCATCTTCTCAGATAAATCCCCACCAGATCTGCCCAGAAAGTTTATCAGACCCTCCATGGCCCATGTCATTTTGGTTCCAAATGTTTCAGGTGACTTTTGAATTGCAACTGAGAAAGTTATTCTGATTTTTGATATTACAGAGTTCATTATCGATAGCTGGCTATAAATTACTAAATTTATATTTATAATTAACTATATAATCTCTAGCTTGTTTTTTTGCCCCTCAAACTCACACTTATTTCTGATAAGCCTTAATCAAATAGGCAATTATTTCATTCATCTGTTAGCTTAGTAGGTGTCTTCCTTTCTTTTAGAAAATTCAAATGAGGAAAATGGTGCAGATTGAATCTAAGAAAGGTAGAGGTATTAACATAGGGAAACTGGCCAGTATGACACACAGAAAGCCTCTTACATATGTTGTATAGCTAAATTCCAGAGAAGTTCCAGAGAATCCATAAATAACTTTAACAAATTGCTGGTTTTCAGAGCAGCATTAAAGAGCAAAGTAACCTGATTAGAGTCTCTGCTAGCTTCCATCCAACCAGTTTACCTTCCAAAAAATACAAAACAATGTCTTGAGATTATGAGATTTTTTTCCCCTCTTTTCTATCATAAATTTCATTTTTGCTTTTGATTGTTGGCAGGAGTCTAATGGTTGGGTCCCTCCTACATAAGTAAACTTTTTGCATGCTAAGGATAATAATGTCTCAGAATTATTTTTGGCTAACGTCTCTTTCTTCTTTCCACATTCTTTTCTTTTCTTCCTCTTTTTCTTTCTGCCTTCGCCATAGAATGTATGTTCTATGAAACCAGGGACCATGCTTGTCTTCCTCACCATGGTATCTCCAGTTTCTAGTTCGGTAACTAGCAAATTGGAGGCATACATGGACACATGTAAAATATGCAAAACACATATGTTAAGTATTTAAAAAATTATGTATGTGGGTGGTTACTGATATTTTCCTGTTGCTCTTCTTTACCACCCTTGTCTCTGGTAATAAAAACACACCTTTCCAAGGAAAGTCAATCCACATGTTTGAATAAAGCTGACTGCTTTTCTTCAGATCTAGATACTGGATACCAAGCCTGACAAGTCAGAGTGCCCCGTACATCTGGCCAGAGCTGATGGTTCTGGGAAGAACTCTACCCACTGGACATTTGCTCAAACCATTAGCTGAAAGCACTTTTTCTCTGGGATCAGACAATCTAAGGATCATGTATTAAGAAGGAAAGTTGAACTACTGTAACAAATACCTTTAAATTCTCAGTGGTTTCACATAAAGTGTATTCTTTGCTCCTGTCACTGTCCCCTGTGGGTTGGTGGCCAGCACAGTAGTGATCCATGCAGTAGGAGCTCTAGCTTGCTCCATCCTGTAGTCCTTCCCCTCAACTGCCTCCAAGGCTATGCAGAAAGAGAAGAAAGAGAGAGAGAGGGAGATAGTAGAGAAGGCACACTGTTCCTTGCTTGCCTCTTCCTAGAAGTAGCATACTTCTGGTCCATTGGCAGAAATATAGTCCATATGGCAGCAATAGCCCTATGGCCCCACCCACATGTAAAGATGGTAGTGGGAAGCTGAAAACTACAAACCAGTAGTGAGCCAAGAAGAAGAAAGAGGGGGAAACATCTAGCCAGTCTCTGTTGATTGCCATTTTATCTCAGAGATCCCACCAAATGAGAAAAGTCTAAGAATGAAGTTGAACAGAGATGAGAAAGGGAGAAGGCAGGAGAAAATAAAAAAGAGAGGAGAGAAAAAGGGAAGATAAATCATCAGAATCCTCGATTCCAATAATGTTAATAAAATTCTTACTTTTGTTTAAGTAAGTGTAATCAGGGATTCTGTCACCTAAAGCAGAAATAACCTGGTTAACATACTACTTTGTCCTGGCCATGTTATGTCTAGCCCCTAGCTCAGTCCTTTGCATATATTAGATAATCTAAATATTTTTGTTATCAAAGAGCATAAGAATGAATATTTAATATTAAGACATTGAGTTAAAACTGTATGTAGTTATTTGTGTGATGTTAACTAACAAGCTTATCTCTTATATTATTCCTAAAAATTGTAGTCTCAGGTAACTAATAAGTGTGCAACATTTATTCTATTATTGTAGTTCCTGTTTTTCTCTTCTGTCACTTACCTATGAATGTCACTTACCTGCTGGTCTATGTAAAAATTGT
The DNA here is from genome assembly GCF_028885625.2 of Pongo pygmaeus. NCBI lineage: Eukaryota > Metazoa > Chordata > Mammalia > Primates > Hominidae > Pongo > Pongo pygmaeus. Next base: position 39,678,144 of record NC_072395.2, read on the forward strand.
CAGTGCCTTTTATCTGGGTGAGTATACTAAATATAAAATGTTTACATTCATAATTAATCAAAACCAAGACTTCCATTGTAATTCTATTATTCTAAGCTTGCTTAGTCTTACTAAATACCGTAATTATCTGTAATATCCTGGAATGTAAGGACATTAACCTTCCTCCAGTGTTTATTCTGAAGAAATGTTTGGCTAGCCTTCCTCATCTCACTGCGTGACCTTGCATTATAGACAAATACTAATCATCGTGGCTCTTAAACAGTTAGAGCTAACTGCCTAGCTGAACATCATAACAAAATTCTTCTACCAAATGACAAGGCATGGAAGGAGAACATTCACTATGTGCTAACTTTCTGTATGGTTGAGCACACCCTGCCAAAACAAGCAGCCAAAAGGCCTGAGTTTATGTCCTAGCCGAGGCACTATCTGGGATCCTGGGGAAGTTATTTAGATACTTTGTGTAATTTTTCCTCATCTGCAAAAGAGTGACAATTATAACACATGCCTCAGTGGGTTTTTATGAAGGTTAGCAAGGTTAAGAATTTGAATATGTGTGAAATACCTAGTACATGGCAAATAAATAATAAATGTATTATTGTTATTTTAAATTACCCACTACAGCAGTTAAGGGTTTTGTTTTAACTCTTTCATTTTCACTTAAATTTTGCCACAGAGATTACCTCTGACTTTGTTCTGATAGAATCTTTTGGAAGAGAATCACTAAGGCTGCGAGGAATAAAGAAGTTTAAGACATTTCAGTTACTAAGGCTGGAGAAAAGTCTGATGCAAATAAGTAGAAAATCCAAAAAGGTGTATAAAGATGCACAACTTCTACGTGGACTACATATACAGAAGAATTCTTAAAAACAGTGCATCCTTTCCATTCGTGTCCTTTTGTGTTTATAGTCCCTGATAGTGTTAAAGCCATTTGTGTGCTTATTTTTCTGTTGCTCCTGTCACATGCCAGGCTGCCATCACACAGAGCATGAGGGCTCCATCTACACATGCCACCGATGCCTAGCACAACATCGGACTTTACAGTTTTTTGACAAACGTTGGCTTAATTGATTTCAATTAAATCAATCTCATATAGTCCCACAGAGTTTAGGTGAGGAGAGAGAAAACTATGTATATATATATATATAATTTTTTAAAAATATTGGTTTAAGTTAAAGAAAAAGAATTATAGCTTAAGAAAGTAGTCATGACTATCTATAACTCAATTTAATAGAAACTTTTGTGTTCTAGAGCTCCATACCTCGAAGAAAACTCAGGTATTTGTATGGTTTGGCTGTGTCCCCATCCAAATCTCATCTTGAATTGTAATCCGAATTGTAATCCCCATGTGTCGAGGGAGGGACTTGGTGGGAGGTGATTGGATCATGGGGCAGTTTCCTTCATGGTGTTCTCTTGATAGTGAGTGAGTTCTCAGAAGATCTGATGGTTTAAAAGTGTGTGGCTTCCTTTGCTGTTCCTCTCTCCTGCTGCCATGAAAGATGGGCCTTGCTTCAGCTTGACCTTCTTGTAATTGCAAACTTGTGATTGCAAATTTCCTGAGGCCTCCCCAGCCATGCGGAGCTGTGAGTCAATTAAACCTCTTTCCTTCACAAAATACCCAGTCTTAGGTAATATCTTTATAGCAGTGTGAGAACGGACTAAGACAGGTAGTTACAAATGGTATTGGTTGCTTTTAACTTGAGGGAAGAATCAATGACTCTCATCTTTCCCATCACATAATGTAATATTTGACCCTTAGGATTAGTGTATATGGTATTCACATTTTCAATCTCTGAGAGGTTTCCTGAAGAACTTAGATGGATAGTACATAGCAATTCATAATTTGAAATGTGATCAGCCTATGCAGTCGCAAGGCATTTCTTGTTCTGGGTTTTGTTGGTTTGTTTGTCTTGGTTTGAATACTCATTGTTACATAGCAAGCAGCTAAAGTAAAGAGATTAAAGCAAAAGCTGAAGCCACAACTCTGTTTCTTTTAGAGAGATGCTCCTCCTAAAAAGGTTAGCTATTATTGTTGGTGGTGGAAGTGATGAGAACATAAATAAGTGCAAGACAGTTTTGTTTTAAGACAGAAAGTAGAACAGATAGATTTAAAAAGGGAATTCAGTAATGGCTCAAATCTACCAAGGGAATAATCTCAATTATGCTGCCCTCAGGTAGAAGAAAATGTGGTAGATGAGATAGCCCCTCCAGGCAGTTCATCCATTGCAGAATTCACTCATCAATAAATGCTTGGGAGAAGTTGTAAAATGGCCAAATGTGTTATTACACACAAAAAGACACATCTGTTAGTTTCCATTAAAATGAGGTTGAAGAAAGGGAGTCAAGAGTGCAAACATTTCAACAAAGCTACAGATGGTGAAGGCAAGTTGTAGGCAGCTAAACTAGGCACACCTGTAGTAAATGTTGCTTTTAAACTTCCAGAAACATTTTATAGTTTTTGCCACATGTGAGGTCAACAAATGCATTGTTTGACTTACTGCCCCACATGTTCTCTTGACGGGAAGAAACTCTTAGAAGAGAAATAATATGTTTAATAAAGAAAATACTGGCCTATGTTAGAAGAAAATACTTTCCCAAATATTCATCCATGAGATGGGTAAGAAAACACGATGATTTAAGGAAGCCAAGGATAAATTGACTCATCTACTTTTGTGGCAATGCAGCATATTTTGGGATTAAGACTCACTTGTTTTCCTGTTCTGCCATTTCCCAATATTAAGGAACTTGAATAGGAACTCGCTGAATGTTTATTGACATTCCATTAAAAAGAGCATAAGACACAGCCAAAATTTTTTTTCCTTAAAAAATGTCCACAAGTACATAGAGCTAAGGTGGTATTTTAAAACATGTGGGTTCTCAATATTTTTTTTGACATATCTGTAAGAGTAGGAGAGCATACTTTCTCTTTCTTTATATGTCTATTGACCAAGGAGAAACAAGCTTCCATACTCTAGAAAGCAGTGAATCTCCAATATTTTGGGGCTGTTTTATCCCTTTAAAAATTCTCAAGGACCCCCAAAACTTTTGTTTATGTAGGTTATATCTACTAATATTTACCACAATAGAAATTACAACTAAAAAAATAAATATTTGTTAATAACAATACCATAACTATTATATGCTAACGTAGGTAACATTTTTATGATAAGTAATCATATTCTCCAAAACAAAAAAAATTAGTGAAACAAATGGTGTTGTTTTATATATTGACAAGTTTCTTTAAAGAAGGTAGCTGGATTCTAATATCTTCTCCTGTATTTAATCATTTTAACATCACATGTACTCTCTAGGAAACTCCACTGTGATATCTTTGTATTATTATAAGAACTTTTTTTTTTTTTAAATTTGGGGCTCTCCTGAAAAAGCTTCACAAATCTTGCTCTAGAAACTCGCCAGTCAAAACCAGCATCTGCATGACTTATAGCTGGTTAGAAATGCAAAATCTCAGGCTAGACCCCAGACCTACTGGATATGCAGTTTCACACAACTTCCAGATAATTATTGTATAATTAGTAAGTAGAAGGATGCTGTTACTTTGTTTTCATTGCTTACTGACTTCTCCCCAGGGAAAAAGTGGATCAACTTTTTCCACTTTGGTGAAATGATTGGTGGAATGAAAAGGTAGACAAATGTTGGCCTACATTTCCCAGTTGAATGTAATTAATTTGGCAAAAATCACTGGGCATATGTGGGCTTTTTGTGTGTCGAGGTGGATGGAGGGTGGGATGGATCCTCTGTGCTTAAAGTTTCATGCAGCAAACCTGCTAAATGTCGTACTCTTCCCATAGCAGGTCCCAAGGCTAACGAAGGAAGTCAGAAGGATAGAGAATCAAGTTAAAGCCATCCTTCAATTAAGCTTTACCAATTATATTTTGATCTGTATCCTGTTTCTAAGTTGGTTCAGAAAGGGAGAAGACTGTGATAATTTACTCTTCCCACATATCTCTAAACCTAGCAAATGTCTTCTGCGCAATGCTTAGCCCAGTCAGTGTATGTACCCATTATATGTTGCTGCTGCTATTGGATGTAGAAAAATAGGCTAGAACTTAATATTGGTTCAATTATTCTTTTTCTTTTTTTCTGAGACAAGGTCTCACTCTGTTACTCAGGCTGGAGTGTAGTGGTGCAATTACAGCTCACTGCAGCTTTGACCTCCTGGGCTCAAGCGATCCTCCCACCTTAGCCTCCAGAATAGCTGTGACTACAAGCACATGCCACCACATCTGCCTATTTTTTTTTTTATTTTGTTGTAGAGATGGGGTCTCATTATGTGGCCCCAGGCTGGTTTGGAACTCCTAGGCTCAAGTGATCTTCCTGCCTTGGACTCCCAAAGTGCTGGGATTATAGGTGCGAGCCATGGTACCCAGACCAATTATTCTTTTACTTTGAAAAAGAATAGACTGTAAATATTTTTACAAGATTAGATATTAACAGCTAGGATCCACAAAGCATATAAAGTTTATACTTTTACATCTAAGTTACAATTAAAAATATATAAACTTACATTTTAAATTTATATTTATGCATGTTTACATCCCTCTACTCAAACATGCAGTGAATATGGGTAACATAAAATATGAAAAGAGAAAAATAGAAAAACGCATTCTCTAAAGCCTATCTCTTCAGATCAGAAACAGAAACTCAAAGTTATGAGGTAAGAGGCTTTCTGGACTCTGTGATAAGCAGGCAATGGCATCTAAGTGTTTGGCCCCTGTGTGCTAATAGAGGCAAAAAAAAAAAAAAAAAAAAGAATAAAAAATAAAAAAAACCCAACTATATCACAATAAATGGAGACCCAAAGTCTGTCTCATTACTTAAAGCTCAAACTTAAATCTTACTACTGATCCCTAGATTATAGTAGCAGACTTAGGAAAATGGCAACTAACTGTTACCTGCAACAATGTTCTGTAGCAAGCTACGGTCCGGGTCAGTAACAGAACCAAGCTCAGAAACCATAAACTGAACCAAGAAACCTGGTGGACTAGTGAATACATCTGTGATATCACTAGTGTCTCCTCTGGCAGGAGCACTGAAATCATGAAGTATTAGGCTGTTAGAGCTAGTGACTGCTAAACAGAGATGGGTAAGTACAGAGGAAAATTAAAAAAAAATTCCCATCTAAGTGCACAAATGATATTACACAGAAATCAAATGCTAAAATTACAGCCAACAAAATCAAAATTCAAAATATAAATATAACTTCAGTGGAGGTTGACAAAAATTTTAAGTAAAGTTTCTGAGGATGTTTGAAGAGATAAATGAAGAAATAAGTTTGATTAAAAAGAATAGAATATTAGGTAAAATTAAGGTAAAATAAAAAGTAAGAGGGCCAGGCGCGGTGGCTCACGCCTGTAAACCCAGAACGTTGGGAGTCTGAGGCAGGCGGATCACGAGGTCAGGAGATCGAGACCATCCTGGCTAACACTGTGAAACCCTGTCTCTACTAAAAATAAAAAAAAAATTAGCCAGGCGTGGTGGCGAGCACCTGTAGTCCCAGCTATTCGGGAGGCCGAGGCAGGAGAATGGCGTGAACCCCGGAGGCAGAGCTTGCAGTGAGCTGAGATAGCGCCACTGCACTCCAGCCTGGGTGACAGAGCCAGACTCCGTCTCAAAAAAAAAAAAAAAAAAAAAAAAAAAAAAAAAAAAAAAGAAGAAGTAACAAACTCAAAATCTTGAAAGTAAAAAATATATATTTAAAAAATATAAAACTATTTTAATGGATTCCATAAATGGTGCATACAGTTGAAGGGAATTAGCGATTTGGAGGAAGGTACCTTCATCTAAAGTTCTTCATAATAGAGACGCAAAAGGCCAGGTAAAAGGTGTATAGGTTAATAAGGAGGGTAACAATAGAATAAGGGAATGAAAGGAATGATAGAAAAGCACATATGAATAGAAAATATTTGATAATTTTCCAGAATTCGTTAGATCAAAACTTTACTCTGAATGAAAAATGAATAAAAATAATTTTAATTTAGACTCATTGTGTTTAATTTTACTAACAAGAGGGATAATTCATTTATCTTAATGGCTTCTAGATTGAAGAGAAATCCAGATTAATACATTTTAGGCCAATTTTTTTGTCAGCAAAAGTAGAAAACAGAAGACAGTATATTCATGTCTTTAAAGGACTGAAAATTTAAACTTAAATTTTTATACCCAGCTATATTATTTTTCAAAAATGAAGACAAAATATTCTTTAAACATTTTTCAGAACTAAGAAATTTTACCATCAATTAATAGGCCTTTATAAAGGAATTGTTAAAAAATCAAATTTAGCAAGAAGGAAGGTCAGCACAGAGGGAAGATGATGAATGCAAAATTGATAAAATATGTTGATAAATATATTGAATTTTGACCTAGAGGTAAAACAGCCCAGCTTGTGTGCTTTTTCTTATTTTGTTCACGGTAATAAGATGGGAGAAATTATGAGCTTTAATATAGACGCTATCCTGAAAAAGCTTCTAATGGCCAAAGATGGAACAATTTGAAGAGCAAAATAAATGAGGTAGTATAGGATTGTAACTCAAAGCAAAAAATAAATAAACATCTATAAGTCCATATTGATATGAACACATTATTAAACAAATAAAAGAAAGAAAAGATACAAATCTTCCATACAGAAGAATACTACATAACATGTCAACACTCCCTTTATTAAGGAGTTAGTGCTTAGCTCTCTGTCTCTTGAAAATGGGTTACACTTAATAACTTGCTTCCAATGAATACAGTGTGGAAGGGGAGAAAACTGACTTTACAATAGAAAAATCCTGCCAACACCACCTTGCCAGGGGATTGAGATTAACTACATCACTGATAATTAATGTGGATAGTATGTAACTGTCATATGATATGATGAAAATGACACTTCATCTCTACTGTCTTCCTTTTTAAAAACTTTAGTCAAATCATGAGAAAAACACACTGAGAAAATGGGGGAGAGGGGGGCTAATGTTGCTGGAAATTTAGGAAGGAATAAAAAGAGGGGAGAGTTATGAGGAGCCCAGAAGGCTTTTTAGTGAAATTGAAATGTAAATATACGAAAATAAAATGAGGGAAAATGAAGGCCTGATTCAGATCCAACTGGACAGACAGAAAGAACTAGTGAGCTTTTAAAACTTTAATAATGAAAAGAGACAGAAAATTGTCAAGTAATGTGTGGAAATATCCAGACAGGATTTAACTTTAAAAAGTGAAAACTCCTGGACAAGTTGAAGGGAAAGAGAAACAGATTTTGTGAATGGTGATGCTGTTTTGGAAAATTTGGTTTTCTAAGCCAAGTTTGAGTGCCTGTACCATGGGACAGAACTCAGGCTAAGTAGGTAGGATAAGGCTCCCTCATTTATGATTTATACATGACGTTGATGGGAAATGGTTCCCTTTTTTAATTTCTATTTTTTAAGAGCAATCCATCATCTACAATGTTGTATAGAAGGCTAGTCTACATAATCTAAATATAGGGTGACCATAGGAGTCTCAGATTCCAGATCTCAGTTTTCTCCAAAGAGGAGGCTTGGAAGAGAAGATTTTACCAGATACAGGTGTGGTAAGAGGGAATTCCTAGAAAGTACTGAAAGCAAGAGTTGAGGACTATGTACTTTGCATCAAAGGGATCACTCTTAAGTGAATTTTCTCATGCTCTAATAAATTCAATGAGGAACTTGTCTTAACTACAGGTGGTTCCCACTTACAGCAATTTGACTTATAATGAGTCATAGGCTCAGTGCTCTGCCCGTTACTCAGAGCCCTGGCAGAAGGCCACACACAGCTACATCATTGGCACTGTCTTCTTTCTGACAGGCACCAATATTTAAGACCCTTTTGCCTGGATCCTTGACTTTAGATGACCTCTCAAGAGCCTTGCAGCTTCCTCGGTGTGGGTTCTCTATGGTACTTGTTTTCAAACATTCCTGCTAATAATCAATAATAACAATGTAGAATATATTGTATAAAGCTTTGCTACTTACCCTTGTGGACATGTTCTTTCATTCTGTACTAACATCAATAGCCAAGTATCTATTGAGCACTTACTATGTGACAGTCACTATAGTAGTCACTTTAAATAGATGAGTGTATTTAATCCCTTAAGAGACCTATGAGGAGGACATTATTAATTGTATTTTGCTTAAAAATACTGATATGGTTTGGCTGTGTCCTCACCCAAATCTCATTTTGAAATGTAGCTCCTCTAATCCCCACGTGTCGTGGGAGGAACCCAGTTGGTGGTAATTAAATCATGGAGGCAGTTACCCCCATGCTGTTCTCGCGATAGTGAGTGAGTTCTTATGGGATCTGATGGTTTTATAAGAGGCTTTTCCCACTTTGCTCGGCATTTTTCTCTCCTGCCACCATGTGAAGAAGGTGTTTCCTTCCGCTCCACCATGATTGTAAGTTTCCTGAGGCCTCCCCAGCCATGAAGAACTGTGAGTCAATGAAACCTCTTTTCTTTATAAATTACCCAGTCTTGGGCAGTTCTTTATAGCAGCATGAGAAATGACTAATACAAGGAAATTTAGGTTTGAAAATGATGTCTGACTTGGGTAAAGGCAACGAGCTGGTATGTAGGAGAGCTGGGATTAATATCTAAGTTTCCTGATTCCAAATACAGTTCCTTTTTTACTGTACAATTTTGCTCCTCCTCAGGAAGACCCTTTATTGTTAATTTTTAGCTACAAGTCCTTCTACCAGTTATACTTTCAATCATATTTGTGTGTCTTATTATTGCATTTGTTCAAGCATATTAGCTTCTATATATGTAAAAACCTTTATACCATACACTGTATAAGTTTATGCTTTAATGACAAATAATTTTGAGAGACAGTCTGTGATTATTTCATTTACAAATTCAGCATCAGGCTGTTGATTAGGAAATAATCCCTTATTACAACATTGTACCTGTAAGAAAACTAAAGTCAGCTTGAGTCATTTCATTTATAGCTTGAGTAATTAGCTTTACATTGAAGCACTGTCTTAGAATGATCTAGGAAAAGAATAGAGGGCAAGGTCTGAAAGAGAAATATCGTCTTCACTTTTGATTCTTGGGTATAGACAGTATGACATTAACTTGAAAGAGACTAAGACATCTAGCTATTTTCTTGTACTTTGAAGCTGCCCTTATCAAGGACAACTCTTAATTCTGATAGGTTATCATTCTGAGGTGTGAGTGGGCTGTATTTTGAGTTCAGCTTACTATTAACCAAAAATTCTCAGAGATTCTTATTACCTTGGTGAATTTTCATGGTGTAAGGTCTGGTCACTAGCCTTGAAGATAAGAAACTGGGCCTTTCATCTCTCCAGCTCACCCACTGTTTTTCTGCTGACAACCCTCCTTGATATGCACTTTCTTTGGCATATTAAATTTGCTGATAAAGTCAGCAGCTCCTTTAGTCCTGGAAAACATTTTTGTACCCTCTCATTTTGTGTTGAGTCCAATAACCAGCAGGGAATAACCTTTTATCCTGGCTAGTAGTAAGATGTAATATATATAAACATAGAAATGTATGTGCTTTTCCCTTTCCCCACCACTGAGTTATTTCTTTTTAAAAACCCTTAAAATATTTTCAAAAATAGAATAAATTACAAAAGAAATTGTTTATCTTAAAGAATCAGTAGTAAATTATGAGTTATGTAACATGGAAAAAAGTTGAGGAAAACATGGTAATTACCTAGAATAACACTTTAGTTGTTAAGCAATGATAGTTTTTACATATTTTTTCCAGCCTTCAATTTTATAATTTTGTTAATTGTATTTTTTATCACCTAGAATTTAAAAAATGCTAAAAGGCTTAAAGTGAAAAAATAATGTCCCCAGGCACCTCCAGACCCACTAGTTTTATTCCTCAGAAGTAACATTTCCATTTTCAAAGTGTTTTAGCTATTTCTTTAGATATTTATTTTCATATTATGAGGTGTATGTTAATAATGTGCCTTCTTGATTTATCAGTTTTAGTCATCACCCAGTTACTTCTCACAGTAGCCAAAGACTGATCTTATATACCCTTCCCACTCTTTTCTTTTCCCTATATATACCCAATATAGATAAATAAAATTTTTTGGAAAAAACAGTAGTTTGCAGAAGTCCTGTTTTTTCAATAACAAGGAGCAAGGGTACTGGCTGAGAGTGAAAGAAATTCGAGGTCTGAGATAAGAGGAGAATAAGAGGAAGGATGGTCTGGGAGTAAGGGAATAGACTGGTTAATGATTCATGTCAGTATGTTCTTGAGAAAGAAAGACAATTAATGCATGTGATCAATCTCATATGCTTAAAGAACAACAAAAATCACAAAAATTTATTCACAAAACATGCATATAATTAAATGTTATGAGTTTTTATTTAGCTTAAATATGATGGTCAATTGTATACCATGGTTAAAAATAAATAAAGGCACTTTGAATTCCAGAGAGGTAACATCTCTAGTTGAAGTGTGTATGTATGCCCTTAGCTACCTGCTTTAAACCAAAGACAATATCTATAAATATGCTAAGCTTTCATTACAATAGAAAAAAGTTTTCCCCAAAGAACTAAATCTTGGTCAAAAGAAACAAAAATGTGTCGATTATTTAGGGTTTTTAAGCAGCATGTTTATGAGGTAGCTTGTTTTGCTAAGAATAGCATAACTTTGGGGTTGAAGAGTCTCGTGTTTGGTTTGAATCTCAATTCTGCCAGTAAAATCCCTCATCTATTAAAATATCTACAATAATATTTTTGTCATTTATTAAAGTGAGAAAATTACCAGTTTTCATATTTATTACAATAACAGTTCCTTTGCTGCAATGTTGGGTGGAGTAGAAGTCATTTTTATACAGTACCCAGTACATTGTAGGCCTTTAATAATTAGAAATTGCTCTGCCATAGAATTACATCATAGCAATTCTATGGAGCATCCATTGGAGGAAATACATATGGCATGCTATCTGTATTTAAATCCAAAGCATTTCAAAGTCAATCAATTAAAGGTTACATTTTTCATTTCTGTTCAAGGCAATATTAACATTGGTATTGGTAACTGATTAACAACTTATTTTAACAATTTCACATTTTTCACTTCCATGTTTACCATCCTCCTGTGTCCAGATTACAACCTCTTCACCCACTATCTCTCCTTTCCACGCTGCATGCCCAGTCAGAAAACAAAACAAAACAAAACACAAAAGTTCAACACTTCCAGAGTGACTTGTTTCTCTCCTCACCCTCCTTGCATTGCTTGACCTCCTTCTGGTCCTGGAATCACTCGAAGCTGAACATCATTAACCCAGAGCTCAGACAAATTAGGTAGATAGAAATATTTATCAAGTGAATGAATGAATTGTACAAAGAGCTCACAAGTCCCCCTATCATTCTTTTTTCAGTTAATGACATTAGTATTCATTCATCTGCTGAATTAAGAAGGCTTGGATTCCTTCTCATTCCTGACATATATTTGATCAGCAAGTCCTGGCAGTTTGACTTCAGAAATGACTCTTAAATTCATATTCTTTCTGTCACCTCTGTCTTATAATCTCCCCCGGAATGTTGCCATTGGTTTTTAAACTGGTCTCCTGGTCTCTGTCTGACCCCACACTAGTTTCTTCTCTATATGTCTTCTAAGGTGAACACTATAACATATAAACAAAATCATATCTCATGAACCCCTATTGGCTTACTGCATTAAAGATCTTGAGAGTTCCCCATTTCTTACATATAAGTTCAAATTCCTTAGGACCACACAAAAAGTCATCCACAATGAGGTCCCAGGTTACCTCTTAAACTTCATTACTAGCCTTCCTTTCACTTATCCGCTACTCCACTCAAATAGGCCTGTTCCACATTGTGAACACCTGTTACTATTTCATTGCCTCTGCACCTTTGTACTTTCTGTCTGATCACCTTCTTTCTTTTACTTATCTGGATAAGATGAATTTAATCTGCAAGTACAGCTGAAAAAGTTTTTGTGACATGACCTTGACTCAAGGAGAAAGCAGTCTTTCCTTTTTTGTTAATGATTCATTTCATTAACACCGTTAATGTTGTTTTTGTAAAGGATTTCAATTATTTCTGACAGGTCTGTGAACCCTACAAGACTGTGATCATCTCTGTGAAGGGATTCCTGTCTTTTCTTTGTACCTGTATTAATTTTCCATGTCTTCTTTAACAAATTATCACACACTTGGTGGCTTAAAAAAAAAAAAAAGAAATCTCTTCTAGTACTGGAGGCCAACGGTTTAAAATTAGTATCTTTAGGCCAACAGCAAGTCATCAGCAGGGCCATGCTGCCTCAGGAGGCTTCAGGGGAGAATCTAATAAACATTCCTTCTCTTCCTGGTGGTTACAGGCACCTCTTGACTTGTAGCTGCATCAATCCATTATTTTCCTTCACATTGCCTTCTCCTCTCTTGTCAAATCTTTCTCTGTCTCCTTATGAGGATGCATGTGATGGTATTTAGGACCCAAGCAAAAATCTAGGATAATCTCTTTATCTCAAGACCCTTAAGTTAATACATCTGCAAGTACCTTTCCTCCCCTCCCCCCGCAAATAAGGCAACAGTTACAGGTTCTTGATTCCTTTGAGGACCACCATTCAATCTACTACAGTTTACCCTCTGGCCTCCAAAGTTTCATGTCCGTCTCACATGCAAAATACACTCAAACCATTTCATCATTTCTTAAAGTCTCAACCCATTACAGCATCAACTCAAGCCCAAAATTTCATTTAAACATATCTGATTAAAAGCCCAAACCTCATCACCTTAATCATCTAAATCAGGAATAGATGAGACTGTGGGTATAATTCAACCAAAGGCAAAAAACTCACCATCTGTGGACCTCTAAAACTAGAAAACAAGTTATCTATTCACAAAATGCAATGGTGAGACAGACAGAATAACAGTTATAGAAATTCCTATTCCAAAAAGGAGACAATGGAAGGAAGAAAGGGGTTACTGATTCCAAGCAACTTTGAAATCCAGCAGGACAAATTATATTGGGTTTCAAAACCTGGGAATTATTCTCAGTGGCTCAAGGCCCTGGCCTCTGCTTTTGAAGTTATGCTTGCTTTTTATTGAAGGGTAGTGCATGCCTGAAACTGAGTAGTTTCATCATCCTGTTATCTGCTTCTAGAGCTTTGGAAGTCTGACAATCTTCTTTCATTTGCCTGTCTCTGTTACTTTCAAGAGAAGCTCACAGTGTTTTTGCTGCAATAACATTCTCAAAAATGTTGTGGCTCTTCTGTGTATGTTATGGAATTCCTTCAATTAGACCAAAGGATCCTCCAAAGAGCTTTCCTAGTTAATTCTGTCTCTGTTTTTGTCTTCTGCTGAGATGACCTGGGAGATCCATGAGTCATATGCCCAATCTCTTTAGTACCAGCAAAAGGTTGTCCAGCCACACTTTTGATCTTCTCTCCAGAGCACCCTTTCCTAATGAGTGAATCAACAAATTGTAGTATTTTTTTTCCAATCTGGATAGGCTGAGAATTTACCCATAATTAAATGTAGATTCTTTTTTCCTTAATTGTTCTTTTTTTCCACTCTACCTCTTTCCACCCTCATTTTACTATCAGCAGAAAGAAGCAATTGAGCTGTACTTTCAACATTTTGCTTGAAATTTCCTCAGTTATATAGCCAAATTCATTGCTTTACAAGTCTTGCTTTCCACACAACTATAGGGCACAATTCAGTTAACAAGCTGCCACTGTATAACAAGAATTACCATTCCTCCAGTTTCCAATAACATGTTCTTTATTTTTTTCTGAATCTTACCAGAAGTGTTTTTAAAATCCATATTTCTACAAAAAGTCTATTTAAGGCAATCTAGATCTTTTCTATCCTGTGTCTCAAAATCCATCAAGCCTCTACCCATTACTCAGTTTCAAAGCCACCTCCACATATTTACTTGTTATATTGGCATCCTATACCCTACCTGCTGGCACCAAAATCTATATTGTTAAATTTCTACCAGAGAAACAGAACGAATGGGTTTCAATAGGTTCTGTTTTCTTTCTTTCTTTCTTTCTTTTCTTTCTTTCTTTCTTTCTTTCTTTCTTTCTCTTTTCTTTTTTTTCTTCTTTCTTTCATCATCATCTAATCTACCTATCTATAGCTATCTATTCAAATATAAATGTAGACAAAGATATATAGATACATTAAGAGATTTGTTGCAAGAAACTGGTGTATGCAATTATGGAAACTGGTGAAGTAGATCGAAAATCTATACGGCGGGCCATCAGGAAAGCCAGGCTGTAAGTCTTAAGCACAATCAAGCTGCAGTCCACAGGCAGGATTTCTTGGTCAAGTATGTCTCAGTTCTGCTCTCAGGCCTTTTAAACAGATGAAAAATAATCCATCTGAATTATCTAGGATATCTTCTGTACTTTGCAGACACCTAATTATTATTATTTTTTAAAAGACTGGGTCTTGCTCTATTGCTCAGGCTGGAGTGCAGTGGTGCAATCATGGCTCACTGCAGCCTCGACCTCTTGGGCTCAGGTGATTCTCCCACTTCAGCCTTCTGGGTAGCTGGGACTACAGATGCACCACCACACCCAGCTAATTTTTTTATATATTTGTTTTTTGTAGAGATGGAGTCTCACTATGTTGCCCAGGCTGGTCTTGAGTCCTGGCTCAAGTGATCCTCCCACCTCAGCCTCCCAAAGTGCTAGGATTACAGGCATGAGTCATGATGGCTGGCCTAATTACAGATGTTAGTCACATCTACAAAATGCCTTTACAACAACACCTAAATCTGTTTGATTGACTAACTGGAGACTGGGGGTTGTAGTCAAGTTGACACATAAAACTGATTGTCACAGTATTCTAGTGGTTAGGACAGGTTCTGGTACATCGTAGGCCTTCACTTCATTTATGCAAATAAATGATGTCCCACTTTATAAGCTATATTTCTGCTATACTTGACTCTCTGTGGAGCTTGAATTTTGTGGTTAGTTTCTTAAATAATGCCATTGTGAACACATTTAGCCATTCCTCAACAAGGGGTCAGCCCCACTGTGCATTTTTACCACTCCTGATTATAGGTAGTAGTCATGATACCAAGAACATTTGCATAGAAAAACCATAGTTAAGAAGGGAAAGAGGTCAATATTGAGTCTCTAGTTTTTAAAAGGTACTTTTCATAAACGTTTCAATGGATTTATTGTTTTGAATCCATTATTTAAAAGCTTATTTATTTAAATAAGCTTATGAGTGTATTTGAAATTAGTTTTTCCCTCTTATTAATTACTATTCCACATACTTACTATATTTGTTCCTTTTTTTCTACCTCCCTTCCAGAATCATGAATATGAGAAGTTATCTAGTGGTAGCAAATTTCTACACACAGTTTACCAAGCTTTCCTAGAAAATTTCCAATAAGTCAAACTAAAGTTAAATCCTTAAATTCCCAGAGATGTGAACTCTTCTTAATATACTGAAATACTGCAAGTACTCCACATAAGTTTATTACCTCATTAAAGTGGAAATCCCTACTCTACATTTTTAACCACTTTGAAAATCAAAATGATATGTTAGTATTTTTTAGTTTTCACATTTTCCACGAATTACCAAAGATTACCTATAGAGACTTTGCTCATTCTCTGCAATTTTGTTCAAGTTCCTACAATATAACTCAGCAGGCCCAGACACTAAAGCACATTAAAAAATTAATATCTACATCTATAATCTCAGCATTTTGGGAGGCTGAGGTGGGCAGATCATTTGAGGTCAGGAGTTTGAGACCAGCCTGGTCAACATGGTGAAACCCCGTCTCTACCAAAAATACAAAATTTAGCTTTGGGTGGGGTTACATGCCTATAATCCCAGCTACTCAGGAGGCTGAGTCAGGAGAATCGCTTAAGCCTGGGAGGCAGAGATTGCAGTGAGCCGATATCATGCCACTGCACTCCAGCTTGGGCAACAGAGTAACACTTTCTCAAAACAAAAATAATCATAATATCCTTGCTATTTTTTCACTAATTTGAGGCTTCAATTTTAACTAAATGAATCATCTGTGTTTGAAAGTTACTCTTTTGACAGAGAAAATAAAAATAATATATAAGATTCTTGAATCTCAGCTCTTAAACTTATACAAATCAATGATGTATCTCCTCTATTTTGTTTGGGTCTTTCTTAGACTTTAAACAGTTGTTGAATGAATGATAAATTTTTACTGGTCTTAGCATTTCTCAAAAGCCTCAGTTTTGTACTGTTTCTGCAGTAGATTCAATTGTTATTTGTCTCTAGTAACCACTACTTTTCTCTTTTGTGTTTTTTTTTGGGGGGGGGGGTGGAGGGGAACAGAATCTCATTCTTTTGCCTAGGCTGGAGTGTAGTGGCATGATCACGATCTCAGCTCACTGCAACCTCTGCCCCCCTGGTTCAAGCGTTTCTCCTGCTTCAGCCTCCTGAGTAGCTGGGATTACAGGCGCCCGCCACCATGCCTGGCTAATTTTTGTATTTTTAGTAGAGACGGAGTTTCACAATGTTGGCCAGGCTGGTCTCGAACTCCTGACCTTAGGTAATCTGCCAGCCTTGGCCTCCCTAACTGCTGGGATTCAAGTCATGAGCCACTGTGCTCGGTCTCTTTTGTGTTCCTGATTTGCAACTATACATGTACCCAGGAGCTCTTAGCCCAGATTTGTAAATTGCCTGAAGCATATGAATATTTTTCTTCTCCATGGGCACAATTTTTAATTACATACTTAGAATTTCACTTGTGATACACCCCAGTGTTGGTTACTGGCTGGGATTCTTAATATTCCATCTTAATATTCCCTCCCTTGCAGAATTTTTATTCATGTGATCATCCTTATGCTTTTTTCTCAATTTCTTGAAATCCTGGTTATTAACTCTAGAATTTACGTTTGATAGGGTCAGATGCCAGGCAATATGAATATACCAAATTGTTAAAATGTATTTCAAGTTGAGTCAACAACCCAGGGAACTGTTGAGCTTGTTTGGTGTGAAAATTTGAGTCAGGTACATTCTGTGGAATATTTTAATCTGAGTTTCCGTTAAATTGATTGGAAAAATGCCAAACCATGTGTTATTCATAATTTGTTTTTCCACCCTGCCTCCTCCACTGTTACCCACATTCATCTGACCGTAAAAGGCCTTTTAACTAGGACGAACCCATCCATGTTTTGGTTCCTCAAATGTTTCAAGTTATTTTTCCAACTGTTGGGGTTTGGCAAACTCTTGTCAGCTTTTTGCCAAGGTGGTTATTTTTTTTTCTTTAAAATTTTCAAACCTGAGTGTATTTTCTGGAAATGTAGTCCATATGTTTCTTATTTATTTATATGTAACTCATAAAAATAGTTTTTAATAATTATTTTACGTTCACAATATCTGTATGCTATTCCATATCGGTCTCTTAGTCCATCCAGGAATGTTTCACCTTTTGTCTTTTAACTTAGGTGAAAAATTTTGAACCAAATCTGAAACTTGATAGGCCAGTACATTGAACGATTGGCAAAATTTATTTTTTATTTCTCTCATTACCTTTAATAGAAACAAATAGTGTCCCTTTTGCCTAATTCAGCAAAAAAGTCAGGTCAGCTCAAATAACTAACAACGAACACATGCAAATAGTATGTTAGAAATCAATGGGGAATGAGTTATTTATATTGTATCTATAATTGCTAGACCCTTTTATTTTGGAAATCTTCTCCTTTTCCACTCCCAGGCAGACTTTTTTTCCAGAGACAATCATAATACTAATTCTCAAGTAGAACACATTTGAATTCTTTTCATTTTTAAGCATAAACCAAAAATGTTCACTTGAATTTAAATCTTGATGTCTAAAGTCACTGGCACTTGTGCTAAATTTTGACTTGTTTTCGTCTTTCATCTTAACTTATGTTACCTCCATCAGCTTACCTACTATCTGAAGTGTGTTCTCCCTGAGTCTGCCCCAGCTCACCACACTAGTGCTGCCATTGCCCTCACCATTACCCTACAGATCTCTTTCCTTGTTTCCACCTCTCTCTGACTCTAATCCAGCCTTCACACTGCTACCTGTGAGGCTGAAGGCTTGTATTAGGTGCTTTATCTGACTCCCTGAGTTAATTATTTTTAATCCCAAAGATAGATAAATAGATTTAAATTTCTGCAAGCATAAGAAAATCATTGGTATCCAGGGATCACTGCTCAATTTCAGTTTGCATATATGTTCGGATTTTTAAGGAACAAAATCAAATCCATTTAATTGCAATAAAATACAAATATAACCCTAGAAGTCGAGCTCAGGGGTAAATGTTAGCTACTTTTAAAATTTCATAGAGAAGCATGGTATTGTCTATCAGTCAGTGAGCAAGCAGGAAACAGGTAATACATTTAAATGATGATCATTCCAGAAGGCTTTAATGAAGGAACTGTTTGCAAATGTGTGGGCATAGTGTGGGGGAATCAAGGGTTGGTGCAGGGTAATGAGAGATAATGACAGTGACAAAAGTTGGGCACAGCAGGAAAAGAGGCTGGATCAGTTTTCAGGACCCTGAAAAGAGTCTGTAGAAAGGGACACATGGAAAGGAGCAATGACCTTTGGTTGAAGAATGCAGCCAGCCTGAGGCAACCCCACAAGATGGCTTTGGAGGCAAATAAATTCACTTGCCTCCTCTTTTTTGACCAAATCCAACAGAAGCCAGAAGACAATGATGTCCACTAATATACAAATGTTCCTCAAGTTACAATGGGGTTACACCCTGATAAACCCACAGTAACTTGAAAATATCATAAGTTGAAAATATATTCAATACACCTAACCTACTGAACATCATAGCTTAGACTAGCCTACCTTAAACATGCTCAGAACACTTACATTAGCTTACAGTTGGGCATATTCATCTCTATTTTATAATATAGTGTTATCTCATGATTGCTACCCTTGAGAGTACGTGGCTGACTGGCAGCTGCAGCTCCCGGCCACTGCCCAGCATTGAGGAAGAGTATCTTCCCCAACTTCTCCAGCCCAGCAAAAGATCACAATTCAAAATTCCAACCACATTTCTACTGAGTGCGTATCCTTTTGTGCTATTGTAAAATCAAAACATCTTAAGTCAAACTATCATTAGGGCCCCTTCTGTCGTCCACACAGGTCAGCTTTCCAAGAGAGAAGGCAGGATGGAAAAGGATGGGAAATGGATTTGGAGAGTCTAACAGAAATTTATCTGGGACATATTGAAAGGGCCACTAAAGACTTGTACAGTGAAGCTACAAAGGAGACACAGTGTTTACTCTACTCACTTGACTAGATAGTTCTAGGTACCTTCAACAGCTTTACAATTCATTTGCTTTTGATAATTGTCTCTGGTGTTGCTGGTTGACATCTTCTATTGCATATGGACAATGACCATCTATAATATCAGGATAATTGCAGGCCTCTAATTAAAAATGAGGAACATAATATTCTGTGACTATAAGCCTCAGAAGGATTATCCTGCTAAGCACATGGCCTTCAAAGAATATACTGTACAGTCGCCCCTGGTATCCAAGGCAGACTGGTTCCAGGACCTCCATGGATACCAAAATGTGTAGATGCTCAAGTTCCTTAGTCAGCCCTGTGGAACCTGTGGATACAAAAAGCTGGTTCTCTGTATTGGGGTTGGGGGATTGTTTCACATCCCCCAAATACTGAACTGTGTTCTCCATCTGCAGTTGGTTGAATCCCAGGAGGAAGAACCCATGGATACACAGAGCTGACTGTATTCAATTTTTGCACTAGATTGTATCAAGTTTCCTTGGACAATTCAGATACAATTTCTGGGGCCAACACACATGCCCTGATCTTGCCTAACCCTTCAGAGAGCCTCTTCTGATGGAGGGAGCATAGGTGAAGGAGTTAACAACAGACACGTGAAAATTTTGGTTTTGGTTCTTAGAAAAGCCATTTAACCTTGCTTAAGTTTTATTAATGGGTTCCAGCCACAGGCATTCTGACTTGGTAGGTACAGAATGGTTTCTGGTTGTTCATGTCTTTTTGTAAAGTTCCACAAGTGATTTTCATGTGTGGTAGGACAGTTAATATGTAGAGTTCAATAATGTGGAAGTGATTGCTTTGAGGGTTACATAACACTCCCTGCCTCTTAGCCACTGTAGCTTTTTGTTGAAATATTGAGTGGCCTTACTCACATGTATGAGTTTTTGTGAGAACTATGCGCCGCTAAAGAGATAAGACAGGCTACTGGCATCAGACAGATTTAAAGGTCTGAATATACTCTCCCTTACATCATTTCCAGACTGTGTTCTGTACAACTCTAGGTCTCAACAAAAATGCTTCTGATTTTTTAATAAATGTTTGATTTAAATTTCATTTTTATTTATTAATTATTGACAAAAATTTATATATTATATATTTACAGTGTACATTGTGTGTATATGTGTATATGTATGTGTGTATATTTGTATATATATATTTATATATGTATGGTTATATGTATACATAAATATATATAGTGTATATATAAGTACAAATATACATATTTAATGGTTCAGAGACCTCAATAGACAATGCCATTATGCTCAAATTCAGCTAAATATTGCCCCATTGGAATAACCAGCACATTAACTTGAACTTTATAGTATATCTTTTTTGGGGGAGCGGGTGGAAGTGGAGTGGGGGAAGGTCAATCTTAGAAGAAATATTTTTCTGTAATATTTAAATGTCTAATAAATATATAATTGAAATAAAAGTATTAATTTTGCATTATTTTTAAATTATCCAGTCTAATGCATATCTGCAAAAGTAAAATAATACTAGAAAATGTAATATTTCCATACCTGTCATTAGGGTAAAGATTAAGATCATCTACTCAGTGAAAGATGTTAATTTCACTTGTGAAGTAACAACTAATGTCATTATATCTCATTGGGACAATTTGTTAGCTATATCAAGCACTTGCTATAGGTAAAGCATGACAGTCTTGTTTTTAAGTAATTCAACTTTGAAACAAAATTGCTCACTGCAACATTTTAAAAATATTTGAATTGGGCTTAGCCTGTCCTGAGATTGCAAAGAGAGACACTGAACAACTGGTGTCATTATAATTTCTTATTTATGTATGTCTGCTTTTCTTAGAGAAATAAAATATTTGCAAGGTTGATATGGAAACAGACAAGCATAATGCATACTTAAAATTGTTTTAAAATAAATTTTTAAAAATTAAAAAATAAATACTTTTTTATTTTAAATTAAATTTTAAAAAATAAATTTAAAAAAATAAAAAAAAGTGTCGGTATTTTCTTAGAGAAATAAAATATTTACCAAGGTTGATATGGAAACAAACAAGCATAATCCATACTTAAAGTTTTCAAAAATTATTCAGCAGAGCTTCATTTTCTCAATGACTGATTCTGCCATAAATCTTAACTTACCAAACAAACTCATACCAATAAAAACTGTTCTTATCTGATTATGGACTGTGATGAGTGTATGAGTGAGATTTTATTTAGTAAACATTTTTCCTTGCTAAAAATTAAAATATCTGATAACCATGAATCTTATAGGTCTATACCCATTGAAAACCATGTTGTTTAATAGGCCTAAAAGAATGACTGTATAACATGAGTTGGCTAGTTGAGACTTAATGACTATAGTTGCATCCTTCTCTTTCAAAATAAACTATTTTCTCAATTCTGTCTCAGGGCTGTTTAGCACCTAAGCTATTTCATTTCAGATGTTTCTGGAACAATTTGGCATGCTGGTTTTCCATCTATTTCTTCAAGTTTTCCTATGGAACAGGTCAATGTCTGGTTAATTAATTCATTGTTTCATTTAATTTTTATTATGATCCAGGCACTTTTCTAGAAATAGGATACAAAAATGATAAAAAGGACTTTAGAGATTCTTGTACTCAATTGTTACACCTGGTGGTTAATATCTTTTTCTTCCATGAGCCCATTAAGTTTTTGCTGTTGTCATTATGAATTCATTTGGTTGTTTTCTTTTCTTTCTCTGTTAATATCCCTTCAAGATATCTAGGCTATATATATTACTTTCCTAAATCACGGTGTGGAGCACGGTAGAACAGCTTTTTCCTCCCACAGGTGGACCAGAGAAAGAAGCTAGACAAGCATGTTCAGGAGTTTCCCACAGGATATTGTGAAGCATAAATCATACCAAGAGATTGTCCTGCCCAGAAGCAAGAGGGATGGACTGTTAGGTCCCTTTTCAGTTAGCCATTGGCTGTGAGGCGGCCCAGGAGTGGTGGTGGGGTGGAGTTAACTTGGTATGCATCTCCAGTTGAGTCAGCTCCTGTCATCAAATGGCCATCTTCTGGACAGGGTGCTGGTATAAGCTGTTAGCAGCCAACTCCGGTAGCATCTAAGGGGTGAATACAATGGTTCAGTGAAAGGAATCTGGGTAGGGCACCAAGAAGTTATGTTACAAATATTTTGAGAAGTAGGTAAATTTCACTGTAATAGAAAAGTGATATTTGAGAAAGATGGATAACTGGTAGAGGCATATATATATATGCCCCTAAGATTATATGTATCTGCTAATGTATGTGTGTTTATGTGTGTGTGTGTGTGTGTGTGTGTGTATATGTATGTATCTGCTAATGTGTAGACATACACATACACACATACAGGCATACATATATATCTTAACAGAATACTTGGAATTTGAGGTTCCAGATAAACTTTATTATAGGAAAAATACCAGCATCCCATGTTTAGTTTTTTTTTTTTTTTTTTTTTGAGATGGAGTCTCGCTCTGTTCCCCAGGCCGGACTGCAGGGGTGCGATCTCAGCTCACTGCAAGCTCCGCCTCCCAGGTTCATGCCATTCTCCTGCCTTAGCCTCCCAAGTAGCTGGGACTCTAGGTGCTCACCACCATGCCCGGCTAATTTTTTGTATTTTTAGTAGAGACGGGGTTTCACCGTGTTAGCCAGAATGGTCTCGATCTCCTGACCTCGTGATCCGCCCATCTCAGCCTCCGAAAGTGTTGGGATTACAGGCATGAGCCACCGCACCCGGCCCTGTTTAGTTTCTTTGTAAAAACTTTAGCACCTATTAGTGCCAATACTATGTCTTGAATATGAAATTATACAATTACAGCACTAAGATGACTCATTAGTCCAGGGATATGGTTATATTTGATCGCACAACCTACAAGTTCTGTCATTATTCCATCCCACATAGTAACAAGTGTATGTAATCCCTGGATTGCCATTACCAGGTCCCAAATGGACCACCCTCATGACCCCATCATCAGCCATTGGTAATGATAAAAGAATAATGGAGACACCCTGACAAGGCACACATTGATTCAATTTTCAAATAAACACAGACCCTGAAAGTGGCAAGAGTCTTTGGTGTTTTTTCCCCACATTTCAAATACAAGTGCACCTGTGTATCCATTCATAGAGATTAAGCATTTAATCTCTATGAACTTTATTAATCTACCTGAAGACCTCCTAAATTCGCCAGTCCAGTCTAATCTGATGATGAAGCTGAAACGTCAGGAAGTATGAGACATAGAATTGAGGCTTCATTATGTATGAGGCCCCACTGGGGCCAGGAACCCACTAGGCATCACTTGTTGGGGAAGAAGAGCTCCTAAATTGAACATTGGTTTCAAACTACAGTAAAAACTGGCTAGAATGCTAACTTTGCCCCCAAGATAAATCACAGGGTAGAGTTATTTCTAAGTCTTACTTATTAACCCAAATCAACAGTCTAAAAATCTATCACTTCTGGAATAGGACAAGTGTCTATTAGATCCTTACAAGCTTCCACCATTCCCTGACTAATTAGTTAAAACTTCATCAAGACCAAATTACAAGGAAAAACCTTGTTGTTTCCAAATACTTCTAAGAAATCACCAGCTCTTCCCTCTGGAACAACACACTCAATAGATTACCCAAATAGTTCAGGATGCATCACATTAGGCCAAGATACACTGTTAGACCAAGATGCCACCAAAACCAAACCACAGCTTTCAGCATCCACCATGTCGTTCCTATGCCAAAAAGGCCACAGACAGAAGTCAGAGGCCTTGCTAGTCCCTAAAGAACAGCACTAGACTCCGTTAATTGTCAACAGTTGCACAAAGGAGTAAGTAAGTTCCAACCACCAGGCCCAACCCACAAGTTTCACTATTATAAATATCCAAAAGAGAGCTCTTTCACCTTTGCCTGGCAACAGACCTTCACACTAAATCAATGCACTTAGCCTTGCAATGGTCTGTGCACTGCCTTCTCCTCAAACCAGGCTCAAGTTAAGGTTTGGCAGGTCATCCAAAACTTTTGACCAATTTCTTCTTGCCAAATCCACGCCCAGGGAAACTCTGCTTGCTCTTCCACTGAAGAGATTTCAGATCCCAGAATCCTCATCTTTCTAATGATAATCGTTTTCCTTATAAGAACCTGTATTCGTCCATTTTCACACTGCTATAAAGAAGTACCGGAGACGGGGTAATTTATAAAGGAAAGACGTTTAATTGACTCACAGTTCCACATGGCTTGGGAGGCCTTGGAAACTTACAATCACTGCAGAAGGTGAAGGAGAAGCAAGTACCTTGTTCACAGGTGGCAGAAAAGAGAAGGAGAATGAAAGGGGAAGAACCTGTTATAAAACCATCAGATCTCGTGAGAATTAACTCACTATCACAAGAACAGGATGGGGGAAGCAGCTCCTGTGATTCAATTATCTCCACACAGGAAACAAGACACACACATATGTCCCTCCCATGACACATAGGGATTATGGGAACTACAGTGCAAGATGAGATTTGCGTGGGGACACAGCCAAACCATATCAACACCGAACAGTTTATACAAATTGAAAGCTCACGCAGACTTTACTTGCAAGTAGAGATGATCCTAATGAAAATATAAGGGTCAAGTTTTCTTTGCATTACTCTTTCTTTCTGTTGCCACAGCACCTGACCCTGACAGTACCTTCTTAGTTCAGCCCTTCCTGGTGCTTAGGCATAATGACAGTTAGGCATAATGATGTTTTTCAAGATGAAAAGTATTATTAGTTCTATCCTCTCTTTGGCTTGCAAACTGGTAAACCTGATAAAGAGATGTGCTCCAGAAACATTTTAACTGTAGCTTTTTTATTTATTAGTTTTTTTGAGGATAATGTCCTTACCTTGTTTGCTAATTTTCTGGTGGTTTTCACACACTAAGCCATGACAGGCTTAAATTAGTTCAGCCACCATGGAAAGCAGTCTGGATATTCCTCAAAAAACTTAAAACTACCATTTGACCCAGCAATCCCATTATTGGATATATACTCAAAAGAGTACAAATCATTCTACCAGAAAGACACACGCATATGTATGTTCATTGCAGCATTATTTACATTAGCAAAAACATGGAATCAACCTAGGTGTCCATCAATGGTAGACTGGATAAAGAAAATGTGGTACACATACACCATGGAACACTATGCAGTGGTAAAAATAATGAGATCATATCCTTTGCAGCAACATGACTGGAGCTTGATGCCATTATCCTTAGAAAACTGACGCAGGAACAGAAAATGAAATACTGAATATTTTTACTTATAAGTGGGAGCTAAACATTGAGTCCATACGCACAAAAAGAAAGGAACGATGAACACAGGCCTACTTGAAAGGGGATGGTGGGAGGGGAGTGAGGATTGAAAAACTACCTATTAGGTATTATGCTGATTACCTGGGTGACAAAATTGTCTGCACACCAAACCCCCATGACATGCAATCCACCGCTGTAACAAACCTGCACACGTACCCCTTGAGCCTAAAATAAAAAATGTAAATAAAAACATAAATTATAAATGAAAAAAGTTATTTAGGCCAAGCATGGTAACTCAGCCTGTAATCCCTGCGCTTTGGGAGGCCAACATGGGAGGATTGCCTGGGGGTTTAGTTCAAGACCAGCCTGGGCAATATAGTGAGACCCCCATCTCTAGAAAAAATTTTTAAACTGGCTGTGTGTGGTAGCACTCGACTGTAGTTCCAGCTACTCTGGAGCCTGAGGTGAGAGAATCATTTGAGCCCAGAATTTTGAGGCTGCATTGTGTTATGATTGTACCACTGTACTCCAGCCTGGGTCACAGAATGAGGCTCTTTCTCTAAATAATAATAATAATAATAAAGTTATTTAAAGAACCAAAGTGATGAAGATGCAGATCACATTTTTGTGTTTTACTGTGAAGATGCAAATAGAGCAAACACTATGACCAATAACTGCCATTTATGAAGCACCTGCTGTCTGCCAGACATTTTAAGTGCAATATAATATTCAGTTGTAACAATAACCCTAAGAAACAACTACTATTATCCTCATTATACATTTAACTCAACTGATGTTCAGAAACGTACATCATTTGTCCATAGCCATGTAGTAATTAACAGAACTGCTGTTAGACCCTAATTACTTGAGATGCTAGAATGAGGCCTCTTCTTTCAGTGCCCTGTGGCCTCCCAGCTAAGTGAGATGAACTCAGGCTAGGGCATGTTTTCAGAATGTGGTTTCTCGGGAGGTTTTTGCTCCAAATATTCTTTCACCAGTGATTATGATGCTTGAAATTTCTCCAAAGGACATTTATTTCTGTGAGTCAGAAGGGATTTTAGTTTATGTAGACTCTTAGACTAAAATACAAATGCACTTGAAGTTAAAATGAAGTTTAATTAGGTAACACCTTAACAATTACTGATGAATGGCTGGCCAGAGCTTTTGTGACATAGGAGAAAAAAGTCCACTGAAGGGATAAATGAGAGCAATCATAAAATTTGCCACTTTTACTTCTTAGAAATTTGGCCATTTTGGTTGCTTCTGACCTTGCTATGCAGTTTTCAAAACATGGGACTCGAAGAATAAAACATTTTGCCGAAGTGGAATGATTTGTAACATTTGCATTTTAGAAGAGCAGTTGGGTATTCCCTTTGATGGAGTCTCTTAAAAGCGGAGGAAAGTAGGCCTTAGGAAATGTTCAATGGTAAACAGATGGCACTGGCTTGTAAAACCACAGGGCTCTGGTAATCTGCTCTATCTCTAACTCCAGCTTATGGACAAGCACATTAGTGGTCTGGGAGTTCTAGCAAAGGCCATGCTTATTTTAAAAGGAGTAGACTTGTTACAGTTTTTGGGGTCTTGGACACATATGATTCTGTGTGTCTGTGTGTGTACTTAGTGTGTGTTTGAAATTTGAACTGAATGGTTTTCTTTACATTTCTGAATACACTGACAAAATAGAAAAGGAATGAAAATATTAATTACTTTTTTGAATAATTGCAGCTAAAGTGATAATCTCACCTCAAACATAGTTATTTCAAAGAGGCAAATTCCTTAATATCAAATTCTTCTATATGTAGATATTCACTATACATGAGACTCAACAAATTGCTTTCCAAGTGAATTATTAGCCTTGCATTAGTTTGTTCTCATGCTGCTAATAAAGACATACTCGAGACTGGGTAATTTATAAAGAAAAAGAGGCTTAATGGACTCCCAGTTCCACATGGCTGGGGAGGCCTCACAATCGTTGCGGAAGGTGAAGGGGAAGCAAGACATGTCTTACATGGCAGTAAGCAAGAGAGCTTGTGCAGGGGAACTCCCATTTATAAAACCATCCGATCAAGGTGAGACTTATTCACTACCAGGAGAACAGTATAGGGGAAACCACCCCCATGATTCAATTATCTCTACCTGGCCCTGCCCTTGACATGTGAGGATTATTACAATTCAAGGTGCGGTTTGGATGGGGACACAGCCAAACCTTATCAAGCCTCCATGATAGATGGTGACATATACTTTCACCAGTAGCGAAACACATTAGAAAAGAATCAGATTATAGAACTAAACTTCTTTAATAGCAGTGACTTTTTAGTTTGAATTGAGAGAATTCTCAACTGATGGACTTTAATTAAAATATTCAGAAATATGACTCTTCTGGAAATATCTTGATTAGGGTAAAATCATAACTTTTAAAAAATATTTTGGAATGCTTCCAAACTTATAGAAAAGTTACAAAAGTAGGACAAAGAATATTTTTACCCTTAACCGTTTTTCAGGAAATAATTGTTTGATGCCCTTCACCTCTGAATACTCTAGTGTATAATTTCAACAAAGAAATTATCCAACGTAACTATGATATAATCATCCAAATCAGAAAATTAACACTGATAACATGACTGCCACCTTCTCCTCAGATCTCATTGAGGGTTTTCCAGTTGTCTTCAGAAAATGTCCTTGATAGCAAAAGAAACCATTCCAGGATTATGTATTACATTAATTTCATGTCTCTTTAATCTTCTTCAATCTGAGAGTTTCTCAGTCTTTCCTTCACTTTCACGACCCTCGCGCATTAAAGATTATGAAACGTATATTTTGTTCTGTCGCTGCCTTTCCACCCACCAAGTTTGGGTTTGCCTGATGTTTTCTTTCTGATTAGATTCAGATTTTGCATATTAGCAGAAATATCATAGAAAGGGTACTTTGTTTTTATTATTGCATTCTATCAGAAGTTGTGTGGTTTCAATTTGTCCCATTACTGGTGATGTTAACTTTGATCACTTGATTAACATGATTTCTGTCAAGTTTCTTCACTATAAAATTACACATTTTTTTTTTTTATAATTGATACTTTTTCTGTAGGGAGGTACTTTAAAACTAAGTGACTATTCTATTCTTCATCAGTTTCTGCTATGACTATTTCTCCCACTACATTAAAAATGTATTATGACTGGCTTATTGGAAAGCTATTGATTTTATGTGTTTACCTTGTACTTAAGTGTGTTTCTAAACATTTATAAGTTCCAATATAGATTTTTAAAAAACAATTCCCATGAATTTTCTGTAGTAAATTATTGCCAGTATAGTATGTAAGTCTTTTTATTTCCTTCCCTTATTTTATTGTCATGCCCAAGAATTCTAGTAAAATGTTCAATTTCTGGCTTAAATGAAAGTGCTTCTGAATTTTCTCCATTAATTATTGTTTTTAAAATGAACTTTTTACAGATGTATAATCAAATAGATCTAGATTTCTAAGAAGACCGTTTTGTTTTATAAATCAGGAATGGCTATGTAAATTAGTAAATAATTTTTGGCAACTGTTGAATTGATAATATATTTTTCCTTCAATATTTTAATATAGTAACTTAAATTGAGATATTTTCTAAAATAAAAAGGATCTTATATTATTCTTGGAACAAACTCTAGATAGTTATAATATATTTTTAATGTACAGATGGATTAAATCTGCTAATATTGTTATATGATTTTCAAAACTTTATTCACAGGTGGCAGAGTCCTGTACTTAATTGTGTGCGTATGAGTGTGCCTGTGTGAATGAGTATGCACTTTACTCTTATTTGCTTGTATGATCTTTCTTTGTTATAATTCTTATTAATGGCAACTAATCTCAGGGCTACCCTTGCATTAACCTCTTTCAAGTCCTGTTATCTAATTTTGTATTCATAAATGTGTATTCTCTTCTCTAAAAAAGATATTCCATGATTATGTAAACAATGGACTCCAAAAGCTTGAATCACTCTTTGAGTTGAGCATATTAATGTTTGTCAACACAAGGAAATTCTAATTATAGAAATAGCCATATTGGTTTCAACTCTGGGGACATGGAAGATGCAATCATCATGCTTCAGTGGCACTTCTCAGCTCTAACTTCCAGTACCTACCTACTCAACAGGTGGATATGGGACAGGAATTAGCTATGAGATAGCAGTTTATGTGGTAGAAGGTAGATTGCTATGAGATTCTTGCATCTTATTTTGATAGATCTTTCTTGTTAAATCATTGTTGAATTGTATCACAATAAATTAAATTATAGAACTGATTGTACTGCATGAACTCAAAATTTTATCGATCCTAGAAAATGGGTTATAGATTTGATGAGTTTCCTTCCTTTTGCTGTAAGCTCCATGATGGGCTCTCCATGATGACAAGGACTGTATCTTGTTCACTGTCTCTATTAGAATGTGAAACACATACTAAATAATCAGTGATTATTTGAGTGATTCTTGAATAAGGTTTGCCTAGAACAAATAACATTGTTTGTTTGGAATACATTACAAACTCAATACAGAGTAAAGTGTGGACAAGAGTCAGGAAGAGTTTATGTCTTGTAAAGGTGCTGAATGACTGCTAAAGATAAGTTTTGCTTGGAATATCTGGATTAATATGTTTAGATAATAAAATATTTTTATATATTTTAAAAATTATTAGGTCTGTCTTACAATGATAAAGTCATCGCATCTTAGCAGCTTTGATTCAGAGACAGGAAGCAACCAGGCAAAAAAGTTTTGACATAATATAAGAACAAGAAACTTAAAAAGGAAAAAGAAATATTAAAAAATATAAGAAAAGAAATCTAATTCAATTTATATTTAAATTTTGTAATCTAAAATATAAAAATTAAGAATATATAATCCATGGCTCAAATAATACCCATCTGGGCTTCAATATATTCCACGAATCAAATTTAGATATTGTTTGTCTTGAGTAGAGCATTTTTTCACCAGAATACCTTTTTTAGTTGAAAAAGCAAAGGCAAATGAAAACTATAGAAGTTCTAATTGCTAATGAAGAAATGCCATCTGAAAATTACAGATAATTTTATTTTAAAATTTTATTTCAATAGTTTTTGGGGGTACAAGTGGTGTTTGGGGTACATGGATACATTCTTTAATGGTGATTTCTAAGATTTTGGTGCACCCATCACCGGAGCAGGGTCCACTGTACCCAGTATGTAGGTTTTCAACCCTCACCCCCCTCCCACTCCTCCTCAGTGAGTCCCCAAAGTCCATTATATCATTCTTATGCCTTTGCATCCTCATAGCTTAGCTCCCCCTTATAAGTGAGAACATGCAATATTTGGTTTTCCATTCCTAAGTTACTTTACTTAAAATAATGGTGTCTAGCTCCACCCAAGTTGCCACAAAAGATATTATTTTTAGATGTGTTGGAATGATTTGATTACTACTCTATAAAACAATGACCTGTCCCTTTGGTACAAGTCTTTAGCATACTTGCAGCCTTATATAATATAATCAGATGATAGTAAGCGTTTTCTTTAATGAATCTGTCCTCACTCCACCCTTTTCCTGTTAGAGTATTTAGCATAAAGTAAAACTGATTATTTTTTCTCATACAATATTTAGCATAAAATAAAACTTATTATTAAACCATGTTTATGGCAGCCTTGTTTGATATCTCATTTTTTCTTAATTAATAATTTTATGGCTCTCTGAATCACTTAGAATGAATTTTCTGAAGAGAAACCTCAAGAACTTACATCTCATTTCTGTTGCTTTTTCAGGAAATCTCATTTTTAGAATCTGTTTTATTACTGCTGTTGTTTACCAGACCACAGAAATATCTCCTTTGTCTAAAATCCATCTGCACAAATTATTTACCAATCATCCTTTTAATGTGTCTGTGTGTTTCTTGAAACTAGAGATAATGTTTTCTAGCCCTTTAAGCCATACCCTAATAGAGTAAGGCTTAAAGCAATGCATAAGAAATAGCAACACACAAGTAATATTAGTCTCTTTATTCACTCCCCACTATCATCTACTTCCTGAAAGCAGACTATTGCTTCAATATATTCTATCTGTCAAACATTATGGCACATTTTTCTGTTTCTGCCTCATTAGGAAGAATCACTAGGAGAGATTCTTTGCAGTAATTATCACACAAACTTCTCATCTTTATTAGGTGTTATCTTCTGGCTCATTTGGCAGGAAGATTTGAGGAGCAAATACCCACAAACTTCATGATCACCTACAGGCTATAAGGAAATTCTATGAGATTGCATATACAGGCTGGATTTTAAGTTGATAATGTTTCATAATTTACTTGGAAACATAGTCCTGAAGCATGGCATATTGGAAAAGATATTAATGTTATGTTGATATTAGAGATGTCATGAATTTAACTCATATATCTGCTATTTACTGGTTTTCTTTGATTCTGGGATAATTACCTTAATTTTCTCATTTGTAAAATTCTACAACATAGGATAGCAAGGCATAATATTTTGGGGTAATGAAATGAGGTGCTCTATTTAAAAGAATCTTTCTTACACAGACTCATAAAGAAAGATATATTGTATCATCAGTGATATTAATTCATGGGACTCCAGTTTGGTGGCACGTGCCATATGACTGTAGACAGTATTACATGAAATGTTTAGTTAACAACTAAACATCACTTACCCTAGGAGAAAGATTTTTTAAGAAATCTATAACATTTTGTTCCATTTTAAGTTTTTTTTATGACTAAGAATGGTGTGTATCTTCTTTTATTATCTTTCAAATAAAAGATCCTAGAGAAGAATTTTAAAATGTACCATCAACCCAAGGGAAAAAGTACAGGTAGAAAACAGCCAAAACTGTCTAATGTGATCTATTTTGCAAACAGTATGGTAGTGGATCCAAAATAGAATATTAAACCACACCACATAATCAGGATGGCAGTATGCTGCCTTATCTTATACTTTTAAAGAAAAAACAGTAAATGATTGTGGCTAAGCAGTAGAGTGGGGAAAATAGGATTCCAAAAACCACTGTAGCATCTGGCATTGTGTTTAAACTAA
The DNA here is from genome assembly GCF_028885625.2 of Pongo pygmaeus. Classification (NCBI taxonomy): domain Eukaryota; kingdom Metazoa; phylum Chordata; class Mammalia; order Primates; family Hominidae; genus Pongo; species Pongo pygmaeus. Next base: position 39,710,676 of record NC_072395.2, read on the forward strand.
AAAAATTTAAAACTAAGGTTTCATATGGGAGATTTTAAGGACAGCTTAAATGTGGTAAACATTCTCTCAGGTAAGAACTTTGCAATACTTGTACATTGTGGTAATGTGAGAAAATAAGAAAGGAGAACATTAAATATGAGGTTTACTTACTGCTTGGATAATGTTTCCTGTTTGTGTTACTACATTTCAACCATAACATAATTCAACATTTAGATTTCACATCTTATTTGTTTCTCTTGCTTTGTAAAAACAAAACATTTAAATTATTGTCATATATATGTCATACATACACATATTCACAGACCATTTTGCAAATAAAATGGAAAATCAAGACAAATAACAAAACGTTTATATCAAAAAGTCTCAATCTCACAGTGACCTGAATTCCTAAAAGAATTAGCAAACCCAAAACCTGGTTCTGAAATTTTGGTAAATTTCTCCAACCTCGCTATGCCTTAGTGTTTCCATATTTAAATAGGAATATTAATATGAATATTATTCTGTAGGATTTTTGTGATTATTTCAAAGGGTCCATCTATTGATTAAACTTAGAAGCCCTGGTCAAAGGTCCTCTGTTTCTATTTATTTTATTATTATTATACTTTAAGTTTTAGGGTACATGTGCATAACGTGCAGGTTTGTTACATATGTATATATGTGCCATGTTGGTGTGCTGCACCCATTAACCCGTCATTTAGCATTAGGTATATCTCTGTTTCTATTAAATAGGGCCGTTCAGTAATAATCTATGTTCACTGTGGGGAGCAATTGCTGTTGATGTCCCCTGGCTCCCATCATCCTTGCCTCCCCTCTCCCGCTCATGTCCCTGTACACGAAATGGCCAGAACCTGCATACCAATGCCCAAGAGCTCTGCCCTGATGCTGGAGCCCCTTTAATGGCTGCTGAAGACCAGGACTGTGGCTCTCAAAAAATGCTTTCGTTTGTAAATACCATAGCCCTCTTACCCCTCATGTATGATAACTATAAAACTTGTGTTCTACATTGAATCCCAGAGTTTCTCTAATGGAGTTAGTCTGTAGTCTCTAGTGCCACTAGTAGTAGACACCTTTTATTAGCTGCCTTCTTTTTTTTAAGTCTCACTTCCAACCTCCCTACCTGGCCTCTTTAACTTCCAAAATAAATTATTTGTATGGTATACAAATTCTTGTCTCAGGGTCTGCTTTTGGGAAGCCCAAACCAAAACACCCTATTCTCAGGGTACTTTAACTTCACCATTTCCCAAAATAGTATACAAGATTTACATAATTTTGATGTCCCTTTGATCTATTTAATCTGCTATGGAGGGGTATCAAAAATGTTCTTGGTCACACAATGATAGATGTCTTGTATCAATCTGCATAACACTGAATTCTTGTGGGTGGGCACCGCCAGTCACAAAATATGAAAACAATAGGAAGGAGATGCTCTTGCCAAATTAGATCCCTAAGGGAAAATATTTTAAAAATTTGAGCCAATGATCACATTGCAAATATATGAGGACTTCGTATACCAGAAAGCTGGCTCTATAAATCAATAGTTTAAAAAGCAGATGGTTTAATAGATGATATTGAGGAAACTACTTCCTCTATGGAAGAAAATAAAACTTTAGATGGATTAAAGAACTAAATATGAAAAGTACAAAACTATAAAATTGTTAGATAAAAGTGTAAGAAATTATCTTTTTGACATAAAGTTAAAAACAAGTTGCCAGAATAGGAAAAATATTGAGATAGCTAAAATTGAGAAGAGGGGAACAAAACCTAAATACAGTGCATGAAAATCAATAATTAAAGGTAGAAAATGGGTAGTATCTAGGAATAGGAAAGTTAAAGAAGAGGAAACTTTAAAATCTTACAATCATATAATAAAATACATTGAATATTTAATGCCAGGGAAATGTAAATTAAAATGACATGTACATTTGTATACCTAAGACTGAAAAAAATTTACAAATCCAGCTGATGTCAAATGTTGGTGTGATCATAAAGTCTATCTAACTGTTTGGATGGGCAAGCATTAGCTATGAAGACGAATAACACAAAAACCTTGGTGGCTAAATACACTGAAGGTTTATTTATTGTTCATACGACATGTAAATTATAGTGTTATAGTCCCCCACTCATGCACTCAGAAACCCAGGCTCATATATCACAACCAATTGAACATTGTTGATCATCATGCAGGTGGGAAAAGAAGAGCTCTCTGAGCTGAAAATGGGGGAGTTAGTTGTGGGAAACTGGGGCTTTGTATAAGCAAATAAATGATGCATGTAACTTCTGCCCACAATTCATTGGTCGGAAGTATCCATAGGTTTCCAACTACATGGAATGAAAGGAACCCTCAAGCATTTCTGGTAGAAGTGAAGGTTGCTTTGACCCATTTTTGCAGGACAATATAGCAATACTTAGTCAAGTTAAGTATATTTGTGCACTGTATTCCATTCTCTTCTTAGTGACTTTAAGACTTCTCTCAGACTGCTCTCAGCTTAAGGTGCTGCAAGACTCTGTTTTGTGTCTTAGAGTACCCTTCATTGCATTAGACTCTCTTAACATTTGGAAAGATATCAATATATTAGAACTATCAATACCACTGAAGCAAGATACTTGGGCCCTCCTCGGTCTTTCTTACAGATGGAAACTTGTTTCTGTCACAGTTAACTTTTTTTAAAGATGCCAGATTTTTAACTTGTAAACAAAAATTCAAAACTAAGCATATTTTTCATATAGGTGTTTCCCAATAATACATGATGAACAGTGATGTCAAGCTACCTATTTTTAGTTTAATAATTGGATTTTCTTGCTCACCTGGAAGGACAGTCTTCACAGGGACAGAGAACTCACTGTCACCCAGCCTGTCTGTGTCCTTGTTGCTATTTTTGAGACTTAATGGATTTCTCCCCTTTCTGCATGATGCTCATCCACTCCGGTCCATTTGAATCTCATCCTAGTGTGCCTCTTGAAGAATGGTTTGCTTAAATTGCTATGGCAAAGAACAAAGTGTAAGGGGGAAACTGTTTCTAGAATGAATCTTCTCCATGCATATTTCTGAGCAATATTTGTTCAAAGTCTTAAGGATATAATCCAAGCCAAAAATAATGCATCTGAGGCCGCTGGCCCACAGATGCTCAGCAAGCCCTTGAAATGCACTTTTGTGGAGTCTTTTCCTCTTGTTAGAACTAATCCTTTTGGAATGTCAGATTGTCCCCAAGACTGATAATTAAACATGAAAAATTAGGCTTTGGGGAAGTCATGAAAATTAGAGCCAACAAGCCTTGACTTCTTTCTTACTGTCCTGTACCTAGAAGAAGAGTAGTTTATTCCCTTTAATATCTAAAATGTCCTGATTATAAACGTTTCTTTTCTGACTGTTTCCAACTTACCTGTCAGTTCACCAGAACTGCAGACACATAAAGCTTGTTTCACACTGTGTTGCTAGCACCCAGAAGAGTCCCTAACATATAATATAAGCTCAATAAATATGTTTATTGAACAAATAAATAAATTACAGGTATGGTTTCATGGAAAATGAAAACGCATTGAAGATGTGTCTTCAAAACATAAATAAGTAACATAAATGGAGAAACTTGCAATTTAAGAGACTAGAAGCAATATCAAATGATGATTCAAGTTTTGTTACCCACTATAAACTATTGGTCAATTTTATGGGTTGAATTTTGTCCCTCAATAAAATTCGTATGTTGAAGTCTTAACCTCCAGTGTTACTGAATGTGACCTTATTTGGAAATAGGGTTATTGCAGATGTAATTAGTTAAGATGGGGTTATACCAGACTAAGGTGGTCCTCCAATCCAATTTGACTAATGTCCTTACAAGAAGGGGAAATTTGGATACAGACAGGCACACAGTGAGAATGCCATGTGAAAATTGGAGATATGCTGCCAAAGTCAAGGGAGGTCAGAGATTGCCAGCAAACCACAAGACCTTACAGAAAAGACCTCAGCCATTTTCCCATGGTGAGCAGAAGAAACCAACTCTACCAACATCCTGATTTTGGGCTTCTAGCCTCTAAAACTGTGGGGCAACGTATTTCTCTTCTTTAAGGTACCCAGTTTGTGGTTCTTTTTATGGCAACCCTGGCAAGCCAATACAGTTGGTAATGGTGATATTGTTTTAAAAAGTTAATAGAGGGCTGGGCACAGTGGTTCAGTCCTCTAATCCCAGCACTTTGGGAGACTGAGGTGGGCAGATTGCTTGAGTGCAGGAGTTCAAGACCAGCCTGGTCAACATGGTGTAACCCCATCTCTACAAAAAATATAAAAATTAGCCGGGCGTCATGACACATGCCTCTTAGTCCCCGCTACTTGGGAGGCAGAGATGAGAGGATCACTTGGGCCTGGGAGTGAGCTAAGATCACACCACTGCACTCTAGCCTGGGTGACAGAGCGAGACTCTGTCTCAAAAAAAAAAAAAAAAGTAAATAAAAAACTAAGGTTGATATACGTGCTTGTGACAAAGCCAATAGCTCAGACAACATTTCCCCTTCAAACTCAGATTCCATTAATTCACAGAAAAGTTTCTCTTTTTGACATATGCAATTAGAAAAATTAGAACAGTGGCTGGACTCTGTTACTGAAATGCAAGGGTGTGTACAAATGCAGGGGAAGGTTATGGAAGAGGATGTGCTCCAATAATAAATGAGAAAGCTGGGCAAGTTCATGAAATATTTCAATTTGAGAAGGTATCAGTTTGCCAGAGACTAACAGGTCCTACTCAAAGTCTTCTAGTGTTTTATCTACTTCCCTAATTTTAAATTAAGAATCTCAGTACATTCAATGGGGACCCTGGGATATTCAGACGTAGTTTAAGAATTGAGAACCATCCAGCTGCTGAATCTTGAGTAAGAAGGCAAAGACTACAGCAAGCTGATAGGAACACATGTTCTCTTATCTTTATGCCTTTCTGCAGGGAGGCAATCATAAAACAGGATGAGGAAAACACTCTGATTTGGTTTGGCTGTGTCTCTACCCAAATCTCATCTTGAATTATAGCTCCTATAATTCCCATGTGTTGTAGGAGCGACCTGTTGGGAGGTAATTGAATCATAGGGACAGGCCTTTCCCATGCTGTTCTCATGATAGTGAATAAGTCTCAGGAGATCTGATGGTTTTATAAAGGTGAATTCCCCTGCACAAACTTCTCTTGCCTGCCTCCACGTAAAACATCTCTTTGCTCTTCCTTTGTCTTCCGCCATGATTGTGAGGCATCTGGAACAACTCCTGAACTAGGATTACATGTGGAACTATGAGTCCATTAAACTTCTTTCCTTTATAAATTACCCAGTCTCAGGTATGTCTTCATTAGCAGCGTGAGAACAGACTAATACATCCTCCTGGAAACTCTTCAGCTGACTTGGTCCAGCAGAAACACCATCACAACACCTAAGTGAAGGATAAAGGGTGAAGCCTGTGACAATGGCTTTCATAGTGGATTTCTGGAACAGGACTTATTTTCCGTGACAGAGATGCATCTCTGATGCCATATCTATAAAATATCAATAAAGCTGATAAAGAAAATGCCAAATCTGAAGTGGCTGAGGGGAGAATTTTTCACAATGCTTTGAAAGAACCCCATTGATAATTTTTCTTCTCTTCATCAAAGATTGGGAAAACAGTGAATCAAAGTTGGGCACTTCAAATTAGATGGAGTAGTGTTGTTTATATGATTTTTTTTTTTAGTAATGTTGCTTTCCCACATCCTATTCTGACTCTTTTTAAACTTCATGTTGGCCATTCAAAGCAAGGGGACATTTTTAGAGACATGTTAACTTGCTATGGAGACAGCGACCCTAGCATTTGGGGCTTCTGTGGGAAGGAAGGCCTTAGCCACAGGCAATTCCTGTTGACGTTCACAGTGAGGCAGCATCTGAGACGATCCTTCTACTCTTCAAAGTGTAATAAAAGACATATTTTTAAAAGTGAGTACTCATTTAGTGAATGCTTCCAAGTAACCTTCCACCTAACAACTTAGGGCAGAGAGTTTGTACTTCGGAATATATTGGGAAGATATATGTATTTGTTATCACCTATTTTTACATTTATTTTTATTGAAATAGATATTTAGGCCACTACCCTAGTTTTGTAGCTACATACTGGCAGAAAATTCTTAAGTTATTAGCAAGATTCATGAAAATAACAAAGATAGAACAAATATAGTTCATGTGAAATGAAGAGTTAACAACAATGTCAAAGGGGAAGTCATAGGAAGATGCAAATTTACTCACTTCAGCTCTGTACTGGAAACTCTTATTTTTTCTCCTTTACAAAATTCTATGAACTATATTTTGCTTTGTTAATTTGAACAACTTAGGTTTCTTCTTTGTTATTTTTCACTCAAGTAGGTGCAGAGATATAAAATCAGTAATTTTGAAGAGTAACTAAAAATGAATTAATAACCATACATTTATGCAGACAGAACTTTATTTTTATCATCTGTTTGTCTAAATAAATAAAAAAAAAGAAGTAACCAAACCAATTTTTCCTTTGCTGTTTGTTATTAGTCATTCAAATATTTGCCTTCTCATTGAGTTAGCGTTTTAGTCAAAATAGCTTTCAATATGCTAAAATAAGTAAACTATTAAGTTCTGGTGGAGTTTTTATATTAAAAATAATTTATTATGCAGTGATGTATATTAAATGGTAGTTTAATATATGTATATGTAAATAATGTTTTTAATAGCATTATATTTAATATAATATTTAAATAAATGTTGCCCACATTTAAAAATTTCTTATTCGTTTTTAGTTTAGTAGCTCTAAAAATTCTTTACAATATAATACAAAATAAAACACAGGAGATTCTGTTAATTACTGAAGAGTATATGCATATATAACACACCTATATGTTATATATATATAACATGCACATATATAACAACATATAATGCTTTTCTGTGTTATTTTTCCAAGGGCCATTATTATAAAATCAGAGATGTGTTCTTCCAGAAAATGTTTGACTTGAAACATAATGGAAAATTTTAAATTAAATAACATTTAATTTTAAGTAAAAACATCATCTGACATGATATAAATTCTCAACCTATTATTGTAATTAATTTTACCCTAATACGTTAACTGGTAAAAAATATGAAAAAATACCTAAGGTTGAAATTTCTTCTTTAAATATAGGTGCTAACTTTATTTATTTATTTATTTATTTATTTTGAGACGGAGTCTTGCTCTGTCGCCCAGGCTGGAGTGCAGTGGCGAGATCGCCACTCACTGCAAGCTCCGCCTCCTGGGTTCATGCCATTCTCCAGCCTCAGCCTCCCGAGTAGCTGGGACTACAGGCACCCGCCACCACGCCCGGCTAATTTTTTTTTTTTTTTGTATTTTTAGTAGAGACGGGGTTTCACCGTGTTAGCCAGGATGGTCTTGATCTCCCGACCTCGTGATCCGCTGGCCTCGGCCTCCCAAAGTGCCAGGATTACAGGCGTGAGCCACTGCGCCCGGGCATATAGGTGCTAACTTTAAATAAGAAAGTGCCATTTACCTCCATTAAAATAAAAAATGTTTAAATTATAATAGAGCAATTAAGGAAGATTTGGATGAAATTGATATGCTCATGTGAAGAAAAACAATTCATTCAGAGAGACCACTGATTATTTTTTCTTGCAATTTATCCCGAGAGACTTAGCATGAGGGAAAATAAGAACAATAGAAGAAAGCTATTTCCAAAACTGTTCTTTTCTTTTATACAATAATTCAGTATTTGCTAAATAGGGGAGTAGTTAATTAAATCAAGGCCTGTTTACTTAACCAAAATATGTGCCATTAAAAGAAAATTTATAAATATTTTGTAAGAATATGGATATAGTGTTAAGTTGGAAAAAACAAAAATTGTTCTTGTAATAATGTTAACAACACATTAGAAGTACATGTATATATTTGATAGTAGTCATTGTAGTGGTTAGGATAGTGAGATTATAGGTAAAATTTCTCTATTTTTCTTAATTTTATGGTATCACAATATCACCTGCATAATGCAAAATAAACTTAAAGGTATTATAATACATTTGGAATTCTAAACTCCAGTGAAAGCTCTTTATTATTTCCTATGTACCAGACAGTTAAACCCAATGATACTTAGAAAGTAAAGGCAAAAAAGCAAGTGAGAATCTTCCTTAAGCTGGAAGCCATTACCCTCGGCAGACTAACACAGGAACAGGAAACCAAACACTGCACGCTCTGACTTATAAGTGAGAGCTGAACACTGAGAACACATAGACACAGGGGAGGAGAACAACACACACTGGGGCCTGTCAGGGGGTTGCGGGAGGGAGAGCATCAAGATAAACAGCTAATGGATGCAGGGCTTCATACCTAGGTGATGTGGGTTGATAGGTGCCCCAACCCACCATGGCACACGTTTGTTTACCTGTACACAAACCTGCATGTCCTGCGCATGTATCCTGGAACTTTAAAAAATATATTTTCTATATCCACTCTCATTATTCTGTGTTGTGCGTTATTCACAATAGTCCAGGATAAGCTGTGATAACAAACATGCCCAGCCTGTCAGTCATAACATCAACAGTTTATTTCTCAATTGCATGGTGGTGCCTGGTGACTCTCTGCTGACTCTTCTGCTAGTAGCTACACTTGGCTTGTAAATTCACTACCATCAGGGGAAGAGAAAAAGGAGGCACACAAGCTTTTTACTGACTTGTTCCAGAAGGTACACACAACACTTCCACACACAGAACATCTACTGAAAGTCCATCGATCAGAAAGAGACACAGTCCTGACAGTTAACTTCAAAGAGTTCTGGGGAATGTTGCAGAAGGCCATGGCCTATTAGATAATCTCTGTCACATTCAGAAAGCAATAAAGTTCTTTGTTCAAATGACTAAGACCTCCACAAACAATGATTCAAATTCACTTTCTATCACTCACCAGCAAATAATCAGACATGTGGAAATGACCTTTACGGAATTCAAAGCTAGAAGTGATGCAGAAAGATCCTGTCCTTAGAGGGGCAGCTTGAGACTTTATTTTCCTCAATTTGATGTATTCTGACTCATCAGGTGATAGCCAGAAGCTTCGAGTCTTATGTCTCAGCCTGTCTAACCCTTGTTTGGGATACTGATGTACTCTCTTTTGGGTATCCTCTGTTCTGTTTAGTTTCTCTCTTCCTTGGCATATGGCTTTCACTTAGATTGACAATTACTATTTTTCTCAACAGGAATGTCTTTCTCTGACATCATTTCTCCTTCTTTTACTATTCTCCAGCATTGTTTTAGGTGCCAGGAATTCTTATGTGATTAAGACCGGAAAGAATGTGACCCTCTTGGAGATTACTTCCTGTTGGTGGAGGGGCCATACCTGAGAAAAAAAAGAGGGCCTTCAGGCCTTCTGGAGAGAACTGCCCAGCTGCTACCCTCCACAGCTCTGTCCATCATTATTTGCCTTGTGACTAAAAGGACCAATCTCATCATGCGCTTTATTGCTGGAATGTCAGTTATCTCGTATGTTTATTTCTCATCTCCCTATAGAGTATGGGGTTACTTTTCTGATTGCATCTCCCACTCCCTGCTCATATCCCTCCCACTCAGCATCATTTTCATCCCTTCTATGGTTTTGATGACACAGTCAAAATGCTTATACCTTATCTTTCTGAAGAAGGTTTCATTCTCCTTCTTGCCCTGGCTTGCTGCTGATTATACAGCTCATCTTGGAGTGTCATATAGCAGCTGTATCTCACTAACAAGCTTGGTATCACGGGCTGGAAATGGAGTAAGTGTGCTTTTTGCCTCTCTTTGAAGTTCTGAAAAAATGCTTACTTCCTCCTTCCTAAAGTGCCCCCCTTTTCCCCTTTAAATCTGAAGTTTTCAGACTAAACCATTTTCTCTCCTTTCTCGTGCAAGTGCCTACTGATCTCAAAACAAACCACTTTATTCCCTGATGACATTAGCCCCCAGGTGAATGTCACACGCACAAAAGTATTTCTCTAAAAATTTTTGTGAATATCTGTGTAAACCTTTCCTTCTATGGGCCTCTTCATGTTTTACTTCCTTTGGAGTTATCTTATTCTCCACCTACGTCAGTCACTACTCGTACAGTCATAGTTAGGTTAACAGCAACTGAAAACCCTCTATACTCTCAATTTCAAGTTTGTCTCCTTCTGACCCTTACTTACTACCATGCTAACTTATGTCTTTCCAGTAGCCTGACTTCAACAATCTTCTGATCCCCACACAGACTCACAAGCCATTCATCCCATTGCCTTTTCATTGCCCCATGCCCCCTAATATTAGACTGATCATATGTTCTGGTTTTCCCGGGAGAGTTTTGGTTTAAACCTGTTAGCTCAGCATAATAATTAACAGTGCTCTAGTTTAGATAATAAATTATGTGGTTACTCTACCTAATGCTCTCACTTCCCTTCTTATTCGGCCAAAATTCTGTAGACAATTGTTATAAACATAACCTTGTATAGACAGTTGACCCTTAAACGATGTGGGAGATAAGAGTGCAGACTTCTTTCACAGTCAAAAATTCATGTATAACTTTTGACTCCTCCAAAACTGAACTACTAATAGCCTACTGTTAACTGGAAGCCTTACTAATAGCAGAAACAGTCAACACGTATTTTGTGTGTTATTTGTATTGTATGATGTATTCTTACAATTAAGCTAGAGAAGAGAAAATGCCATTAAGAAACTCATGAAAAAGGGAAAATATGCTTACTATTCATTAAGTAGAAGTGGATCATCATAAAGGTCTTTATCCTTATTGTCGTCAGGTTAAGTAAGCTGAGGAGGATAAGGAGGAGTTGGTCTTGGTATCTGAGAGGTGGAAGAGGCGGAAGAAAATCTCTGTACAAGTGGACCCATTTGAAATTCATTTACACGGTCAACTGAACTTTACAACTGCCTTGTTCCTCTTCCCCATAATCAATGCTGTGCCAAAAGCCCCAAGTCTGGTTAAATTCAACTCTGCAAACGTTTTACACCTGCATCTGCATCTCAGTGTGGCTGGAATTAAATAGAATACCATGCTGTCAGAGCTCATGTTAAATTTGTGAGCTCTAACTTTTTGCTGTCGAATAATTATACAATATTACCCCAGTTAATTTATTCATCCACTCTCCTAGGTGATCAGTTTATATGTTTAGTTTTTTTTCCTCCATCCATGAACTTTTAAAACTTCTTAACCTATCTGCGTCTGAGCTGATGATCTCTAAGAAAAGGGAAGCAATCAGAAAATAACTTCCTCAAACTTCCACTCCATGGAGAACCTGCATAGCACCAAACCCTCCACTTGGGCACCAGCTCCCACCCAACCACGGCTATTTGACTCTTCTCTTTTTTTCATATCCCAGACACAATCTACCTACAAATATTGTCAGTTCTATGTTCAAAATAACCAAAATAACCTCTCTACATTTACTGCTTCTATCTTAATCCAAGCCACTGACTTCTCTCAACTAGACGATTGCATTAGCCGAATAACTGCTTCTGACCCAGAAGTCCTTGCCTATTTGCAGCAGAGTTCTTAAGTGATATTGTTAAGATATAAGCTACATCATGTAATTCTTCTTTTCAAATCCTCCTTGTGACGACCCATCTCATTAGAATAAAGACAAAATTCAACAATGACTTACAAAGGTCTATAAATGTCTGGCCTTCTTCCCCATCCCGACTGTTTTTTGCATTGGCTGTTTCCTGCTCTACAAATATCTTCTTACCTACTCTCAACCCCCACCCCACACTGTCACCAGGACCTAACTCAACAGAACACTTTCTGCATGAGGACTCTCTAGTCCACTCTGGTCCAAATGGAAGGCCTCCAACCCAAGCCAGGCTCTCCAATCCCTAGTCCTTACTTGTTTTTCTCCTTAGGATCTCTTCTCTCTTTTTTTTTTTTATAACCACTTCTTTTATTTAGAGAATTAATATATAGTTACATATTTTACGTGTATATACATTCTATTTTTCTGGAATTTTATCCATGACTTTCTAAAAATTCATTGAGGAAAAAAAAAAACATTATTTTTGGCCAGGCGCAGTGACTCATGACTATAATACCAGCACTTTGGGAGGCCGAGGCAGGTGGATCAAGAGGTCAGGAGATAGAGACCATCTTGGCTAACATGGTGAAACCCCTTATCTACTAAAATTACAAAAAATTAACCAGGTGTGGTGGCATGCTCCTGTAATCCCAGCTACTCAGAAGGCTGAGGCAGGAGAATAGCCTGAACCTGAGAGGTGGAGGTTGCAGTGAGCTGAGATCACGCCACTGCACCCCAGCCTGGGCGACAGAGTGAGACTCCATCTCAAAGAAAAAAACAAAAAAACAAAACAAAACAAAAATGTTATTTTTACGAACGCAAAATCTGATAGTGTGGTGGTGAGAGACATGGCTGGAAAACTCCTTTTCTTGGTTAGTATCTGTAATATCTTAGACAAATTGTATGGACATTTTGATGTTCAGTTTCCTTATCACTTTAACGAAGAAAAGACTAAAATTGCACTTTATCTTTTCTTTATTATTTGACGGTTAAATACAAATGTTCATAAAATACTTATAAAACATGACAAAGATTAAATTGATAATAATTTTGTTTAATTAGCTGTTAGTTATTATTCCCAGAATTAGATTGGCTGCTAATAAATTGAATGACAAGTTCAGCCTATATTATATTTCAACCTTCATCATGTCTTCACATCCTTTCTGTGAGGTTATCTGATTATGAGCATAATGGGTAAGTCTAAAATTGTTAGGAAATTTAGGCTGACCACATTTTTTATTTTACTTTTATTATGGCCCATGTTGAAATGCAAAATTTCGGTAGATTTGATGTTTGCTAAAGGCACTGGGAAAAACACACACACACACACACACATTCCTTATATGACTAATTCAAACACCTTTATTTTAACTCTAATTCAGCAACAATAAGAATTTTAGATGGACCCAGTTACAGTTCTCATAATGCTTGGCTGTTCACTTCATCTGAATTTTCAGCAAAGAAAAGGCCAAGATTAAAGTGATGAAATATTTAACTCAGAAAGCGTAGTTGTTTGAGCATCTCTGGATTTTTATAAAGCTGGATTCCAAAAGAATGACAGAAAATGTGGCTTTATTTAATAGTTTCTACATAAGAAAACAACTGTATTACAACATTAAGCCTAAAAGAAACCTGTATTATTTCGTATACTTTCTAATTGGGTGAAATCTAAACTTCTTTGAAGTAAAACTTTTATGACAATGCAGGGATGTTAGTAGGTCATTAAGTTTCTCTTGCAGAGAAAAATGAATAATAAAGATTGTTAAAATATTCACCATTATATAAATATAAAGTGAAAAAGGCTTTCCCTTAAATTGTAGAATAAAATCTTTCTGTCTATTAGTGTCTACAATTACAAACATAACTATGCACTCTTACACACATAAAAACATACTTGTTTTAAATGTAACCTTCAAAATGTCTTTATAGTTAGGGTTTGAGAAATGAAAACACATACATGTGTGCATACACACACACACACACAAACACACAACGCACACAAAAGATTGGTGATGAACCACATTTAAAATAAAACATTCTTGCTGATGAAAAGTGTTTTAAAGAGTAAGTCATTGGCTTTATCTCTGAAAAGCTCTATTCCATTGCAGCTAATTATTTCTCAATATAGAAGGAGTACTGGAATTGGAAACAGCCTTCTACTCCCACCATCTAAATACCAGTATAATGTACACCCACCCTTCTGCCAGAACTGATTGTTGCAAAAGGAATAATTTGAACCAGAAATACTTAAGTAAGAAGAACACACACCAATCTGGCCTTCTTTGTGAATTGCTTAAAACAATAGATTCTTGGCAGAGTAACCTACAAAAGTTGCTCTTTACAGCAAGGATTAGTATTAGCCAATATTTCTTCTTAATTTCTTCAGGATACCCGAAGGGTGGAAATACTGTGAGGATAGGTCAACACTCCAACAGTCTTCGAATTGGCAATTAATATTTTGTGAAATGCCTGCTTTTAATGATCAATATCCATATTGGCCAGTTAACAGGTAAAATTACTTAACTTCTCAAGGAATGCATGCAGACTTAAATCAGCAATTTCTGTTAATAATTTCTCCTTTGGAAAAACCTATACCATATCAAGCGAAGCCTCTCAGCTGTCCCCATCTTGCAAACAGACTTAATCGCTATCATGTCTTGTAAGCAATTGAAAAGCTATAACCGTCAAACCATGCACAATATCATAAGTCTGCTTCAACAAATTGGAGGCAAACCAAACTACTACACGATGTCAGCCTGCTCAGAATTCTCTTCTTCAGATGACATGGACTTTTTCATTTTCTGAGGCATGAGCAGCACCAGCCTGAAAGACATTGGGAAACATAATTGCACACGAAGCGTGTGCAGGGTAATGAAGTCAACGACCCTGATGCACAAGCACTGTGACCAGGCAGGAGCAAATCTCACAGGGAAATGAAAAGACCTTCAAAAGGAAAACTGAGCCAGTCCTGTGACCTGGCTTTCCTCTTACCCTGGTTTGAAAACTAGCATCAAGGGAGACAGTCTCAAAGGCAATAGGTGATGACAACTCAAAATAGCTGGCTGAGTATGGTGACAGCAAGCGCCAATATATAATTCCCCACCCCTTTCACCACTACCATGCTTGAAGTTCCAGATTCTCTGCTAATTACCAATTCGTTTAAGTTGGGAATAACCCCTCCTTTCAAACAAAATCTAATCCTGGGACAGTTTAATGAGATTATCAGCCATATATCCTTTATTTGAATTTATTTTATCAGATTGCTTTCTTTCTAATATCTACTTGAAATTTACAGAAACAAGAAAAGGGGAATTTTTAATGAAGGAAAGAGAGAGAAAAGGACATTTGTAACCAAGAAAACTATGAGAACAACTTTAATGTCTCTTCGAAGCTTTGGGCTTTGTAAATCAGAAGACAAAAATTAGAATGTGGGCTTCAGACCCTGAAGGATTGGGTGTGGAGAAGCAGCGAGAGGGCTGAACACCAAGATCACCAAGAGTTTTGCTCAAGACTTCCATTGCTCTCTAACTTATACTTTGGTACTTGTGTAATGAGAAAATGTGCCAACTATCTCAGTTGATTAATGAAATAGTTATTTCTCTTGGAATAGAATTTAACAAAAATTCATGGTATTTCACATTTGCCCATGTCTATTTTGAAATCTGGCATTGTTTATCCTCTTTCCTAGGCTTCTTAAAATTCACCCACCCCCAAACAGACACACATTCCCACTTGATCCAGTTAAGGATATAGAAAACAGATTAATTCTTTGCTTCTGAAACTCAGACACATGCATCTTCTAGAAAGTACATTAATCTACCAAGGGTGAAAAAATACAGGCCAGGCATGGTGGCTCATGCCTATAATCCCAGCACCATGGGAGGCTGAGGTAGGCGGATCACTTGAGGTCAGGAGTTCAAGACCAGCCTGGCCAACATGGTGAAACCCCATCTCTACTAAAAATACAAAAAATAGCCAGGTGTCGTGGCGTGCGCCTGTAGTCTCAGTTAATCAGGAAGCTGAGGCAGGAGAATCACTTGAACCTGGGAGGCGGAGGTGGCAGTGAGCAGAGATCATGCCACTGCACTCTAGCCTGGGTGACAGAGTGAGACTCTGTCTCAAATATATATATACGTATATGTATATTACATATATTACATATATGTATATTACACATATTACATATATGTATTACACATATTACATATGTGTATGTGTATTGTGTATATTACATATATGTATGTATATTGCGTATATTACATATATGTATGTATATTGCGTATATTACGTATATGTATGTATATTGCGTATATTATGTATATGTATGTATATTGCGTATATTACGTATATGTATGTATATTGCATGTATTACATATATGTATGTATATTCTGTGTATTACATATATGTATGTATATTCTGTATATTCATATATGTATATATTTTGTATATTACATACATATGTATATATATTCATACATTACATACATATGTATATATATTCATACATTACATACATATGTATATATATTACATACATTACATACATATGTATATATTACATACATTACATACATATGTATATATATTACATACATTACACACGTGTATATATTACATACATTACATACATGTGTATATATCACATACATTACATACGTGTATATATCACATACATTACATACGTGTATATATCACATACATTACATACGTGTGTATATATCACATACATTACATACGTGTGTATATATTACATACATTACATATGTGTGTATATATAACATACATTACATACATGTATATATAACATACATTACATACATATGTATATATATTATATACATTACATACATATGTGTATATATAACATACATTACATACATATGTATATATATTATATACATTACATACATATGTATATATATTACATACATTACATACATATGTATATATATTACATATATTACATATATACATAATATATATATTTCCTTTTTTTGCAAGTAATGCAAAACACCATTTTTACATTAAAAGAGATATAGATATATTTTAGATAGGTTTCAAAATTTACACTGTTCTAAACATGTCCAAGAAATTTCCTGCTTCTGTGAATCACTATCATTTACATCTCTAGACCCTCAGTGTGTGTTTTTTTTCTGTTTTAAATGTATGTTTGTGGGAAAGCTTTTAAAGCTCTTCAAATAGCATTCTTTTGGGACTAGTTCTGCCACTTAATAGTTATGTGAACATAGCACATTTCTTCTCTAGTCTAAATCTATTTCTTCATCTGGAAATTAAAGACATTGAAATGATACCCTCTCAGTTCCTTTGTGGAGACAGAATTGTAATATTATATGACTACTTTACATCATCAGTTTTGACTGAAAGTGCTGGAGCTCTCAGAGCCACATTTCATGACCCTTGTTTGACAGAAACTTTGCTAACAGATGCAGGGAGGGACAGCCTTTGGAATTCCTTGAGGTAATGTTATGTTATACCAAAAATATCTACTAGGGTTTTACAGAAATGCCAAACATTTTCGTAGAGCCTTTGGAATTCCTGTAGAAGGGTTTTACATAGGAGCTGTCATTTTTAATGTGCAAATTTTCTTGTGATTTCATCATGGAACATTTTAGTCTTCCAAATATATTTTTGAGAAACAACTTTGAGAGATAATTTTTTTTCATAAGATAAAGAGCCCTCATTAAGAAGTGTGAACATTTTCTTAATTTAAATAGGAGAATAATACTCTAAAGTCTCAATATAGATATGCGAGAATATAGAAAATATTTTTCATTTTGGGACAGATCATTTATAAAAGGTAATTTATTTGACAATTTCACCATTTTCAATGCTTAAAAAAGATAAGTTTGGCATGATGCACCACTATCATTTTGTTGCTTTAAAAAAATACGTTGCTAATTAGACCTTGGAAACAACGTTTTTAGAGTTTGTTTTGCAGAGAAACACAGATACTCCTTAAGATGACATGAACACTTGGTAGCAGAATAGAAATAATAGTAATCAATATATTGTTGAGTCTGGACACTCCATGACCCTTAAACTAATAAAGGACAGTGTTAATGATATGGTCAAAGATTCTCGTCTACTGTAAACGGCCCAGTTAGCTCAGTAAAGCTCTACTCCAGGGGCAGATATGATCTTTAAATGGTGTGTGAAAGAAAAACTCACAACTCAGAATGAGTTATGAGAAAGTGTGTTCATCACATTCTAGTCAGGAAAAACAACTTTTCACCCTAAGATAAAAACAAAGCAAAACAAGACAAAGCAAACTGTTGCGGGAAGTCAGGGACCCCAAACGGAGGGACCAACTGAAGCCATGGCAGAAGAAAGTGGATTGTGAAGATTTCATGGACGTATATTAGTTCCCCAAATTAATACTTTTGTAATTTCTTATGCCTGTCTTTACTGCAATCTCTAAACATAAATTGTAAAGATTTCATGGACACTTATCACTTCCCCAGTCAATACCCTTGTGATTTCCTATGCCTGTCTTTAATTTAATCTCTTAATCCTGTCAGTTGAGGAGGATGTATATCATCTCAGGACCCTGTAATAATTGCATTAACTACACAAATTGTACAGCCTGTGTGTTTGAGCAATATGAAATGTGGGTACCCTGAAAAAAGAACAGGATAACAGCAATTGTTCAGGGAATAAGAGAGATAACCTTAAACTCTGACCGCCCGGTGAGCCGGGCAGAACAGAGCCATATTCCTCTTCTTCAAAAGCAAATGGGAGAAATATCGCTGAATTCTTTTTCTCAGCATGGGATATCCCTGAGAAAGAGAATGTGCACCTAGGGGTAGGTCTCTGAACTGGCCCCCCCAGGGCGTACCTGTCTCTTACGGTTGAGACTGCAGGGGTGAAATAAACTCCAGTCTCCCATAGCTCTCCCAGGCTTATTAGGAAGAGGAAATTCCCACCTAATAAATTTTGGTCAGACCGGTTGATCTCAAAACTCTGTCTCCTGATAAGATGTCATCAATGACAATGGTGCCCAAAACTTCATTAGCAATTTTAATTTTGCCTTGGTCCTATGGTCCTGTGATCTCGCCCTGCCTCCACTTGCCTTGTGATATTCTATTACCCTTTTAAGTACTTGATGTCTGTCACCCACACCTATTCGTATGCTCCCTCCCCTTTTGAAACTCCCTAATAAAAACTGGCTGGTTTTTGTGGCTTGTAGGACATCACGGATCCTACCAACGTGTAATGTCTCCCCCGGATGCCCAGCTTTAAAATTTCTCTCTTTTGTACTCTGTCCCTTTATTTCTCAAGCCAGCCAATGCTTAGGAAAATAGAAAAGAACGTACGTGATTATCGGGGCAGGTTCCCCGATAGCAAACAATATTTACATTACTTTTAATGGCAAAAATCGCAATTTCTTTTGCACAAACCTAGTATAAAGTGCTGTGCTTTCCAGCTCTAGTTCCTCTCAAATGAATGAAACGTTGGTGGGATTGTTAATTTAAGGCATCAGTTTGATTGAGGTGCCCAGGTATTTAGTCAAACATTATCTCTGGGTGAGTCTGTGCAGGCATTTCTGGATGAGATTAAGGGTTGAATTGGTAGACTAATTAGAGTAGATGGCCCTCCCCAGTATAGGTGGGATTCATCCAATCCATTGATGGACTGAAGAGGGTAAAAGGCTGAGTAAGAAAGAATTCTTTTTCTCTGACATTCTTTAGTTGTGACATCATTCTTCTCCTGCCTTAGGAGTTGGACTGGAGCTCAGACTTGGTTTGAAACTTTCACTATAATTTCTCTTGGTTCTCAGGGCTTCAGACTCAGTCTAGATCCACAACATTTGCTCTCTTAGGCCTCCAGCTTTCCAACTGCAGATCTTGGACTTCTCAGCCTTTATAAGATTGTAAGCCAATTCCTTCTGGTGACTATCTATCTATTTGCCTATAGTAATAGTCCTGTTTCTTTGGAGAACTCAGAATAATACACTTGGATCTTACTTGTAAGTTGCTGATTCCCTAACAGAAATAAACTTTATCTGTGCATTTTGCAGTGGTGATATCTAAAGATATATCCGTTGTGCATACGATAACCATGAAAGAATATTGCTAGATTTAACAATGAGAAGATTAATTTATAAACTTAGTGACTTTGTTGATTTTCTATTATAGTTTCTCTTATTCCTCAGTTTCTTTAAATACATTTTGTGAATTTTGTTTGTTTGTTGTCTAATGGTAAGCCAGTCTTTCTGAAACAGACTTTCTTGCAAACCTTGTTTTACAATTACGCGTCTTTTCTTTTGGCCTGAAATCTTTTGTATCTAAGTCTTTCTTTGTTAGATATATTGCTAATTTTGAAGAAGGAAGTGAAAGAAAATGTGGAAATCAGAATAGACAATAAAAAGAGAGCATGTAAATTCAGCTATAGACGTTAGCAGACATAAAATTTAAAAATATATTACCAATATAAAAAAATGACAAAATGGAGGATGTAACTATAGAATTGGAATCTATTTTTAAAAGTACCAAATAGTATTCCTATAATTAAAAAAAACCTAATGCTTAGGAAAGTGTGTAACAAAAATGTGAGTAAAAATGAAAAGTTATAACATACATATAATTGGAGTCACCACAAGAGAAGAACATGAGAATGGGGCAAAAATTATATTTTAAAAAGTAATAATATAGAATTTTTCAAAACTGATTACAGACCTTGGGCCACAGGTTCAAAAACTTACAAACTTCAAACCAATTTAAATAAATTTTGCACATTTACATCATAGTAAAATTACTAAAAACCAAGAAAAAAGAAAAATCTTAAAAGTAACCAAAGGGAAATAATGAATTATTCTCAAAAGCAAAAATACCGGTTGATATCTAGCTTTTCAATGGAAATAATGAAAGACAGAAAAAACTGAAATGTCTTCTTTAAAGGGTTGAAAAAATATAACTACTAAATCAGAATGCTATTTCCAACAAAAAATATTTATTTTAAAAGGATAGAGAAGTAGACACATTTTCAGAAAAACTGAAGTTTTTAGCTCTCTATAGTCATGCACTTTCTATGTCAGCAATGGACCACATGTATGATGGTGATCCATGAGATTATAATGGGATCTATGTAATGTAAAACAAAGCATTATAACCTCATGGGATCACCGTCATGCATGTGGTATCATACATGTGATATGTTTAGCTACACAAATACAGTCGTCCTTCAGTATACTCAGGATTGGTTCTAGGACCTCCACCTATACCACTATCCCCGCATTCTCAAGTCCCCCAGTGGACCCTGCAGAACCCATATGTAGGAAAAGGAAAAGCTGGCCCTGCCTATACATGGGTTTTGCATCCTGGGAAGCATTATATTTTCAATCTGAGTTTTGTTGAAAAAAAAATATGCATATAAGTGGACCTGTCCCGTTCAAACCTATGTTGTTCAAGGGTCAATTGTATTTACCATGGTGTTAAAATTGGCTCCAGCATTCAGTACAATAACATGCTATACAAGTTTTTTATCCTAGGAGGAATAGGCTGCGCCTATTCCTAGGTGTATAATAGTCTATACCTATAGATATATAATGGTATACCCTAGGTATATAATAGTCTATACCACTGAAATTTGTACAAGATGCTCTGATGTTCTCACGACTATGATATCACCTAAAGATACATTTCTCAGAATGTTCCCATTATTATGTGATACATGACTGTATATATAAACACTGCATTCAACAATTGCAAAATGCATTATTTTCAAGTGTACATGGAACATGTACCAAAGTAGGTCACTATATGCTGGGCCGTAAAGCAATTCCCTACAAGTTTCAAAGGATTTGAAGATGAAATTAAAGAAAGTTTGTTCTGACAAAAATGAAATTAAACTGGGAATAAAAACAACAAAAATAGAAAGATAAGTAATAAAATTGAACTTTAAATATTAAATATTACATTTGGAAATCATCCATATGTCAAAAAAATCACATGAAAATTAGAAAATATTTTGGACTTTCATAATGTATGTAACATTGTCATAAAATATAATGACAATGCATAAAATCGTCTCTGTTCTAGTAATGTGAGTGATATAAATTAAGGTAATTTACTGAATTAGTAAAGGAGAAAAACATATGATCATCTGGTTAGGTGCAGAAAAGTATTGATAAAGTCAATATCTATCTTTTAAAAAATGTCTTGGAAAACTGGTAATAAAGGGAATTTCATTACTCTAATAAAGAACATTGTGTCAGTTTGTTATTATAGCCTAACAAATTATCTCAAAACTCAATGACTAAAAATACATATTTATTTCATTTTTGATACTTTGGATTGGCCCATGTCGAATGGATTTGCAACTAACAAATAGAAAATAAAATATATAAATAAGATTTTTAAAAATAGCACCAAACATATCTAATGCCTATAAGTAAATCAAATGAAAGATGTACCAAATCTCAACAAAGAAAATTACAAGACAAACATTACTGAAAGAATAGAAAAGTGCAGACAAATGCAATGATCTACCATGTTTATGGGTAGAAAGAATTATCACTTAAAGATATCAACAACGTCCCTCCCAATAGTAAATACAATACAATATCGCTCAAAATCTCTGCAAGTCTGCAAGTGTGTATGTGTGTGTGTGTGTGTGTGTGTGTGTGTGAATGTATATTAAAAACTGATTCAGAAATGTTTCTGGAAATTCAAGAGGCAAGAATAGCAAAGAAAATTGCGAAGAATGAATTTGGAGAATGTACACTACCAAATATCAAGTTTCGTTATAAAACTAAAGTAAAACTGTGTGGTATTGACACAATCAAACAAATAGTATAGTGGGAAAGCAGGAGGAATACAAAATGATACATTCATAGAAACAAACACACCATTATAACAAAAGTATCAAAACAATGCAGTAAAGAAAGGGTCATATTTTCAGTATATGGTGCTGGATGAAGTGGGTACCTATATGGGGAAAAATAGAACTTGAAATTTTCATTAGATGATGCTGGGTCAATTGGATATCTAAATGAAAGAAAAATTGAATTAAATGTTTTGTCATGTCTTACACCATATTTAAAAATTATGTGTAGATGGATTGAAGATTCGAGATGAATTGAAGATCTAAATGTGAAAGGTAAAACAATAAAGTATCCTCTTACCTTCAAATTGGGGGCTGTGTTCATTGTTACAATGTGGATGAGTTGCTTTATAAATTTAACTGTGAGAAGTCAGATAGGACAGAATGTATACTCTACAATTTCATTTACAGTATGTCCTCCTTAGCATCATTGATAGATTCTTGGAAACAGAGACCATAATAAGAAAAGCAACATATAATAAAACCAATATTACCATAGCCTGATTAATATAAAAAAGAGTTAAGTTCCTACAGCCTATTTCTCATCAGGAAAACATCACCAAACTCCTCAATAAAGACCCAAACACTTCTAACATTAAACATTGACATAAATGTGAGCTACACAACCATTTAAGAAAGGGAAAGAGGCCGGGTGCGGTGGCTCACGCCTGTAATCCCAGCACTTTGGGAGGCCGAGGCGGGGCGGATCACAAGGTCAGGAGATCGAGACCATCCTGGCTAACACAATGAAACCCCATCTCTACTAAAAAATACAAAAAATTAGCCAGGCGTGGTGGCGGGCGCTTGTAGTCGCAGCTACTCAGGAGGCTGAGGCAGGAGGATGGCATGAACCCGGGAGGAAGAGCTTGCAGTGAGCAGAGATCGTGCCACTGCACTCCAGCCTGGGCGACAGAGCGAGACTCCGTCTCAGAAAAAAAAAAGAAAAAGAAAGGGGAAGAAAAACAAGTAAGATAATTACTAGCCCAATTTTTGGTGGGTCACTGAGTGATGGCAGTCATAGTAGTGGTGGGTTATGTTAAGGAATAAATGTTTGCAAAGTGAAAATTCTAAGGAGCACTTCCTACCTCCACGCAGTTCAAAAACAAGCATTAACACATATGGCAGACTTGCTGAGTGCTTTCAGACCACATCATTGATTGTTATGCATTTGTATGGTAATAGTATAAACATTTTTATTTTGCAATAATTTGTATGCATTCATTCATTCATTCATTCCTTTTTCAACCTGCTTATTCCAGGGTCTTGGGTGACAAGAGCCTATTCTTGCAGCTTAGGAACAAGGCACAAACTAACGCTGGACAGGACGTCATTCCAACATAGGTCACACTCAAACACACACCCACACTCACTCAGACTGCAACTATTTAGACAGGCCAATTCACCTAATGTGTGGATCTTTGTGATGTGGAAGAACCCAGGGTACCCAGAGAAAACCCACACAGATATGCGGAGAACATGCAAACTCCACACAGAGAGCGGCCCCAGGAATCATTTTTTCCTCATCAACGCTACAAGGAAACAATGTTGAATGAAACAACTTTATTCGAGAACCTGCTATATACAGAGATTCCCCCATAAAGTAAAATGAATCAGTGATGCTGGAAGTCACATAGTAGCTACCTTGGAGGGCTAATTATGTGAATTTGTATGAGGTGTCTTCTGTAGTGCTGGTTATGTCTATAATGTCATTTACAACAGCCTAAAAAAGCTACAGATGCCCATGAATAAATCGAATAAAATATGTGAAAAGCTTCTCCATGGAGAACTAAAATATTAAAAACCTATTGAGAAAAATGAAAAAAGAATGCATGAATAAGTGACATACCATTTTCATGAGCTGGAAGATGCATTGCTGTACATATGGCATCTGTACCCTTAAAATAATAAATGCAAAGCAATCACAGTCAAGGTATGCTGTCTTATATTTCAACATAAAACGTATGTACTTTGTGCTTCAATAAAAACGGCACAACAGAAGAAATAAAACACAAAATGAATTGTAATTACTTAGAAAAAAAGAAATATATTGTCGTTGCAGCATATTCTTGTATTTTCATGGTTTAGATGATGAAAACGTAAGACTGTCTAAATATGGTGCTAATACATTTCATTGCTCATGTCAAACTTCTCACCTTCTCATATGGCATGAGTGCTCACACATTTTGGACCTTTATATCTATGACATTTTGGGAAATGGCTTTACCATGCCACAGTAATATTTTACAAGTGAACTTGATTTGGAAAGAATCACTGGCTTGAAATGTATTTGTTCTCTAGTAGAACTGTTAGCAATCTTCTTAGTGACAGTACATCACAATCATATCCACGTGCATCAGTGTTCTGATGCCCATTGTAACATACCTCACTATCACATGAGACAGGGCATAAAGGAAAGTTGGAATCAAAGTACTGTGTTCTACTTTTTTATTTCCAGTTAAAATCTGTGACCGAGCATAGCACATAGCAGGTCCAGTAATTTATGAACGTAAAATTATTAAAGAAGAGAAAAGCTATCCTACTTGTATAATAATTTAATAGTTTGTTATAAGGCTGCACGGTATTTTATGACAGTACTGAACAGATGATTTGTGAGTCTTTAGAGATAAATGAATCTGGCTTCTACTTGACACAGATTTCCCCTGACGTGGCTTTGTAAATGCTGTTTGAGTACCTCTAAAAATGTAAAATCCATTATGGAGCAGTTTATTAAATTTTATAGATTTCTATTAAATTATTAGAAGACTTTTATGCTAATCTAAAATATCTCTTCCTGTGATTGATATTTTAAATAATTCTTTCTTTTGGTGCACACAGAATAAAAGTTTAATTTCAGGCTATATGTCGCATACTCACTTTTTTTTTTTTTTTGAAACAGAGTTTCGCTCTTGTTGCCCAAGCTGGAGTGCAATGGCGCGATCTTGGCACACCGTAACCTCTGCCTCCCAGGTTCAAGCGATTCTTCTGCCTCAGCCTCTCAAGTAGCTGGGATTACAGGCACCCACCACCACGCCTGGGTAATTTTTTTTTGTATTTTTAGTAGAGATGGGGTTTCTCCATTGTTGGTCAGGCTGGTCTCGAACTCCTGACCTCAGGTGATCCACTGCCTCAGCCTCCCAAAGTGCTGGGATTACAGGTATGAGCCACCGCATCTGGCGTAGTCACATATATTTTTATATTGTTTACGATATTTTTTGGTCTTTTAAATAAAATCGAACTGAAAAACAATCATATATTTTGAGCCAGGTAACACAGTGTGTTCAATGTACTGAGTTCAATAAAAATAAACTTGTATTTTGATTTTTCATAAATAAGTTGATAATCGATTTCTATTCTAGACCTTCTTTACACATGTCTTCTTTATCCAAAAGTGTGGGATCATCAATTCAGTTACTAAAGCCAGAAATTCTTGACTCGAACTCTCCATATTGAACTTATCAGCAGATTCTGCAGGTTGTACCTAACAGGTCTATCTGACCTCACTTTTGATCTCTCTATTCCGTTTTTCACATAGAACTGGCAATCTTTTAAAATTAAAAAATCATGATATTTTGTAGTACGCAGCCTTCTAAGGCAGACCACAGCAATCTCCATCTCCTGATAGTCATGTTATTGTGCAATTCTCTTCCCCTGAAAGATTCATAGATATATTGACATCTAATGCATAGAATATGTATACCATTTCTGAGCTTATGTTGCAAAAGACTGTTACTTCAGTCTTGTTTGCTGTTTCTTTCTGGCTCTTCTCCATTACTCCCTCTGATGAGGGAAGCTGCCATGCTGTGAATTGCCTTATGGAGAGGTACATGCAGCAAGGAACTGAGGATGGCATCCAGCCAACAGCCAGTGAGGACCTGAGGCCCTCTGTTCAACAGTCTACAAAGTGCTGAATCCTGCCAACAACCACATAAGTGATCTTGGAAATGGTTTTCAAGTCATGCCTTGAGATACCTATATTCCCAGCCAACACATTGCAGTCTTCTGAAAGACCCTGAGCTAGGGGTTCTCAGTAAGCTGCAACTGATTCCTGAACTATAAAAATTGTAATTTGTTAAATGTTGTCTTAAGCCTCTAATTTTGGAGTCATTTTGGACACAGAAATAGATAACCAATGCATACTCCTTTGCATTAGTAAAAAATACAATACAGTACAAAAATCTCTTTGGTTAACTATGCAATCAATAGCCCACTACCTACTGATCTATCCTCCCCTTGTGCTTCTCCATTGCCTACAGTGCTCTGGTCAGACTAGGCTTCTTTTAGTTCTTGGAGCAAGTAAAGTTCTTGGCCACTTAAGGCTTTTGTTCATGTTGATGTCTCTACTGGTGTGCTTTAAAAAAGTATTTTATTCATACGCAATTTTACATATTACATATTTACGGGGAACATGTGGTATTTTGATACATGCATACAATCTGTAATGTTCGAATCAGGGTATTTAAGATATTTATCACCTTGAACATTTATCATTTCTTTTTGTTGAGAACATTTCAAAATTTCTATGTACTTTGAAATATACAGTATTTTGTTGTTAACTATAGTCATCCTACTGGGCTATCAAACATTAGAACTTATTTCTTCTATCTAAGGGCATTTTTGTACCTATTAACCAACCTGTCTTCATCCCTCCTCTCCACTCTTCTTTGGTATTAGTAGAGAGCAGAATGATAGTTACCAGAGACTATCGTTCTACCATTCTCTCATTCTTCCATGAAATCTATGTTTTTAGTTCCCACATAGGAGTAAGAATATGCGAAACTTGTCTTCCTGTGTCTGGCTTATTTCACTTACCATAATAATCTTCAGTTCCATCCATGTTGCTGCGAACAACAGGATTACATTCTTTTCTATGGCTGAACAGTATTCCATTGTGTATATATCTATTTATCCTTTTATTCATTGATGGACACTTAGGTTGATTTCCTCTCTTCTCATGGCTGGCTTCTCATCACCCTTTGGTCCTCCTGTATCCTCTATGTAATAAAGCTCTTCCCCAATACCTCAATAGATACTTTAGTCCTTTGTTATGTTCAGAGCACTTTTCTAGCTTGATATAATTTCAATTATGAGGCTTTTTCCTTTTTTCTCGTTCTACTGAAAAGAAACTCTAACTGAGGCCTGGTCCAGCCAGAATTCCAGCCAAGGTCTTGAGCACCTGAAGCCCTGTATTCCCACTGTGCCATGGCTGCTGACAACATTGGATTGTTCTGGTTTGTAATACTCTGTAAATTAATGCATTTGTTATCAGATTTTCATTGTAGTATTAGAGGATGCAATCTGAATATTTAAAAAGTTTCAATAGTATTTAGAATAACAATCAATAAAGAGTTACAACAAAGACCCAAGTCAAAATCAATGCCATATACTAGCCCTTTCATTCTCATTATGGAATTTATCTCTGTTCATATATTTTTGTAGAGTTTTTTTCCATCTAAGATTACATTATGAAGAGATAATTGAGACAATTTTATTGTTTGTAATCCAAAATATACCTTACAATTATAATTTAAAAATTGCTCAGAATATTACATTGGATTCTTAGCTGATAAATGAATACAGCATATTTTTCTCCTTCATCAGCCATTGTGTCCAGCCTGTGGGACACTTGAAGCCATTTAAAATGCATTGGTATGAACTTTTAGAAAATGTTTTCATAGTTGTATATTAAGGGGAGAGTCATCTGAGATGAATAAATATTGAGAAAAGTATCAGGGAGTAGATATATTTTAGTACTATACTACCCCTTTTTTAAAACAGTTATGAAAACCTCTCAGACTAAGTAAATGTCATATCAATAACATTAACATCCCTGGAATATTTTCATAGAGGAGCTCACAGAAATCCTTAGAAATAGATGGATGCATTGGTCTCCGTTTCAATGACACTGACTAGCATTAAGGATAAGATTCTATCACTTAAGAATTTACTATACTGAGTATCTAAGAGCCCAGTGCCACTTTCAGTGTGATTTATTAACATGATTCAAACTATATAAAATGAATTCATTCTTCAGTTGGTCAATTTTATTTGCCCGATTTATTGAATGGTTCCGCCAACTACGAGGAAGGACAGTCAGTTCTTTCTTCTTTTTGAAAATATCTAAGCTTTCCCTTTCTCCTTCCTTCTGCTGCTTGCCTCAGGGCCATTTCATGCTGAAAAGCTTTGGATTGATTTCTGTGCTCACTGGTGCTTCCATTTACCATCTGTTGGCTGAAGCATTTTTATATTTAGAAACAGAGGAAGGATAGCCCGTGATGAATTGGAGAGGTTTGAATATATAGCAACTATCAAACATTTTGTATGAACAAATAGTTATTCCTAATACGTGGAGAGTTGTAATAAGACGTGAGATTTTAAGATCATGGAATAGCTGAAAAAGCACTGAAGCAAAGGAAAAACAATGACTCAAAGAACGTGTAAAGAATGTTAGCATACACTGGAGTTTTTAAAACTAGAGACTTTTAAAAAAATAACTTTACTGATCATCTTAAAAACTGTTAACTTGTCAAAAAATTTATTATTGGTGGAGGCAAATGTGTGCATTAAACCTGACTGAAAAATATTGTAACCCTGTCTCGTGTCTTGATCAGTTTATTGCTACCTTGAGAGCATGAAGAGCTTCTTATTAGAGTACTAAAATTCACATGTATTAAGAGAAGGCAATGAAATATTTTAGTTTAATTGTGTAAATGCTTTGTAATTTGTGAGTTGTGTAAATTAATCCTTTTAAAAGCATATTGGAAAGTAAGCATCTTAGAATAATGTGAAGGTATCATTCTGAGGTCCGAAAAACTCGAAAAGAAGAACTTGTAGCATCTTTTGTTATTTAAGTTACTCTCTGAGGTTTTCACACATACACACACACACACTCTCTCTCTCTCACGCACACACATTTGAACAACCAGTGAAAAGCATTACTCATTCATTATTCTGTCTGGGTTTTTTGGCATTCTCTCTCCCTTAGCCTCCCCTTGCTGCTCCCGATATTTCACCTTATTTTTCTGCACTTCCCTTCTGGTTGTCCTGTGATTCTGTGCACCTCCTTATGGTGGACTCTGGCCAATGTCAACCATTGTTCCCATGATGTTTACTACCTCAATTAAATCAGGCTGCAACTGAGCTCTGCTTCCAAGATTTCTTTTCCCATAGCAGTAACTGCTCCCACAAAGATTACATTTACATAATATGTCAGCATCTGGAAAATCTGTGGAGGTTACAGCTTATGATCCACAGTTGGAGCTCTGACATCAGCAAGTGCATGAGGCAATGAATAGGAAGGAACTCAGGACATCAAAAACAATACCCATGGGAAGCATTTGACCCACCCTGTCTCTGTGTCCCCTGAAGGGATTCAGCAAAAAATAAAAATAAAAAATAAAAAAGAAATAATTTCCTTAAGATTTAATCTTTAGAAGAGGAAGATCAGAATACAATTATGAGAATTTAGAACCAAAGAGGACCTTAGAGATTATATGATTTATATGCTCCTTATCCTAGTTAATGATGAGACCTCGGATAATGAAGACAAGAACAAACAGACTTGACAACTTTTAATTATCTGGATTTTTTATATAGACACAGTTTGAAACTTGAATAAGATTAGTTTTTTGTTTACTGACCACTGCACTTATAAACTGGAAAAACTGTGTGTGTGTTTGTGTGTGTGTGATTGTGTATACGTGTGTGGTATATATACAAATATTTTTGTTAGCATTGATTTTGAAAATCTTTATCTACTTATATAGCAGAATTAAGATTGTTTTTGTAGGCTTGACTATAGAATAATAGACATATTATCATGCAATTTGTTTATAAGATTAATACATAACCATATAAGAATATATCATGCTATAACTCATAGTTGACATAGATTTACATTGTATAGGTACTTAATGATATAGTTATGAATTTAGCTTTGCAATATTCTTAAACATTTGGAAGCCAATACATATTCCCTACCCCAGGTCTCAAACATTGTTATATGCCCTTGGAAAATCAGGGTCCTTAGGCAGTGTGATTGTATTGCCTAGTAAGTAAAATAGTCTTGAATGTAATATATTGGAAAGAGATCTGAACTAAGAAAGAGAATTGATTTCATGTTTACCACTAACTAAATATATGTCCTCTGGAAAGTCACTTTTCCTATGTGGACCTCATCTGAAAAATAACAGAATTAAACCAATCATCTTTATATCAGTTCCAGCTCTAAGATACTAGGAGACTATTTTGAAAAAAAAAAAAAAAAAGATATTCCAGTCTCATTTTTCAACGGACAAGCTTACTTAGTCAACTCGCACTAAACAGAATATTGAATTGAAATAGGATTTGCAGTTTCTACTATACATCTCTTTTTAAAAATTAATGAGTTTTAAGGCTCAGATAAAAATATCATAAACTCCCTTTACGAACATCTAGTTTTCATTCATTTTGAGATTTTCTAATATGATTGATAAATATCTTGAGATATATACATATACTATATATATATACACACACACATATATATCTATATGTGAATTTAGGCTGTCATCTCATTGTACTTTTATTTTTATTTTGTACTATGATCGATAAATATCTTGAGATATATATATTTTATATATATATGAACTTAGGCAGTCATCTCATTATTGTACTTTTATTTTTATTTTGTGCTATCTACTTTTATTTTTTTTCTTTACAAAAGTTTAAAATGTGCATAGTGTCTAGATAAAAGCCACTGTAAGTTTTATTTCCCCTGAGAAAGGGACTGCCCAACTACCCCTATAAATGCCAAGTAGAGCACCCCAGATTAGCAGCTGATATGCTTCCTATGCAAGCCATGGGGGCCTGGCTATATGATGACAGGGGTTTTCACCTGGGGAATATGCCTGTTTAATATAACATATTAAAAGTAGATAGTCTTAAAAAGGCCCTGATATGGGATGGAACACGGAGTATTCCCAACACTAACAGCAGCCCAGGAAGAGAGGTAGTCAGCAGGGAGATGTGTGAAGGAGGGGTTTGGGAAAGAAGAACTGGACCCAGGCAGTCTTAAAAGATATGATATAGATTTATCAACTTGAATTAACAATAATGAAATGACTACCTGAGTTCTAATATCTCTATATATCTCTCAAGATATTTATCAATCATATTAGAAAATCTCAAAATAAATGAAAACTAGATGTTCTTAAAGGGAGTTTATGATATTTTTACCTGGGCAATGTTGAGATAAATTAATCAAAATAAAGATCAACAAAAGACCTTCTTCCTTTAGCTCAACCCCTGGTAAGAACCCAAATTCTTTTTCACCAGAGAGGGTAAAATGGTTTCAGTGTAGAAAAAAAAAAGATTCCTGGGACGAGAACATAAAATATAAAAGTTGATAGTATTATGAAAGTTAACATATTTAAACACACTTTGTATAAAGTAGTTGTATCTCCATCACCTAAATGTTTTCTGGGAATAAATATTGTATATGATTAGGGGATGTTCCCCCTAGGGCATGGTAAGCGCTGTAATTAAGGGGGCCTATAGCGGGCACCTGTTACTTAGGTCATGGTAAGTGCTATGGTGAAGGGGGCCTCTTCTATGTGGGCACCTTATGTGATGATGTTCCCTTGGAGGAGCCTTATCAAATTTGGTGTCTCAGCTTTTCCTCATGGGTCTTATAGATGCTAATAAAACATTAAGTTAGTTAAAAAAACAAATGGAGACAAAATGGAGAGTCAAAGGATTCATCCCAGGGAGGTGAAAATCTTTAAATGGTTATTTTTTTAAATAAGGTAAATGAAAAAGAACACATTGAGAGGGATAAAACTAAGAGGTTAAATAAAAGGGGGGAGAGAAGTCATGGGACTCATCTCAGAAGGGTAGAAAATCTTTACTTGGTTACTAGGAAACCGAATGAATGAAAGGAAAATTGATGAGATTAAAACAAAAGTCTTAATACAACACTACTTAAGGTTGGGTGGACCAAAGAGGGCCCTTGCTGGTCCCCCAACATTAAAAGGTTACAAATCAGTTTTCTCTATTTACTTCTGATTAGAGAAAGTTCTTAATAATAATCAGAAGGCAAAGATTGGAATGAGAAAGCTGACCAACAATTGCCTGGGGCAATGTTGAGATAAGTTCATAAAAATAAAGATCAACAAAAGGACCTTCTTTGTTTGGCTCAACCCCCCTTGTCGGATCCCAAATTCTTTTTCTCCAGAGGGGATAAAATGGTTTGGGGGTAGAAAAATTAAAAAAAAAGATTCCTGGGACCGGAACATAAAATGTAAAAGTTGATAGGATTATGAAAATTAAAATATTGAAACATGCTTTGTATAAAGTAGTTGCATCTCCATCACCTAAATGTTTTCCAGGAATAAATATTATATCTGACTCAGGGATGTTCTCCATACTTAGTACTATAAGAAGGAAGGCCCATAAATCTACCCTCCCAGCAATTTTCTTTTCTTGAGGCTTTATGTATTATTGTGTTTCTTTCATTTTTTGAACTTATATTTACAGTGGGAGTGACGTGCCACAAAATGATTGGAAACTCTGTTCACGGGTGGATTTTCCTAGAAGGTGATCTGGATTGGCTGTCCTGCTAGGGAACACCAAGGAGCCTGTTAAACTAGTTGGTTTCTTCAAAGAGAAATTTTTTCATTTCCTTTATACAAGTTATAATTCTAGTTGCCAATTGGTAGATCTGTGTGTAAAGAGATCTAGTGTGGTCTTGCCATTCCATGTGTAGACTTTTACTTTAACTGTTCTCAGTATGTCAACTTACTCTTGTCAGAGGCATTCAAACCAGAGTCACTCCATCTTGAATAGGGGCTGGATAAAATAAAGCTAATACCTACTGGGCTGCATTCCTAGGTGGTTAGGCATTCTTATTCACAGGATGAGATAGGAGGTTGGCACAAGATGCAGATCACAAAGACCCTGCTGACAAAACATGTTGTAGTAAAGAAGCCGGCCAAAATCCACGAAAACCAAGATGGCAACAAAAGTGACCTCTGGTCATCCTCACTGCTCATTATATGCTAATTATACTGCATTAGCATGCTAAAAGACACTCCCACCAGCACCATGACAGTTTACAAATGCCTTGGCAATGCCCAGAAGTTATCCTATATGGTCAAAAATGGGAGGAACCCTCAGTTCTGGGAAATCCCTGCCCTTTTCCCAGAACACTCCACCTCTTGTTTAGCATATAATCAAGAAATAACTATAAATATATTCAGTCAAACAGCCCCTGCCACTGCTGCACCTATGAAGTAGCCCTTCTTTTATTCCTTAATAAATTTGCTTTCACTTTACTCTATGGACTCACCCCAAAATCTTTCTTGCATGAGGTCCCAGAACCCTCTCTTGGGGTCTGGATTGGGACACCTTTCCGGTAACACTCTCAACTATAATTGCCGTTCGCTTTTATCTGCTTCTCTATAATATAAATATATAATTTCTGCCAGGGTTCAGTTTAGGCATTTTACTAGTGGATCATTTTTGGAGAAAGAATTTGGGAGCTAAACTGCATCTCATGTAGTCTCTCAACCAACCCTTATATTTTCAGTCAACAACCCCACTTTAAAATGTATCAATGCCTCCAAGTTTTGAGAATTTCTTGGGGTCTATAGCACAAATAATACTGTTTTGAGGTTCTGTTATTGCAAACATTGCTTTTTCACCATATTTTGTTAGTTGTTAGATGTCACTAATCCACCAGCTCTCCAGTTTGCAAAATACTCTTGCTCTTACTTATTTTTTCTCCTTTTTATCCTCCTTATAAATTTGTCATTTACAATTTTTTTTACTGTCATTTATGTGGAATTTTGGGGGGAAATAGAAATAAACAAAGTTTCAATTCACCATCACCTGCAGCTATCATTCTTTAATGTAATGCAAAAATCTCCTTTATTGGAACTTCAAAAATTATTTTAAAAAGGATGAAATGCGACCAGGCATGGTGGCTTATGCCTGTAATCCCAGCACTTTGAGAGGCCGAGGCAGGTGGATCACTTGAGGCCAGGAGTTCGAGACCAGCCTGGCCAACATGGTAAAACCCCGTCGTTACTAAATATGAAAAAAATTAGCCAAGCATGGTGGTATGCACCTGTAATCCAAGCTACTTGGGAGGTTGAGGCACAAGAATTGCTTGAACCTCAGAGGTGGTGGTTGCAGTGAGCAGTGATCATGCCACTGCACTCCAGCCTGGGTGACAGAGCAAGGCTTGGTCTCAAAAAAAAAAAAAAAAAAGAAACGTAAAAAGACGTAGATGAAAGGATGAATGAATGAAAATAAGCCTACTTTATGTAATACAATCTGATAAACACTTAGTATAAGTGTCTACAAATATATACAGAAGATGTATGCAGTTGCTTTAAAGTAATAGATCATTTCTATATTTCTAATGTGTGCTTAAAGCTAAATACAGATTTATACAAATGCTAGCGTCTAAGAATGGATAATGCTCCAATATGCAACTGTGTTTTCCATAGCTAACTGGGTACAAATTACCGTAGTTCATGAAGAAAATATTTTATTGGCATGTGCCATATACTAGGCTATTTGCTGGGAATACATTGTTGAATTAAATATAGCTCCTGCCCTCAAAAAATAGTTCATGCTTTCTGTGATGTAGTGTGATATATAAATCCTGTTGACATTTGAAAAACAGAAAACTATTCATTTAACTGCTTTCTCAAAGAATATGTCTTCAATATTTAAACAACAAAATTTACTCTAATAGTAATTGCATCCTGTGTCAAATTGTTGAATCACTGTAGATGACATAGTATCTGACATAGTATCTAAAATTCACTGACATGAACTAAGGACCTACTATGTGTTAGACTTTGAGGCACTTTTGCCTACCTTATTTAATCATCTAAGCAATCAGTTGCTGTAAATAGAATTATTTTTCTCAGGCAGGAGAGATGGAATCCCAGGTTATTAAAAAGAATGACTACATTATGTTGTGGGAGCAAAGAGTAAACTGCAAAGAAGAAAACTACAAAATTTTAGTGTCTTTAAACAAAAAAAAATCCCTCATGTATACAAAATGATTAATGAGTTTGCCTTTCTCACTCAGGGTTCTTGAGTTTCCTCTCTAGAACATTGCTGATTATGGTAGAAGAAAGCAAGAACCTGCTTGACCTTATCCTATAAGTTACTTTAACCTATAACCATAGAATACAGCTGGTTATATGACTCATCCTAATTTTAAGGGGTCAGTGATCCCCTTCTTCCCACCTATAAATAAATGTAAACCTGACATTGGTGAATAGTTGTCATGCTTAGTGGGCCTGGTGGGTACTTCCTAACCAGAGCTTAAAACAGACTGCCATATATATGGCAGGTACCTTCTGCATATACTGGCTTCATAATCAAATCCAATACTTCCCAAACACTGTCTTCAAACCCTGGACCATGACTGCCTGTACTTACCAGACATAAACCTAGGATGTCATTGAGAAGGGGATTCTGGGAAACATAGTTCCAGACCTCTTCTCTGGGATATGTAGGGAGACATAGAAGCAGGTGGGGGTAATGAAGCCTTGTAGCACACTCAGGAAAATTAAATAACATGTCTTAAATTCCAACAGGAAATGTATGGCCACACATCCCTTATGAGACCAATGTTCTATAACTGCAAGTTCAATATTATTTTGATCATGCTGGTGTTTCTTAGGCTTTATTGCAATTATAGTAACACCTTACCTTGCTATTTATATCTTTTTAAATTTTTGACATTTTTTTTGCTTAAAGGCTTTTAAAAAAAAAAAAATCAGTGCATGAGAAAGTAAAAGACAGCGCCAACTTAGGAAGGACCATGGTCCCAGACAGAAATAGCTATACCCAGAATTAAAAGAGAGAATCTACGAGTACCAGGGCAGGACAGAGAGATGTATCCCCCGTCCCATGGGAATGAGAAAATTAGCAATTTAGATTAGAGAGTGAACAGTTGAAAAGCAGACACACACAGGGTTCCTGATATTCTGCCAGAATAAGAGAGCTTGAAACCATGAAGGAAAGTTCTGCCAAGGATGAGATGGGAATAGACTGACATTTGAAATTCAATGTATGAGATCATGATGGACCTGGGAGAGCCGGGCCAGGTCTGAGAAAGCAGTGCTGGTGTTGAGAAGTGGATAGATCCTCAGAATGGGGGATAGAGGTTGGGCTAAGGGACAGTGTTGGCTAGGGAGGCATGGAATTTAAAGTTAAAATTATCGTGAGAGATGGTTTAGGGAAAGGTGATAAAGGAAAAGTGTGGGTTAATATTATATGGGCCTTAAGTTGTTTTTGGGGTGAGGAGTAAGAGATGGACTTGTGACTGGGGTGTGGTGGCTGAAGCAGTGAGGACCCGGGGTGCTGCTGCAGGTTAGAAGCCTCCTGCATCACATTAGAGCAGTGTTGGGTTGGGAGATCCTGCAGTAGCAGGCATCTCTGCTCTTCTGAGCTAGGACCTTGAATGGACCAGCTTCTGTTAAAACTGGGCAAGGAAAGATAACATGAATACCATTTTCTTCTTTTATTTTCTTCTTAGTGCCTCATGGTTCCCTTTCACATCAACTCCAGTCAAGGCAATAAATAGTGTATAGGTAATGTCTTTTAATAAGTATTAGTTTAACAACATGTGCTCTCTGATACTAAGTAAAATATTCTTTAAAATTTTTGTGATTGCAATAAATAAATGGGCAAATGCATGAAGAAGATTCTAAATTGCTCTTTTTTTAACCTTTGTTTTTAGATTTTACTCCTTAATTTAAACTGATGAAAATATTCAAAAGTTTAGTCAATGGAGTGTATGAATATTATTTCAATTTATGTAATGCACAATAGAAATATGCTTAGATTATTTTTAACAAATAACATGGCAGAAAGTGCTATCAAATTTTAATCAACAGAACTCAGCTATGAATATCGTTGTGTGTGTATGTGTGTGTGTGTGTGTGTGTAGGATAAGAGGGTATTTTCCCTGCCTTTTCTTTTCTTTTTTTT
Source organism: Pongo pygmaeus (assembly GCF_028885625.2). Taxonomy (NCBI): domain Eukaryota; kingdom Metazoa; phylum Chordata; class Mammalia; order Primates; family Hominidae; genus Pongo; species Pongo pygmaeus. The sequence goes on from NC_072395.2 coordinate 39,748,041, forward strand.
TTTCTTTTGAGGAAGCAAGACTGAAATTAGCACTAAAATCTGGACCATTTACAAGGTTGCTTGGCTTTATGAAGATTGCAGATATCTAGGCCTTGGGATCCAGTGCCTTAATGCATCTTGTTTTACCCTGAGAGGCACCTCCTTTTTTAGAAATCTTGTCCTTTCAACAAAGGAAAGTCACTGAGTGGTAATTTAATCTTGAAAACTAGCTTGGATTTTCTGGCAACAAAAAAAGAGAAAAACAGTATTGGAAAAAAATAATACTTGTAACTAAAAGCTGGAGAGGAAGGGGGAAAGAACTCCTTGAAAACAATTATGACTCAGGCAGTTTCATCTGTTAAATTCGTGGTACTAGGTGAAAGAGCTTGAGCGTTGTGGGATCTTGTCACCAGCTCCAATTAGGGGCCAGCCCAGAGGTCACCAAAAAGAGAAGATAACTCACAAAAGATTTTCCTCTTTAAGAATATTTTTGTTTTTTACTGATGGAAGAATGAGTTATTTACTTGTTTTTCTAGGACTGCAATATTTTTAGAAATAAGAAAAACAGCACAATAACATTTTTATTGCGCTGGAATAAGGCATGCCACATTTTTTTCACTGGATGTAATCACGATGTTAAGAATCTGATTGGATTGTGGTTGTTTTTGCTATTGTCACTGAATGTCATATTGGCAACATTTAAAACCCAGATGTGTCAGGAAGTGACGTGGAAAGGAACTACTCAAAACAAACGTGCGCAGCTGACTTTTAAAATATTTATGCTTTTTTAAACAGAAAGATTATACTTTTCACTTGGAAGCTTCTTAAATGATTTATTTTTTGTAATTTACTCAGAAGTAGTGTATTAGTCTGCTGAGGCTGCTATAACAAAATACCACAGTTGGGGTGGTGTAAACAACAGGAATTTATTTTCTCACAGCTCTGGAGGTTGGAAGTCCAAGATGAAGATTTAGGCCATTAAGTTTTGGTGAGGTGTGTCTTCCTGGCTTGCAGGTGGCCATCTCGTTATATGCGCATGTGACTTCTCTGTGGAGAAAGGGAAATCTCTCTCTTCTTTTCCTATAAGGCCACCAGTCCTATTAGGCCCCATTCTTATGATGTCATTTAACCGTAATTAATTATTTTCTAAACACCCTATTTCCAAATACAATCACATAAGGGGTTAAGGCTTCAAATACCAATTTTGGAAGGACATAATTTAATCCAAAGCAAGCAGCTTACACTAAAAGTGTTAGTTAGTGTCACAATAAAGACGGGGTAAGATGTGAAAAATGGTGACTATTCTTAGAGTTCTAGGCATTCTTTTCAGAGGAGCCCTTTCCATTTACACACACACACACACACATATACACACACATTTAGAGAGAAAGACAGAGTAGATTGTTGCCAATGATGGACTATAAAAGTTGACTTCTTTCTTGAAAATGCATTCGTATAAAAATCTGAAAGTAACTCCAAAGATACCATTAGAATTTACATTGCATAGCTATTGTTAAGCTTAAGATATACAATACCGTACATTTAGGTTTCATTTACTATTTTTTAAATATCTCTCCAGGTGAAATATTTTGTGTGATCCTTGCAATTCTCCTGATGGGAAATCTGTCCTTAGGCCTTGGCTGTGTGGCTGAGGGAACTGAGTAATAGCATAGTAGAGACAGCAGTAAATACACTGTAAAATTAGAAGTTCCAGAGAGAAGCTCCAGCTCTTTGCCTGCAGGAGGTTAAATTAGTAATCTGGGATATGGGACTGTCTCTCAAACATGAGGGTGTTGTGTTGAATGAAATTCCAAGGCTTCTCCTTGTTTTAAAGGTCTGTGTTTCTATGAACCACGAAGAAAATGAAGAGATTTGCTTTTAGCCACATAGTGAATTAATAAAAGTTATGAACTTAAAACTCTGTTTTTATGACTTTCAGCTCATGGAATTTTGCAGAAATATCAAAGCTCTAGTGTCAAGGTTCCTCACCCTAATTCTCTTGACATCATTGGAGGCTTATGTTTCGCTTACTTCAATGGTTAAAATACAGAAAGGACATCTCCCTTTAAGGCTTAATAGGAGAAAATACCTGTTTTCTGTTCTATAGAGAGTTGTGTTTTTTCTTAGAAGAGAAAAAATGATGACTGCAGATATTTAAGAGGGTGGCTATAAATCCAGTGAGCTATAAACAAGAATTGTGATGAGAATAAAACCCGGTGCCCTTATAGGGAAACCCAGACATGCAAAGATTTGTACATGCGCCTTGTGCTATGGTTGGGTTTTTTAAAGCAACTTGTGGTGGTGCTAAGAGTTTGTCTGTAAAATGAGACATGAATGATGTCTGGCAGAGCTGAAGCTCAAAGAACGATCTGAGACTGCTTGTGTTTACACTTGCACAATGATAGTTGTAAGCAGATCTTTTTAAACAAGGCAGAACAATTTAGAAGGATTAAGAGATCTAAACTAAGCAGAGTGTGTGCCACAATTTTCTTCCTTTCTAAAGCTTCTTGAAATTAAGCTCCCCATGCTGATAAACCAAGAAGAAAGGGATTTTGAGAGTTCCTTTTAAGAAATTTGCTCCTTATGGGATCTTGTTGCTTGTTACTTGAGTTTATAATGTCACTTCTTTTGTTCCACGGGGCTAATCCATTTTGGTTATTTTCCATGAGGTAGCAAACAGTTTCACTGAGGTAGCTCCCTGAGGCTAGGTGAAAGGACACATAGATTTTCAGTCTCATTCTTTGTTTACATATGTTCAGAATATAATGGAAAATGTCCTTCAGTTCATAAATCATCCTTGTTTTGTCTCCATTCCAAGATAAATTTAGTTTAGGAGAAGTTGCAATACCATTCTCTGTCACTTTTGATTTATGTTAGAATGAAAGAAAAACTCCAATGGTGGATCCCTTCTCTACTGCTGTCCTGGGACTTCATTTAGTATTAGGGTTGCCTTTCCAGTGAAACCACATAATTAGTCCTTTGGCAGCTATATTGAACAACAATCTCAATTTCTCACATTCAACCAATGTTGGGGAGAAACTTCAGCATAATACCTTTTGTTGCTTGGGAAGAGCACATACGTTTCGATACATCAAATTGGAAGTCACCCAGAGGAGAGCCATAAGTCCATGACTAAGCTATATATCCAGATGTTTCATCACTGAGTACTTTACACTGAATAAGAATGTGACTCAGAATATTACTATATACAAAAACATAGGACTGATTAGCAGGTTCTTGTGGACAGGGAATTTTATATAAAATTATACATATATAATATACCTTATACTAACCATATAATTACACTCCTATAATACAAGTGATAAATTAATATATTATATATAATAGCAACAATAAAATTAGATTATTGTCATAATAATCATACAATCATGTAGATCTCATTCAATGAACTGTTTTTTGAGCAATTTTATTAATTTAGCTCTCATGTTGACATTGCTAAAAATACAAAAGAAGGGTATGACAGTCCCCGATTCATCCAGAACTCTTAAAATGAAAGTATTATATTTGTTTCCACCAGGCTGGAGGGATATAATACAGCTGAATCGCTTGAATAATTTTTTTTTTGAGACAGGGTCTCGCTCTGTTGCTAGACTGGAGTACAGCAGTGCCATTGCGGCTCACTGCAGCCTCGAACTCCTAGGCTCAAGCGATTAGGCTCAAGCAATTCTCCCACCTCAGCCTCCCGAGTAGCTGGGACTGCAGGCACATACCACCACGCCCAGCAAATCGGAGTAATTTTCATCAAGAAAAGAATAAATTTGCGATTTACTTTTTCAATGTGATTACTTTTTAAGATTGTCAATATAAATTGATGTATAACATTTTACTGCCCAATAGCTTTCTCTCTCCCTCCCTACCTTACCCGACATCCCTGCATCTTTCTTTTCATTTCTTTCTTTCTTTTTTTAATTGATAATGTTCTAGGCAACCTCTGGTGTTATGTGGAGTTAGATAGGGCAGGTAGGCTTCAATTGCTTCTGCCTCACCACACCAGTCCCCCTAAGTAGTTCAGAGACCTTTCTGAATGTTCTTTGTTACTGCCCTTCCTAACACAAATGCTCAGCTCAACTTTACTCCAGTGAGTACAGTTGCCTTCTTCTATCATATTGATATGGAAGGGAAGTTCTGGGAAGGGAAGAGTGTGGTCCCTTTAAATGATACAGAACAGGGAAGGGAAGGGCATGGTCCCTGGCTGGGGGTCCATCCCCCAGGCCTGTGCCCACAGACCTACCTAGGTGAGGACAGGTATTTTTGTTTTCCAGTCCAGATATTTCATTTCCCAAGGCCACTCTGGCCTGCCACGCCACCCATCCTGTGCCTATGAAAACTCTGGAGACCCTAGCAGGCAGGCACACAAGTGGCTGGACATCAAGAGGAGTGGATCGGTGGAAGAAGATACAGGTAGCTGGATGTTGAGAGCAGCACATCAGTGGAGGAACAGATGGGCAGCTAGATGTGGAGAGGAGCACATCAACAGGCACCGATACACTGGCAGGCCACAGACCAGCAGAAGAACAATGCAGAGTTTGACTGGGGCAGTAGGAAGAGAGCCCAGTGCCATGTGGCACTGAGAAGAATATATATACTGTTGATTTGGGGTAGACAGTTCTGTAGACATCTACTGGATCCACTTGATCCAGAGCTGAATTCAAGTCCTCAATATCCTTGTTAATTTTCTGTCTGGGTGATCTGTCTAATACTGACAGTGGAGTGTTAAACTCTCCCACTATTATTGTGTGGGAATCTAAGTCTCTTTACAGGTCTCTAAGAACTTGTTTTATGAATTGGGTGTCCTGAGATATCCTGAGATACCTTGTATTGGGTGCATGTATATTCAGAATAGTTAGCTCTTCTTGTTGAATTGTTCCCTTTACCATTATGTAATGCCCTTCTTTGTCTTTTTTGATCTTTGTTGGTTTAAAATCTGTTTCTTCAGAGACCAAGATTGCAATCCAAGCTTTTTTATTTGCTTTCCATTTGCTTGGTAATTTTTCCTCCATCCTTTTATTTTGAGCCTGTGTGTGTCATTGCACATAAGATGGGTCTCCTGAATACAGCACACCATGGGTCTTGACTCCTTATCCAATTTGCCAGGCCATATCTTTTAATTGGGTCATTTAGCCCATTTACATTTAAGGTTAGTATTGTTTTTTTTTTTTTTTTTAAAGTATTTTTTACTAACATATTCAAGTATATTGTAATACATACACAGACACATATAGTAACAGATAGCAGACAAATCAGAGTATCTGACGCCAAGTTTTTATAGTCCAAAATAAAATGGTAATTACTACACACCAACACTGAAGGAAAACCTATTGCTTTAAATTTTCTAAAAGGTTATAATGACTTTTATCTTTACAACAAATTGAATAGAGAGTCTCAACCCAATTATAGGAAACAAACTCCTACCAATAGTGTTAGACGATCCTAATTGTAAGTGAGAGACCTTAGATTTAACATAATATCCAACCTAATTATATTTCAAACACATTAGAAGACATAACATTCTACAGGAAGGAAACTTAGTTGACTTATTGCTTAAATTATGGAAAAACAATTCAGTTATAGGATGGATTCTTGCATTTAAGTTTTTTCTACATAATGGCCTTGTAGTTTGTGTTAAGAAGTAGATTCCAGTTCCAAAGAATCATCATGCATTTTAAGTTGTGCTCTCATCTAGTTCCACAGATACATGAATTGATCTGAACTCAAGGTTCTCACCAAGGTTTCAGAGGCAACTCTTATTTAGGTGAGGTTCCATTCTACAAACATATTTTAACTTTTTGTCTACCACTCTCCCTTGTACATTACAATGTCCTTGTTTATCATTGATAAATAATGATAAAATATGGCACAAAAAGTACTCCCCTGATAGAAAGGTACAAAAATATTTATAAATGTGCTCTTCCATTTTAAGTTCTTGAAAAGGTATCCTAACATTTTCCAATATTAAACAATCTTAATGTCTGCTACTTGGGAGTTTTCAGGTTTTCCAGGCTTCTGAAGCTCCTTTTTTTTTTTTTTTTCTTTTATTATTATTATTATTATACTTTAGGTTTTATGGTACATGTGCGCAATGTGCAGGTAAGTTACATATGTATACATGTGCCATGCTGGTGCGCTGCACCCACCAACTCGTCATCTAGCATTAGGTATATCTCCTTTTTGCATTGAATTTCATATAGAATTATTTCAATTTCTTTTTTTTTTTTCTTTTTTTTTTCTTTTATTATTATTATTATTATTATCATTATTATACTTTAGGTTTTATGGTACATGTGCACAATGTGCAGGTAAGTTACATATGTATACATGTGCCATGCTGGTGCGCTGCACCCACCAACTTGTCATCTAGCATTAGGTGTATCTCCCAATGCTATCCCTCCCCCCTCCCCCCAACCCACAACAGTCCCCGAAGTGTGATGTTCCCCTTCCTGTGTCCATGTGTTCTCATTGTTCAATTCCCACCTATGAGTGAGAATATGCGGTGTTTGGTTTTTTGTTCTTGCGATAGTTTACCGAGAATGATGATTTCCAGTTTCATCCATGTCCCTAAAAAGGACATGAACTCATCATTTTTTATGGCTGCATAGTATTCCATGGTGTATATGTGCCACATTTTCTTAATCCAGTCTATCATTGTTGGACATTTGGGTTGGTTCCAAGTCTTTGCTATTGTGAATAATGCCGCAATAAACATACGTGTGCATGTGTCTTTATAGCAGCATGATTTATAGTCCTTTGGGTATATACCCAGTAATGGGATGGCTGGGTCGAATGGAATTTCTAGTTCTAGATCCCTGAGGAATCGCCACACTGACTTCCACAAGGGTTGAACTAGTTTACAGTCCCACCAACAGTGTAAAAGTGTTCCTATTTCTCCACATCCTCTCCAGCACCTGTTGTTTCCTGACTTTTTAATGATTGCCATTCTAACTGGTGTGAGATGGTATCTCATTGTGGTTTTGATTTGCATTTCTCTGATGGCCAGTGATGGCGAGCATTTTTTCATGTGTTTTTTGGCTGCATAAATGTCTTCTTTTGAGAAGTGTCTGTTCATGTCCTTCGCCCACTTTTTGATGGGGTTGTTTGTTTTTTTCTTGTAAATTTGTTGGAGTTCATTGTAGATTCTGGATATTAGCCCTTTGTCAGATGAGTAGGTTGTGAAAATTTTCTCCCATTTTGTAGGTTGCCTGTTCACTCTGATGGTAGTTTCCTTTGCTGTGCAGAAGCTCTTTAGTTTAATTAGATCCCATTTGTCAATTTTGGCTTTTGTTGCCATTGCTTTTGGTGTTTTAGACATGAAGTCCTTGCCCATGCCTATGTCCTGAATGGTAATGCCTAGGTTTTCTTCTAGGGTTTTTATGGTTTTAGGTCTAACATTTAAGTCTTTAATCCATCTTGAATTGATTTTTGTATAAGGTGTAAGGAAGGGATCCAGTTTCAGCTTTCTACATATGGCTAGCCAGTTTTCCCAGCACCATTTATTAAATAGGGAATCCTTTCCCCATTTCTTGTTTTTGTCAGGTTTGTCAAAGATCAGATAGTTGTAGATATGTGGCATTATTTCTGATGGCTCTGTTCTGTTCCATTGATCTATATCTCTGTTTTGGTACCAGTACCATGCTGTTTTGGTTACTGTAGCCTTGTAGTATAGTTTGAAGTCAGGTAGTGTGATGCCTCCAGCTTTGTTCTTTTGGCTTACGATTGACTTGGCGATGCGGGCTCTTTTTTGGTTCCATATGAACTTTAAAGTAGTTTTTTCCAATTCTGTGAAGAAAGTCATTGGTAGCTTGATGGGGATGGCATTGAATCTGTAAATTACCTTGGGAAGGATGGCCATTTTCATGATATTGATTCTTCCTACCCATGAGCATGGAATGTTCTTCCATTTGTTTGTATCCTCTTTTATTTCCTTGAGCAGTGGTTTGTAGTTCTCCTTGAAGAGGTCTTTCACATCCCTTGTAAGTTGGATTCCTAGGTATTTTATTCTCTTTGAAGCAATTGTGAATGGGAGTTCACTCATGATTTGGCTCTCTGTTTGTCTGTTATTGATGTATAAGAATGCTTGTGATTTTTGCACATTGATTTTGTATCCTGAGACTTTGCTGAAGTTGCTTATCAGCTTAAGGAGATTTTGGGCTGAGACAATGGGGTTTTCTAGATATACTATCATGTCATCTGCAAACAGGGACAATTTGACTTCCTCTTTTCCTAACTGAATACACTTGATTTCCTTCTCCTGCCTAATTGCCCTGGCCAGAACTTCCAACACTATGTTGAATAGAAGTGGCGAGAGAGGGCATCCCTGTCTTGTGCCAGTTTTCAAAAGGAATGCTTCCAGTTTTTGCCCATTCAGTACGATATTGGCTGTGGGTTTGTCATAAATAGCTCTTATTATTTTGAGATACGTCCCATCAATTCCTAATTTATTGAGAGTTTTTAGCATGAAGGGTTGTTGAATTTTGTCAAAGGCCTTTTCTGCATCTATTGAGATAATCATGTGGTTTTTGTCTTTGGTTCTGTTTATATGCTGGATTACATTTATTGATTTGCGTATATTGAACCAGCCTTGCATCCCAGGGATGAAGCCCACTTGATCATGGTGGATAAGCTTTTTGATGTGCTGCTGGATTCTGTTTGCCAGTATCTTATTGAGGATTTTTGCATCAATGTTCATCAAGGATATTGGTCTAAAATTCTCTTTTTTTGTTGTGTCTCTGCCAGGCTTTGGTATCAGGATGATGCTGGCCTCATAAAATGAGTTAGGGAGGATTCCCTCTTTTTCTATTGATTGGAATAGTTTCAGAAGGAATGGTACCAGCTCCTCCTTGTACCTCTGGTAGAATTCGGCTGTGAACCCATCTGGTCCTGGACTTTTTTTGGTTGGTAAGCTATTGATTATTGCCACAATTTCACCTCCTGTTATTGGTCTATTCAGAGATTCAACTTCTTCCTGGTTTAGTCTTGGGAGGGTGTATGTGTTGAGGAATTTATCCATTTCTTCTAGATTTTCTAGTTTATTTGCACAGAGGTGTTTGTAATATTCTCTGATGGTAGTTTGTATTTCTGTGGGATCGGTGGTGATATCCCCTTTATCATTTTTTATTGCATCTATTTGATTCTTCTCTCTGTTTTTCTTTATTAATCTTGCTAGCGGTCTATCAATTTTGTTGATCCTTTCAAAAAACCAGCTCCTGGATTCATTTATTTTTTGAAGGGTTTTTTGTGTCTCTATTTCCTTCAGTTCTGCTCTGATTTTAGTTATTTCTTGCCTTCTGCTAGCTTTTGAATGTGTTTGCTCTTGCTTTTCTAGTTCTTTTAATTGTGATGTTAGGGTGTCAATTTTGGATCTTTCCTGCTTTCTCTTGTGGGCATTTAGTGCTATAAATTTCCCTCTACACACTGCTTTGAATGCATCCCAGAGATTCTGGTATGTTGTGTCTTTGTTCTCGTTGGTTTCAAAGAACATCTTTATTTCTGCCTTCATTTCGTTATGTACCCAGTAGTCATTCAGGAGCAGGTTGTTCAGTTTCCACGTAGTTGAGCGGTTTTGAGTGAGATTCTTAATCCTGAGTTCTAGCTTGATTGCACTGTGATCTGAGAGACAGTTTGTTACAATTTCTGTTCTTTTACATTTATTGAGGAGAGCTTTACTTCCAAGTATATAGTCAATTTTGGAATAGGTGTGGTGTGGTGCTGAAAAAAATGTATATTCTGTTGATTTGGGGTGGAGAGTTCTGTAGATGTCTATTAGGTCTGCTTGGTGCAGAGCTGAGTTCAATTCCTGGGTATCCTTGTTGACTTTCTGTCTCGTTGATCTGTCTAATGTTGACAGTGGGGTGTTAAAGTCTCCCATTATTAATGTGTGGGAGTCTAATTCTCTTTGTAGGTCTCTCAGGACTTGCTTTATGAATCTGGGTGCTCCTGTATTGGGTGCATATATATTTAGGATAGTTAGCTCTTCTTGTTGAATTAATCCCTTTACCATTATGTAATGGCCTTCTTTGTCTCTTTTGATCTTTGTTGGTTTAAAGTCTGTTTTATCAGAGACTAGGATTGCAACCCCTGCCTTTTTTTGTTTTCCATTTGCTTGGTAGATCTTCCTCCATCCTTTTATTTTGAGCCTATGTGTGTCTCTGCACGTGAGATGGGTTTCCTGAATACAGCACACTGATGGGTCTTGAGTCTTTATCCAATTTGCCAGTCTGTGTCTTTTAATTGGAGCATTTAGTCCATTTACATTTAAAGTTAATATTGTTATGTGTGAATCTGATCCTGTCATTATGATGTTAGCTGGATATTTTTCTCGTTAGTTGATGCAGTCTCTTCCTAGTCTCGATGGTCTTTACATTTCGGTATGATTTTGCAGTGGCTGGTACCGGTTGTGCCTTTCCATGTTTAGTGCTTCCTTCAGGAGCTCTTTTAGGGCAGGCCTGGTGGTGACAAAATCTCTCAGCATTTGCTTGTCTGTAAAGTATTTTATTTCTCCTTCACTTATGAAGCTTAGTTTGGCAGGATATGAAATTCTGGGTTGAAAATTCTTTTCTTTAAGAATGTTGAATATTGGCCCCCACTCTCTTCTGGCTTGTAGGGTTTCTGCCGAGAGATCCGCTGTTAGTCTGATGGGCTTCCCTTTGATGGTAACCCGACCTTTCTCTCTGGCTGCCTTTAACATTTTTTCCTTCATTTCAACTTTGGTGAATCTGACAATTATGTGTCTTGGAGTTGCTCTTCTCGAGGAGTATCTTTGTGGCGTTCTCTGTATTTCCTGAATCTGAATGTTGGCCTGCCTTGCTAGATTGGGGAAGTTCTCCTGGATAATATCCTGCAGAGTGTTTTCCAACTTGGTTCCATTCTCCCCGTCACTTTCAGGTACACCAATCAGACGTAGATTTGGTCTTTTCACATAGTCCCACATTTCTTGGAGGCTTTGCTCGTTTCTTTTTATTCTTTTTTCTCTAAACTTCCCTTCTCGCTTCATTTCATTCATTTCATCTTCCAGGGCTGATACCCTTTCTTCCATTTGATCGCATTGGCTCCTGAGGCTTCTGCATTCTTCACGTAGTTCTCGAGCCTTGGTTTTCAGCTCCATCAGCTCCTTTAAGCACTTCTCTGTATTGGTTATTCTAGTTATACATTCTTCTAAATTTTTTTCAAAGTTTTCAACTTCTTTGCCTTTGGTTTGAATATCCTCCCGTAGCTCGGAGTAATTTGATCGTCTGAAGCCTTCTTCTCTCAGCTCGTCAAAGTCATTCTCCGTCCAGCTTTGTTCCGTTGCTGGTGAGGAACTGCGTTCCTTTGGAGGAGGAGAGGTACTCTGGTTTTTAGAGTTTCCAGTTTTTCTGCTCTGTTTTTTCCCCATCTTTGTGGTTTTATCTACTTTTCGTCTTTGATGATGGTGATGTACAGATGGGTTTTTGGTGTGGATGTCCTTTCTGTTAGTTTTTCTTCTAACAGACAGAACCCTCAGCTGCAGGTCTGTTGGAGTACCTGGCCGGCCGTGTGAGGTGTCAGTCTGCCCCTGCTGGGGGATGCCTCCCAGTTAGGCTGCTCGGGGGTCAGGGGTCAGGAACCCACTTGAGGAGGCAGTCAGCCGGTTCTCAGATCTCCAGCTGCGTGCTGGGAGAACCACTGCTCTCCTCACAGCTGTCAGACAGGGACATTTAAGTCTGCAGAGGTTACTGCTGTCTTTTTGTTTGTCTGTGCCCTGCCCTCAGAGGTGGAGCCTACAGAGGCAGGCAGGCCTCCTTGAGCTGTGGTGGGCTCCACCCAGTTCAAGCTTCCAGGCTGCTTTGTTTACCTAAGCGAGCCTGGGCAATGGCGGGCGCCCCTCCCCCAGCCTCGCTGCCGACTTGCTGTTTGATCTCAGACTGCTGTGCTAGCAATCAGCGAGACTCCGTGGGCGTAGGACCCTCTGAGCCAGGTGCGGGCTATACTCTCCTGGGGCACCGTTTACTAAGCCCGTCGGAAAAGCACAGTATTCGGGTGGGAGTGGCCCGATTTTCCAGGTGCCGTATGTCACCCCTGGAAGGGGAACTCCCTGACCCCTTGCGCTTCCCGAGTGAGGCAATGCCTCGCCCCTGCTTCGGCTGGCGCACGGTGTGCTCACCCACTGACCTGCGCCCACTGTCTGGCACTCCCTAGTGAGATGAACACGGTACCTCAGATGGAAATGCAGAAATCACCCGTCTTCT